>NC_051083.1:72978413-73290556 GCF_004664715.2 Peromyscus leucopus
TTTTCTTAAAAGTTGTTAAGAGAATACTGGTACCATTCTTTGTAATATTCACTATTCATTTACTACAGTCATTTTGTATAATCTTGCTGGACAGCCTTTTCCCTCCTTATTTGTATGTACACAAAGACTTCTTTGTGTTTCTATCTTAAAACCATATTCTTAGAGAAGCTACTGAACACTAAAAGGCATAGATGCCCCTATAAAGAGCAACAAAAATGTGACCTAAAATATCTGTGTCTTATTTTATGTGATATACAATCATTTTTCTTTTACTAACTTAAACCATTTAGGTGTGCTGCAACTGAGAGAAGACACCATTGAAAATTTGCTGGCTGCTGCATGTCTCCTACAGCTGACGCAGGTCATTGATGTCTGCTGCAATTTCCTCATAAAGCAACTACATCCTTCAAACTGCCTAGGGATTCGCTCATTTGGAGATGCCCAGGGCTGTGTGGAGCTCCAGAACGTGGCACATAAGTACACTATGGTAAAATCATTTGTTTCAAATTAACTTATTGTAATAATATATACTTTCTCTGATAAAACTGAAAGCCTATATGAACTCACAATAGTTTTCAGGTGACTTGTACATAATACATATTCTTAAAATGTTTTGTTAATTTGAATAATACTCAAAAGTTTCTCTTTAGAACTAAAGTTTCACTAAATCTCTAAACTCCAGAAAATTAAAATATTGGTTATTATTAAACTGAACAACTCTGTATTTGTAATTGAATCTACAGCATTGAAAACATTACCTCTATGAGTTTTTGCATAATTAGCAATTTTTGTAAAATTGTACAAATTAGGATTTCTACTGAAATTATATATTTCTCAACTTTAAAAACTGCTAGGACTGTGGATACAGCTCAGTTTTTAGATTGTTTACCTAGCATGCACATCATCATGGGTGCTATTCATAGGCCTTTCATAAACTGGGCATGGTGGCTAATATCTGCATTCTAGCCTATATTCTAGATGGCAGGAGGATCAGGAGTTCTAGGTCATCTTCAACTCCATAAAGAGTCTGAGGCCAGGCTGGGATACATGAGACTGTCTCAGAAAAGCAAAGCAAAGTATAAATAGTAACAGATCATTAAGATTAGTAACTCAAATGTTTTTTTTAATTGCTTTATGTATTAGAAAAACCTTGTAGTTTGGTTAAAAAGAGAGTTTAGTTCATTCATTGAATTTTAAAAATCCCTCTTACCCCTACCAATTATAATGAAGCAAGTGAATATATCAGTAGATCATACTTATTTAGAATTTGTTCAGAATAAAACCATCTTTATTTAATTGAAACAATCAAATGAAATACAGAATATAAAGGGGCAAGGAAAACTGGACATTCGATATAAAGTAAAATCTTTACTGTGATTATTAATACTTGTCTGATAAAATGAAAACAAACTAACCTCTGAAACAGTAGCTTGAAAGAGAGATGGATCGCTTTGAAACTTCATCAAAAGATAAATACTTTGAACAAATTAAATTGCTCAATTCATTTGAGTTTTTAAAAAGAGCTAATTGCATACTAATGAACAACATAAAACTGAATGTAAAATTATTCAAAACAAGTAACAGACTGTATGACAAATACACACACACACACACACACACACACACACACACAAATACTTTTCTAAAGCTTAGCACATCAAATTTGAGCTGTGTAAGTTTTTTTTTGTAAATTTTCTTCTTCTTTTTTCCCTCACCCCCACCAGCTCATTGCTCAGAATTTGAAGTTTCAGATACAATCTTGAAACAATGCCAGTATGTGAAGAATCACATTATCATAGATTGACATTTTACAATGTGTTATTTAGTCATGCTATTTATATTCCTGTGTCCTAAATACAGATGCCATATAATCTAAAAGAACAGCAGTTATGTAGTTCAAAGGTTAATCTTACCATAAAAGCCAAACATGAAAACTTCCTGTTAAATTGCTTAAATTCTTGAACTAAGTATTATCAGTTTCCTGTCTGGTATCTTACTCTTGCAGACAAAATACACTTTGATAAACAACTTGAATTATTTTTGTTGCTCAAAATGAACTTGTCTTCCTCTTTGCATTGTACTCTCCAAACTGAGTGTCAAAGCAGGATGTCCATAAAAATGCAATAGAGCTTTGTCCCTTAACATCCATTCCAATAATATTATTATCTATTCTGATTACAATAAAGTTAGAAATACTTCTTATAATATTTTTACAATTCTATATTGATAGGATAAGAACATAAATAATTACATCCTAAGAATAATGTTAGAGAAAATAAGTATTAAATTATTGCAGCTATGTAATATTGTTAAAATATCTCTTACATTCTGAAAGACTGTAGCTTTACTAGACCTCACAGCCACTTAATAGTACACCTTGAAATCACTTAAAATTTAAATCTGTTGCCCTATTGTGTACTCAAATTGTCCATTTAGCCTACTTTTAAGAGAATAATTTGACAAACAAGCTTACTTCCTTTGGATTTACCACATAACCAAGTTTCACAGCCTAAGATAAGGAATGCGTACCTACAATTTGAAATTATATACTCTTCCAAGACCCTGACCTAGACTATTCATGTGTATAATATGGTGAAAGCAGCAAACACAGAAGTTGAAAACAACTTCCTAAAATCTAACATAAAAACTGAAAGCAGTGGATATTGGTTGATGTTTGTTGCCTGGATCAGTAGGAATCAGTTGGAGCCAGTGACTTAATATCTTATAAAACTCTGTTAACTATTTCTGTAAAGTACCCCATTCCTTCTCCATGTGATGTTTTCTGTGCTGCTCAATAAATACAAAGTTCTTGGTCAGTGGGAGACACAGAGACTCACATAGACAAATACAGAAGGACAGTTACAGATACATATTCAGGAACAGATTCAGACTCATACAACAGACAAAGGAGATCAGAGCACACAGGGAGTATAAAGTAGAGAAGTCAAATCTAGCCTCAATCTTGGTCAAATTACTCCAAAGGGAAGTGCTTTCATTTCTTTCCTTAATGAGACACCAATGCATTATTGGTGAGTAACCTGTTCTAATAATAAGTATTTAAGAACTAGAAATTATGGTGGTGCTTTGATGAAAAATTGAAATATAGCTGCTTGTACTTTGATACCAGATGAAATATATGGCAATTATAAACATGAAAACATGAAATAAAATACATTAAAATGTGTTTTCTAATCTTTGTGGAAGTTAACAAAATAAAAAACTGTGTATTCTTACTTTTATTAAGCAGATTATCAACTACTATATCAAAAGATGTTGTTTCTTTTGTAGGAACATTTCATTGATGTAGTAAAGAACCAAGAATTCCTTCTGCTTCCAGCTAATGAAATTTCAAAACTTCTCTGTAGTGATGACATTAATGTGCCTGATGAAGAAACAATTTTCCATGCTCTTATGCAGTGGGTAGGTCATGATGCCCAGACTAGGCAACGAGATCTGGCGAAGCTGCTTTCTTACATCAGACTGCCATTACTTTCGCCACAGGTATGGAACTTTATTAAGGTAATGTAAATTAGATTTCTAAATTACAGCTAGGCAGCAGGCCAGTCATTATATATATATATAGTAATGGTGTATAAAGAATTCATTTCATAGAACAACATATTCTTCAATTAAAGATATTATAATGGAGCAAAGGAAATGCAGCTTAAAAGAGTAACCTACAGATGATCCTGAACATTGTGATATCCATCAGTTTCAGTTTCCTCCCTTGCCAAAGAGCATTATAACAAGCAAAGAAAATGACTGGGGATCCTTTTCTGTTTCCACTCACCTTCTAAGCAAAGTGGTAATAATCAAGATAGCAGCTTTGTGTAAGGAGCTTTAGGAGGAGTCAGATACAGGATAATACCTATAAACATGGACAATTATCTGCTGTAATTGAAAGCAAGCTCCTGTCTTTTCATATGCACTCATTATAATGGTATTCTCATTATACATACTGAATTAAATTAAAGGATTGTAGTAAAGATGATTCTAAAAATAAATGTCCTTACTTAAGACGTAGGATTGGCTCATATGTTGTTCAATTTTAACATGAATTTTCACTCAAATGCAGTGCAGGCCCATTGTATAATTGCAACATTTGCATTAACAACCATTTATCAGTTGTAAAATGATCTATAGTAAATATAGTTGGTACAATATGGAAAAACACATTGCTAATATGAATTTCATATTTATTGGATCTGGCTAAAGTGCCCCAAATAATTTACTTTGGAATGAAAAGATGTCTTGTAAAATTAATATAAAATTCATACATTTTATAACATATTCCTCAATTAAATTTTAATAGTGAAAAACAAATGTTACTGTATTGATAATTTCTCTCTTCATTTTCAGTTGTTACTTATTTGTATGTGTTTATATAAAACATTATAAAACCAAGCAATAGGCCAAATTTGTTTTCTAAGGTGGTTGTTACTCACATTCTAGTGGAGTGAAGAATAGTTGCCTGACATTTTTATTTTTTTTAATTTGCATACAGTGCAATTAAGGCTCTCCTAATGACATTTCATATGCATCAATTATAGTTTGTTGATATTCAGCTTATTGTCACCTTCCATGTCCCTTTTCTGCTTTTCTTTTATTCCCCCACAAATAAACATGGCATGAAAGTATAAGGGACACACCCTTGAGTACACACACATATAACTAAAAATAGATTTTGTACTTGAGTGGAAAAGGTGATATTTCTCTTTGAAACTAGCTTATTTTGCTGAGAATGGTCCTCAGTTCCCTCCATTATCTTGTAAATTTTCTTTCATCCAGTCATCTGTTGGTGGGCATTTAGGTTTATTCCATATCTTAGATTCTGTGAATAGTGTTGCAATAATCATGGGTGAGTAGGTAACTGTCTACATAGAGTGTTGAATTAGATTTCTTTGGATATATTTCTGGGATAATGTAGCTAGACTATATAGTAGCTCTATTCTAGATTTTTGAGGAAACTTCATACTAATTTTCTTTTAACCAGATTACATTTGCAACATCAATGTACAAGGGTTTCTTTGTGTTTACATCAGCCAAATATGTCATTTATTAGAGTTTTTAAATTTTGAATTTTAAATCTGTAAAAAAAAAAATTCTTACAGGTATATATTGATGATGTCCATTTGGACTGGTGTGAGATGGAATGTCAGTATGGTTTGTGTTTTCCTGATGGCTAAGGATGTTGAAACTTGTTTTCGTTTGTTGAATGGTCATTTGTGTTTTTTAGTTTGAGGATTATCTGTTCTGTTCAGTTCATTTGTCCTTTTATTTATTGGATAAATTGTGCATTGGTATTTAAAGTTCAGAGTGTTTTGTGGATTCTAGATATTAGCCTTTGTTAAATGTAGAGTTTATAGAAATTTCTTGCATTCTGAAGAGGTCTGTTATACTTGTTTTCTGTGAAGTTTTTTATTTATTTTATGCAATCTTCATCCTGTTCCTTGATCCATTTAGAATTGATAGGTGTAGTGTAATAGGTAGAAACTTATACTTACTCTTAAGCATGTGGATATCTCCCTCCATGTGCTAAAGAGAAAATCTTTGCTACAGATAGTCTTTGTCAAAAGTTAGGCTGTAGGAGTATAGTTTATTTCTAAGTTCTCTATGTTGTTCCACTACTCTATCTCTCTGTGACCCTGCCTCTTGCATGTGTGTGTGTGTGTGTGTGTGTGTGTGTGTGTGTGTGTGTCCATCCATTTGCATGAAGAACACTATTGTCATTTTGTTTGGGATGGCTGTGAATCTATACATTGCTTTCATTAATGTAACCTTTCTTAATAGTTTCCATGACCTTCTTCAGTCTTTTAGAGTTTTCCTGGTAGAACTCTTTGGCCTCCTTAAATAGGTTTATTCTTAGGTATTTTACTTTTTGCTGCTATTATGAATGGAATGTTTTCCTCAGCAAAATTTTCACTAGCATTCAAAAAAATCTACTAATTTTTGTTTATCAAGTTTGTATCTTGTTACTTTTCTGAAAGTGTTTAGCCCATCTAAGACTCTTGTAGTCAAGTCCTTAGAGCCTTTTACATATATAATCATAAGTATTTATCCAAATAATTGAAGTTCTTTTCCTATTTGAATCACTATTATAGTTTCCCTCATAGATTTAGCTAATAATTCAAACAATTTATTGAATAATAATTGAAATATTATTATTATTCAAATAATTCTATTGAATAGAAAGAGTGGCCACTCTTGTATACTCTGTGCTTTAAAGGGAAATTCTTTCAGTTTCTTCCCTTTTAATAACTGCCTGAGTAATGCAGTTTCTTTCACAGTCTTTTGCCTGTTTCAGTGATCTATATGTATATATGTGAGTGTGTGTGTGTTTATATGGACAAGTTGTTATGACAATGCCATGCTTATTTTGTTACAATGGTTCTGTTGTACTATATGAAATTGAATATCATGATACCTTAAGCAGAATATGAATTTCCCTTATATACTCTTTATTATATTGAGGTGTTTTTCTTCTAGTAACAATTTCTTCAGAGCTTTTTATCCTGAAGGTATGTTGAAATTCACTGAAGGCTTTTCTTGTTGTTGATATTGTTTTACATTTATTAAATTTATCTTGTGGTTTCTTTACCTGAGTCTATTAACTTACTGTTTTACATTTGTTGATATACATTTGTAGTAGCTCCTTCATATACCATAAGTGAAGTGTATTTAATAATATTGTATGACAGTTTTTATATATTATTCAACTCCATTCTCAAATATTTTATTGATATATTTTGTGTCTAATTTTACTAGGGAAATTGGTCTAAATTTTTCTATTTTGTGTGTGTGTCCTTCTCATATACACAAAGGTTCAGGATAATCATAGCTCGTTTTAGTAAAGTTTTTTTTATAGAATTCCATCTCTTTCTCCTTTATTGAATGGTCTAAGACACATTTATGTTAATTCTTCTTTAAATATCTGGTAGAATTCATCAATGGATTTGTCCAGTCTTGTCCTTTTCTTTGTTGGGATACTTTGATAAAGATTGAATCTTTTAGCTCACTATTTTTATACTATTATTAACACTTTTATAACCTCTGAATTAAATTTTAGTAGGACGTATCTGCCTATGAATTTACCCCTTATCATAGACTTTCCAGAAGCTTTGAAATAAAAATTTTGAAAGTATTCACTAATGATTCTTTGGAATGAATTCGTCTCTATTTTAGTGTTTCTTTTTTCAGCTATCATCTTGGTAAATTGGGCCCTTATCTTTGTTTATTTCATTGATTCTTTTTAATGTTCTTCTATTCTCCATTCCATTATTTTCTGCAATGACTTTTGGTATTTCTTTCTATCTATTGACTTTGAGTATAGATTGTTATTAATATAATTATGGTATCAAAGTGCATTGTTACATTGTTTGGATTTTGTTTTTTTTTAATGAAAGCATTAACATCCTCTTAGAACTGCTTTTGCTATCATATAGTTCCTAATAAGCTCTTTTGTTAATTAAACTATGAAACTTCATATGTCCTTTGAATATATATATATATGTGTGTGTGTGTGTGTGTGTGTGTGTGTGTGTGTATTCAATGACATGATATCGACTGCATTCTTGAGCATATTGTTTATACAAAAGAATAGACAATAGTAATACCTAAAAGATAACTACTTCAATATATATGCATATATAATGTTGCTCTCAAGATACTAAACAAAGACCAGATAGCTGAAATTCAGAATTTGTAGAAAATTTATTTGTGTGAACATGAGTTTCTAGACAACTTATTAGACTCTGTAATTCAATGATGTATGAAATGTCCTCAGAGCAGCAACAAGATATCATCTATGACCTTTTTAGACTCTATGTTCTTAGGCCCTACTCTGACCAGCCAAATCACTGTCTATAATCAGACTTAATAATATATCTCTTAACATGTGTATCAGGTATTTTTAGGCATACAAAATCCTGAGAAACACTTCTGTATCTGAAGCTCTTAAATTTACCGTTCTTTGTGTAGATTTGGTATTTCTCAGCATGTATCAGTTTATACTTTTCTGTATTAGAATGAAGGGATGTGTCATGCCTAATCATACAAATCTTGTTCTCTCAACTTTAATAATGCTTTATTACTAAAATATGTTTTATGTGAAAACTTCCTGATACTGTTAGTAGTAGGCAATGATATGAGCATTTAGGCTTTCTAAGACAAGTTAATAAATTCTAAACGAACACTATGAAAATAGAATATATGAAGATGATAAATCTATAAAGTGTTTTTAAGAGGAAAGTTGTGTAACTTAGTCTTCAAACCTACTTCAAATACCACATTAAAGAAATGCCTACAGTTTTATCAGGCAAACAAAATCGTGATTCACCAGAGAATTACAACTTGAAATAAAAGAGATCTAAAGTTAACCAGAAAAGAAGTAAATGTCATAGAAATCTTATGGGATGAGATTAACAATTTTACTCCAGCAACTGTGTTTGTTATTTCTTTTGATATACTATACCACTGTGGATCAAAAACTTCAAAGAAATGAATAGAGTATAATAGATGTCACCAATCTGAAATATGTCTTTGAATTTTCCCCAGTTAATATTGGGAGCAATCTTTTACCTATATTTCATCATTGTTATTTAGGATCCTATATTGTATCAGGTAATGACAATATCTATCACCCACTTTTGCTGGTCTTGACTAGTAATTACTCACATATGTACATTATTTCACCTTAAAAAGTATACACTTTCAGAGCAATGCTGTGATGTAATGATAAAGATACAGTACAAACACAGGGAATAATATCTTAACAGATGATGTTTTCATGACATCTGTGATAGCTAAAATATACAAAAATATGTACTGCTTGCATTAGCTACAAGTAGTAGATGAAGATATCCAATTTTGTGTTGCTATAGCTAGTCTATTTGATTACTTTTGAAAATTCTTTTTGTGTCTTTTGCCATACTTATACTTTCATGATATAGAAA
Organism: Peromyscus leucopus; assembly: GCF_004664715.2. Lineage (NCBI taxonomy): Eukaryota > Metazoa > Chordata > Mammalia > Rodentia > Cricetidae > Peromyscus > Peromyscus leucopus. The sequence goes on from NC_051083.1 coordinate 72,987,365, forward strand.
TAAACCATGCTCTTTCTGATGTTGGACTCCTTATATATGTGCTGTGCATCATTACTTTCCAGTTACTTGCAGATCTGGAAAACAGTTCAATGTTTACGGATGACCTGGAGTGTCAGAAGCTGTTAATGGAAGCTATGAAGTATCATCTCTTGCCTGAGAGAAGATCCATGTTGCAAAGCCCTCGTACAAAACCTAGAAAATCAACTGTGGGGGCACTTTATGCTGTGGGAGGTATGGATGCTGCTAAAGGTAAAAGCAACACATTAATTGATTGGGAAAATATCTCCATTTGAAAAAGAAGAGCTATTTCTAAAAGCCTCCACGTTATAAGGATGCTATTAAATCCTTGTTAAGTAAGTGTATCTGAAGCTGATTTTCATAATTAGGGTAGCATATGTGATTCTGTGACCTCATTTTCCTCCTCATCGTATGGATTGTACACCATGAATTATGACTGGCTAAATTCTTAATAGGGATTTTACTTTATGAACACAATTCTAGTTTTGAACATTCAGTTTTCCCTGTCAAATCATTTCAGGGAAAATTTATCTATCTACCTACCTATCAGTCTGTCTGTCTGTTTGTCTGCCTACCGTCCCGCCCATTCATCCATCCATCCATCCATCCATCCATCCATCCATCCATCCATCCATCCATCCATCCATCTATTTATCTATCTGTATGTCTATCTATTTTTGAAAGAGATAAATGCATCCAAATGTACTTTTGCTCTCAACTCAGCTACATGCTTAAAGACTAATTATAAAAAATAATGATTCAGTTGGGGCCTCCTCAGGCCCTTTGGATAATTGAGACAGTTGATTAGCTTGAACTGTTTGGGAGGTCCCCAGTCAGTGGGACCAAGACCTGTCCTTAGAGCATGAGCTGGCTGTTTGGAACCTGGGGCCTATGCAGGGACACTTTGCTCAGCCTGGGTAAAGGGAGGAGGGGACTGAAACTGCCTCCACTGAATCTACCAGGCTGAGCTGATCCCCAGGGGAGTCCTTGCCCTGGAGGAAATGGGAATGGGGGATGGATTAGGGGGAGAGTGGGGAGGTGGAGGAGGGAGGACAGGGGAATCCGTGGCTGATATGTAAAATTAAATTAAATTATAAAATAAAAAAAGAAAATCAAACAAACAAAAAAATACTGAAGTGCTGACAGTAAGACCATCAATTCAAAATTGCAATAAAAGCTTAATTTTATATAAATAAGAATTCCAGGAAATTAAAGAAGCAGTTTCTAAAGCCATTATCCTTCCCTTTCTTGAATATTTTTTTTTTGCCTATGGCTTTGCTATTTGCATGTGATTTTTTTTTTGCCTTCTTATGCTGCTTTTGGATAAAATAACAAAGCAAGGATTTATTTTTTATTATTTTATTTTATATGCAAGGGTGTTTTTTTTTTCATACATGTCTGTGAATCATACACATGTTTGGTGGCCACAAGCAAAGTCTCAAGAAGACTAGAAGAGATAGATATCAGATCCCTTAGAAAGGAGTTACAGGTGATTTTGAGCCATCAAGTGGGTGTTGGAAATGGAACCTGTATCCTATGAAAGGGAAGTTGTAGCTCTTGCCAATTGAATCATCTCTCCAAACTGAAGCAAAGATTTTATAAAGTTTATTGTGAAGAAAGTAAGCACACTGGTAAATCATAAAATGAAATTTATTTATTTATTTATTTATTTATTTATTTATTTATTTATTTATTTATTTATTTTGGTTTTTCGAGACAGGGTTTCTCTGTGTAGCTTTGCGCCTTTCCTGGGACTCACTTGGTAGCCCAGGCTGGCCTCGAACTCACAGAGATCCGCCTGGCTCTGCCTCCCGAGTGCTGGGATTAAAGGCATGCGCCACCACCACCTGGCTTATTTATTTGGTTTTTTGAGATAGGGTTTCTCTGTGTAGTTTTGGTGCCTGTCCTGGATCTAGCTCTGTAGACCAGGATGTCCTTGAACTCACAGAGATCCACCTGGCTCTACCTCCTGAGTGCTGGGATCAAAGCCGTGCACCACCACAGCCCAGTGAAATTTACTTTTGATAGATTGGCAAAACAACTTATAACTTGAAGGTTTATCCTAGGAACAATCCATTATTTCCATTGGAAATTGGAATAGGACATAAAAAAATATGTCAATTAATTACAAAATTTTTACATTTAATGAATTTTCTGTTACTATAACAGTATCTGAGTCTCAGAAATTTAAAATAATAAAAAAATATATGAGCTGGAATGACAGAAAAGAAAGAAAGTGAAAATAGTAAAGAGCATATAGAGGAACAACTTTGAATTTTATTAGTGTCCATTAATTGTAGAATACAGTAGTATTGTTATGACATTTTCATATATGTACATATAACATAGAATTTTTTATTACTATTCACTCCCTCCATTATCATTTCTTATCTCCTGTCTGATTTTTGCTTGGAAATAGTCAGGTTTTATAATAACTGAGTATTGTGATAGCAGAATTAATCCGTTTGGGAGAGTAACTATTCCTCATCTTATCAGTTCTTCTAATGCAAACACCTCTAAAATTTGCCATACTTTGCACTAAATTTCAGTATATAAACTCTAGAAAATATATATAAAATTTAACACTTCTGAAAATGAGATTGTAGATGGAATTATTTGCAAAATTTGGAACTACTTCATATAACTACTGTTCTTCAGAAAATAACAAATCTTATAGGATGCCATAATTAATTTCAGGTTTGATAATTTGGTATTTTATTGTTTTATTTTTCACATTTTGGTTTACCTTTTGCTTCTGTTGCCTAGGCTGACCTAAAAGATAATGGCAACCCTCCTGAATCAGTCTCCTGAGCTTTGGTATTATGGACATGAGCAACTAAACCTTACTTTAGTGCATTGAATAGAATAACATTAACATCTTCTTGGTACTTAAAATAAAAGCTAAAGGTACTAAGTGCAAAACCTGAATGCAGTTATCATTCGTTGTGATTTTTTTCTTTCTGTGCTGGGAATCAGTCCAGGGTTTAACACATGCTAGACTAATGCTCTATCTTCGAGCTATAAATTCTGGTTCTAGTTTGTGATATCTTTAAAGAAACAATCTGCACTATAGAATCATTTTTAAGTGTTGAGACTTTTGTTCATTTTATTTATTAATTGTATGTGTGAGCACATGTGTGTCACAGTGTGTACATGGAGACGATTTACAGGCATCAGTTGTCACCTTGAGATCAGATGCAAACCATCAGATTTGACTACTGGCACTTTGACCCACTGAGACACTTCTCTGGTACAGTAGAAAAACCATTGTGTGTGTGTGTGTGTGTGTGTGTGTGTGTGTGTGTGTGTGTGTGTGTGTTACATTTGCTTCTATTTTGTCATTTTCAAGCATTTGTCTATATTATCTTTAAATGAAGGGATTTTTTAAACAATAAAATGATTTTAAGTATATAAAGTTTGATGTCTGATTCTAAAGATAAGCAAAATATAAAATTTTTATATCTGAACTCTGTTACCACAGTTTTGTTTGGAAGGCAAGTAAGCCTTTCATTTTGAGGGTCTCTGAGTTCTTTGTATATTGAGACACCATATAAAGCTCTATTGGAAGTTGCCAACTATTAGGAAAATAGTAAGACCTAGAAGTTTCAAGTACCTTTTTGAAAACACTTCATGTCTGACCATAATACTGGAAGAGAGCTTCTATTACTTCTACTAGGGGCAATATAAGATTATATAATCTTGAAATTCTATTGAATGAATTCTTACTAAAAGTCATGTTCCTTTATCTCTATTTTCCCTATTCTAGAATGTATAGCAGCAACACCCCCCCCCCTACACTTTGTGGTTTCAGGTTCTTGAAAAACCAGAGTGAGCACTTAAGAACAACAATAAAACAGTAAAGAATTTGATACAAAATCTAAGTAGTAAGCACAAAAACATGTAATGGGTAGTATCTGCTTTTATAAATCAGTATTATATTGAAAAAACACTTATCGGTACATTTTTTTCACAGTGCTATATATGCCTTTCCTTATAGTATATTTTTTCAGTTACCTTAAGGATGCCTTTTGAAATTTCACCTATTAATGTCTAGGAATATAGTACTCTGTTGTTTAGTTTTGGTTCTGTATCATATAATAGATACAGAACTACAATTAAATACAGATATCACACAAATGTCTAATGCTAACATTAATGACTAGAGTATATCATGAAAGAACCACTAATCAAAACTTTTGTGATTGTAATAAAGAAGTTAAAAAAAAAAACTTACCTTCTGTAACTAGACTAATGCCCTGGAAAACTGATCTGACATAAAGCAGATAGCTAAATATTTCAAGCTCAATATTTATGTGATAGGAAACTAATGCAGCCTTGTGTAATTTCTTAACCTATTTACCTTTCCATTGCTCTCTATATTTTCTTAATAATTAGCATAGCTTAATTTTTAATTCTAATCTAAATTGACTATAGTTTTCACTGATTAAAACAATAATAAAACAAATCAGAAGAATGAAAAGAAAGATTTTTGAAAATCGTAATAATTAAACAGAAACATAATAACATTCACAGAAAACTGGATTTGAAATCATATAGGAATTTGTATGTATTTCACTTTTAACAGTGTCATCTAAATATTTATAGTGCAGAAAAGATGACCTAAATCAAGATAAATTAGCTATAGATACAATATATGTTCTGCCTATTCTGCCTTTATATGCTCCAGACAATAGTCTTACAGCTATCAGTGACAGCACTGCAGATGTTAACTTCATTTTCATTGTTATTTTTATTTCAATGAAGTATTTTCCCACAAATCTACCAGTTAAGAATATGTGGGAAATGTTTTGCTTATCCATGTGATAAACTGTAGGAGTGAATACTAATTCAATCAACTTGAATCTTTTCATTAGAAGCCTAGCCATTGTGCAAAACCAGCTTTAACTGAAAACACTCAATAACAACTTTTAGTGAATGACAAAGTGCATTGTTTTCAGAATTAAAACATTCATTGCAATAATAATTAGAATTTACTATTGCACTGATGAGAGTATACTACATCACTAAATTGATATTTCAGAAGTTTAAATTAAAACATTCATCATTGAGGTAATTCTTAAGAATTCTGTAACTTTAGCTGCAATTTTTCACATAACCACCATGGAAAAGTTTGAGAAACAATGCCAAAAACCTACATGAAAGGAATTTTAATTCCTGATTATTTAATCATCCATCTAATATTTACTTTGTTTTAAATAATTTTAAACACACACACATGCACACATCTATATACATAGAACAAAGAAATTCTTAAACTGTAGAAAAATACAAATAAAGAATGATTATCATAATTAAAACTTCAATTCACTGGATTCAGTGAACTATAGATAGGAGTGAATATTAATTCAACCGACACTTTACATAAATATCTAATAACAGAATCCAAGCTATGGGCTTTTTCATTATGTATACGATATTCAAGACCTGTATTGGTATGACCAGTAATTTAGCCACAATTATATTTCATGTTATATTTAATATTAGCACCAAAATCATACTTTGATGACATAAGCCACATATATTATACTATTTTCTTCTCACTATTCCAGTTCAATTCAAAAGTGGTGGAGTTATCACTCATTGCCTTATTCTTCAGTTAGTACTGTCATCTGAGCTAGTTAATTTAATTTGAGCTCTTTTTCCTGGTGCTAAGCTGTCAATTAAAACAAATAATGTGAAATAACCCTTAGATTTTTAACATGATTTTGTCATTGCTAATTACATCTTTAACAGGTACTACTACAATTGAGAAGTATGACCTCAGAACCAACAGTTGGATCCATATTGGCACTATGAGTGGTCGTAGACTTCAGTTTGGAGTTGCAGTTGTTGATAATAAACTTTACGTCGTGGGAGGAAGAGATGGTTTAAAAACTTTGAATACTGTGGAATGTTTTAATCCAGTTACCAAAACCTGGGTTGTGATGCCTCCTATGTCAACACATAGGCATGGGCTAGGTAAAATATTTAATGTTATATAATTTCTCAAAAATATACAGGAAAGCTTTTCAAATTAGATATAGCAGCACTTTACTAGGACTTATTCCAAGAATTATAGTGGCTTAAAAGTCCTGTGAAGGTTAAGCAAACCTGAAGAGCCCATGGAAATTTTCAATTGTAACATAATGGTATATTTTAATTCTATGTCCCTTCCACCAACTTTGAAAGGGTTCCATTTCAGAGAAGATACTATTTTTCAGAAAGGATATTTTATGGAGATTATAAAAGGCAATAGAACACTTTCTCTAAGCTCAGTTGAGAGTGTAAAAGTTTTGATAATGGTAAAGTATTATAAGTTCTAGTTAGAAAATTATGCCTCTGCCACAACAACCAAATTTGCATTCACTGAAAGATTTTGGATTCAGGTCCAGGATAAATATATTTATGATTAACACAGAGCTCTAAAGTATAATTAAGTCAGCAGTTTCTAAGCAGTTTAAGAGTGAGTAAGGTTATTTAGAATAGTGGGGAACTCTAGTTCTCCTGGGTATTTTTCAAGGTACTTTCTTTATACTATGTTCCATGTGCTTAAAATATTATGGTACTTGAAAAACAGAGTATTTGACATTTTGTTTACACAATATGCTTTTAAAGTTCATTTTTAAAATTAGTTGTAGGCAAATGTGTCTATGTGTGGGTTTATGAACATGAAAATGGTGCCTTCGAGATCAGAATAAGGTGTCAGATTTCTTGGAGCTGGAGTTACAGACAATTGTGAGCTGGCAAACATGAGTGCCAGAACTTAACTCATCCAGTCCTTGGCAAGATCAGAACCCACTTTTGAACACTGAGTTATTTCTCTAATTAGCACAATAAACATTTATATGGCTACTAAATGTCAGCTCCTAGACTGGAATTTTCTCACCATTTATTTAATAGGTTGTTTCTGCTAAATCATACACAATGTAGTTATTATCTGTTATATCAATGTAATACTTACACATGTGCATGTCCTGCAAAGAAATAAAAGCAAGCTTTTAAAAATACAACCTAAAAAATGTTAGTAATCACAGATGTGAAATGGATGTTCAAAACACAATGAGAGTCTGATTAAGATGTAAGTGAAAAAGAGATCATTTATAATTTCTAACAAAAACTTCCAGGTAAACTTCAAAAATGAAGGCCTAGTGAATTATCTGAAGGAAATAATTTTAACCCTGTATTCAAATAAGAATTGAACAAAACATTCCACATTAAGCCTAAAAGTAGTAGTTCATCCTATGTTAAGCATCCTATACTATATGTGTTTTCATTTTTAAAAAGTGCTGAAATGATCCCAGAGAAATGTTAGTTTCCATTTTAATTGCTTTCCTAGTATTATGCTCTCTACTTCTGTTGATTTTTAGTTATACAAGAATGATAGTTTTCCATGGTATATAGTGATCAGTGGAAGTTTTTCTATGATAATAAGACCGTATTTAGCCTCATATGAGAAGCAATTAATTATTCACATGGGCAGAAAACTATTTCAGATACAAAATACAGCTTTTTTAAAGCAGTTAGTTGGTTCTAAAGTGAAAATACATGTATTGCATAAGACATACGTAGGTGATCCCTTATGCTATGTTATCTTTTAGGTGTAGCCACACTTGAAGGACCAATGTATGCTGTTGGAGGTCATGATGGATGGAGTTATCTAAATACTGTAGAAAGATGGGATCCTGATGGACGTCAGTGGAATTATGTGGCCAGCATGTCAACGCCTAGAAGCACAGTTGGAGTTGTTGCATTAAACAACAAGTAAGCTTAAACATAAAAACTATTTTTGCTACCAGACCATGCAGTATAGAGTTTCAGTATTATGATCATCAATCAATAAACATTCTACACTATCAGAACATCCTTATTAGCGATTATAAAAGTCATTTAGTGGAAACTTCCATTCTTTATGATGGAAATAGTTGTCTACAATAAATACTTTGTTAAGCATTTTATAGACTTTTCCTGTTCAAAATTTGGTCCTGGAACCAGAAATATGAGCATTCTTTGGGACAAATATTGCATCTCAACCTTGTCTCAAAATACTTAGAATCTTCATTTTAATGAGATTTTAATGAAGAAAAGTATATACATATGAATTTGAGAAATACTATTGAAGATAACCATTTCCAATTTACCCTAAATGAATGGTACATTTTGCATTTCTATTTACCCTAAATATATAAAATCATTTGTCTGCCCATATTTATGAATAAGGTAACTTTTTTGTTTAGTAATCTCTCCTCTGAGAGTTTAAGGTTCATAAGTATTAAATTCCATCTGGTTTTCCCATTCTGAAGATTTACTTTTTCCTGATATTGTGAAAACAAGCTAATAATGTCTAATGATGTTGCCAAGCATTGAATTAGTACCACTTAATTTTAATGGTTTTCTTTAGTTTTTAATTTTTTTCTTCTATCATTAAGATTATATTATAATTACATCATTTCTCCCTCCTCTTTCCTTCCACTAAACTGTCTCAGATAATTTTCATTTCTTTCTTTCAAATTTATGGCCTATTTTTCATTCATTATTTTCACATTCATATATGTATATGTATACATATATATACATATATATATATATTACTAAATATAACCTGTATAATGCTACTTACATGTTTGTTTTCATAGACATGGAACCTCTCAAGGTAGCATATAGGATAGCTTACATGATAGGAATTTCAGACACTAGAGTAACCAGTGTCAACAAGATCTATGTAATTCTATACTACTATGCATAAAACATATAAACAAGTTCAGTAGAAAATCAGCACAGATATATTTTAGAACTCAACACAAAAAGAAATAGGAAATATTTAAAAGAGAAATAGGTCCCTATCCATAATATTTTGAAGTTTCACATAATCTTAAACTGACAAATCTAACCTGGTGATATCAAGTGATCCAGTTCCATAATCACCTCTATACATCACACCAGACTCAAATCAACAACTTGGAATTTATTTCATTTTGTTTTACTGAGTTTCTGTTGTTTGCAATTCAGTGTGAAAGATATTTACAAGCATATGGTTTAATAAATGTTTATCATCTTTATTATTATAGTATAAAATTTAAGTTCAAATATTATATATTAAAATAACTGACAGTTATAAGCCACTAAGGAAAGTTTAATAGCTACATTTTCTTCCTAAGAATAATCCACCTTCTCAATTCTATTCTATTTCTTTAGAATGTTTATATAAATATCTTTCAGGAAAAATATTTCATACTAAGCAGTTTATCCATGACAGAAAGTGTCAAGTGGAGCAGTTGGACTTCTATAACTGCAACGGCACTGAAATTGATTGTTGGGACCATATACAAAAATAAAACATTGTATATCTTCTGGCTTTCTGCCCATAATTATTTTCCAGACCTTTTAGTGTTAAGTTAGATTTACTTTAACAAAAATCAAAGAGGAATATTTGGAATAGACTAAGTTTTACCAAGAGCCACATATAAACACCCATACATAAACCTAGCTTTTCTGTTGCAAATAGTGATGGATTAGAATATACATTATGAAGCATGAGAAAATAGAAATGCCTTCATTTTCATTTCTATAAATGAATTTTGTGTGAATATGTGAACACACACATACACATGCGCACGCACACACACACACACACACATATTTAAATGTCTCTATTTTTCTAGACTGTATGCTATTGGTGGGCGTGATGGAAGTTCCTGCCTCAAGTCAATGGAGTACTTTGACCCACACACTAACAAGTGGAGTCTGTGTGCTCCGATGTCCAAAAGACGTGGAGGTGTAGGTGTAGCAACACACAATGGATACTTGTATGTTGTAGGGGGACACGATGCCCCTGCTCCTAACCATTGCTCCAGGCTTTCTGACTGTGTAGAAAGGTAAGTCTTATACATGTGCTTATCTGGACCTTTCTTTAATAAGAAAAAATAGAAACTACCAGTATGTGATCTGATATGTTAGTCTTTTAAATAGATTTGTTCTTTGTAACATTCTACACCTATGGTTAAACACAAAGTATTTTTTAAAAAGCCCTTAAAATTTATTATCAAACTTTATGAAATATATTTGTTTAGTTATTATAAAGTGGTGACACAAAAGAGCTAAAAGAGTAAGGACATTTTATGAAAAGGTATCAATCAACTAATGCAATTCAAATCAAATTAAGTTTACTGTTTCTAAACTCAACTCAGTCTCCAAAGTGCAAAAAAAATACACACACACACACACACACACACACACACACACACACACACACACACAAAAGGCAGAATTTCCAAATAAAATTAATGTACTGAACACCAACCTTACTTATTGCAACAAGTATTTCCTTGCTCAAAGCTAAGTTTGTAGATGATTGTTTTTACACTTTGCTCTTTGGGGGCCCACCCACCACCCAAGTGAATACATGAAGACTTATTCTTGCTTATGAATGCCTAGCCTTAGCTTGGCTTATTTTTAGCCAGCTTTTCTAACTTAAATTATCCCATTTTTCTTTCAATGTGTTTTGCCTCTGGCATTTTACCTTTCTCTATTCTATGTCTTTCTTTCCTTCTTATTCTGTTGGCTGACTGGATGGCAGAGTGGCTGGCCCCTAGCGTCCTCCTCTTCTCCTTTTCTTGATCCTCTTATTCTCTCTACCTGCTAGCCTCTCCTTTTTCTCTCTCCTGCCTCTCTCTTGGGCATTCAGCTCTCTATTAGACCAATCTTGTGTTTTAGGCAGGAAAATAATACAGCTTTACAGAGTTAAACAAATGCAACATAAATAATGCAACACAACTTTGCATCATTAAACAAATACTCCACAGCATGAATGAATGTAACACATCTTAAAATAATATTCTGCAACATAAGCTCTTTGAGTGGAAAACATTGATTCAGATAAATAACATGATATGTTGCTAAAATAAAGATCATCTGTCTGTATTCTCTTTCAAAGTTGACAGCATGTGTGGGCACAAAAACAGTTAAAATAGTGTTAATTTATCATCAAATCATAAATTTTCAGTTGGATCTCAGAGGACACAGATGATTTAGGGAATATGACCTTAATGAAATTCATGAAACAGGTAGAATTTGTACTTTGTGGACATAAATTTCTGTTGAAATGTCCTTGCTAATGCACACACATACACCACCTCCACACACACGTCACATATGATTAAAGCCATTACAGAAAAAGAAAGAAAGGTTTTCTAGTTGGCTGGTTTGCTTCTCTGCTGACCAATCCTAACTTAGTGGAGGAAGGGACTTATTTCAGTTCATAGATGAAAATGTGCAGTCAGAAGTGAAGCAGAGACTATGGAGGAACACTAATTGTATTGTTCCCCATGGTTCACTAAGCTGGTTTTCTTATACAGCCCAGGTGCATCTGTCCTGGGATGACACTGCCAATATTGGTGTGCAATACCCCACATTAGTCATTAATCAAGAAAAAAGTGCCCACAGAAATGCCTTCAGGCCAATCTGATGGAGACAATTCCTTAACCGAGGGTCCCATTTTTCCAGTGATTCCAGTTTGTTAAATTGACAAAAACTAACCAGCACAACAGAAAAAAAAGGTGCTTTATTTTTACAACATTGTTATTTGTTGAAAAAATGGTTAACGTGCCCATTATCCTGGATTTCTCTTAACCATTATTTAATACAGAAGCATTTAACTCAGATGGTTCCCAAACCATCAGTGTTCATTTTTTTCTATAATGTTAATTAGAAAATGAAGTTCAAGAAGTCAAAGAAATTTTCCCAATTATTCTATTATATGTGCAATGAGCCCATGATTAAGTCTCTTGTTTACAAGATCACTAGAAATTTCCATTATAATTAATATATATTTAATGTATTTGTCTATATAGACTGAAAAGATGGAGAAATGGAGATAAATGTTGCTTGATAACTACTACTCCATGTTTTTACAGACTGTAAAAAAATCTCAATAATTTTATTTCCTTCTTAAAATTTCATATTTCCTGGGCTTGGGGTATAGCTAAGTGGCTTAGCCAGCACACTTGTCAACCATGTTAAGAACCTAGATTCATTCAATCCTCAAGAATGCCAATAATGAAGAAATAAACCAGAACCATAACAATTCAACATTTTCTTCACTAGGTAATAACCTGATAATATTAATATTTTGAGATTTATTTATGAATGAATAGAAAATCATTGAGATTTTATGTAAATATGTAAGGAAACCCTTCTGCAAATTCTCACTCAACTGTTGTACATGTAACTACTTTAACTCACAGCAGCCTCAATTGCAGTATTACTTGGAAAATACAACACATAGAAGATCAACTGTAGATTTTCTTGATCTAGGTCTCAACATATCATAACAATTTAAGGTGACACAGTAAGGGAATTCAATAATATACAAGATACATAGAGGTTGTCTTGATAATTTATAGCTTTCTGATAGTATTAAAATAGTATTTAATTGATATCAATTCAGATACAAGTTAAAATGGGATATTTTGGATATCTATTGAAAAATTTTTAGATTAAAGGTTGTAATCCTAACATAATTAGTAAAAGGTGATATATGAAAAAATACTTTAAATGTGCTTTTACAAATAGGTCAATGTGATTAGAGAGCATTTCCTGTATACTTACATGAATTTGCTTAACTTTTCACACTTCTCAGATTCAACATTATATAGTTTTAGCGTACACTTCAAAATTACAGAAAAGTTTTCTATTAAAATGTTTTAATACTGAATTTGTATAACATATGAATTGAGTTGAAGAAATACATGGTACTAGGAAAGGAAATACTTCTTTCTCTATGCTTTCCACGCCATCTAGTGACTAAAGCGAGTTATGTCCTGTACATGTTCTTAGAGGAAAATTCTTTTGTCTTGTATAGCAAACCTACACTTGATATTGCTTTTCAATGTTTCTAATTATGTGTTTTACACAATAACACATTTTATTAATGCCTATTGATTTTCATTATAACTTAACTGGATTTTGCCTCTCAATTTTCTTCCTAAATCTCTTAAGATATGACCCAAAAAGTGACTCGTGGTCAACCGTGGCACCTTTGAGTGTTCCTCGTGATGCTGTTGCTGTATGCCCCCTTGGAGACAAACTCTATGTGGTTGGCGGATATGATGGTCATACTTATTTGAATACTGTTGAATCATATGATGCTCAGAAAGATGAATGGAAAGAGGTATTCATGTAATTTCTTCAAATTAGTATATTTCAGAATTTAAGGAGTTTTTAAAGTTTAATTTTGGAATTAATTTCACATTATTCCTCTGTACAGCCAGACCAGATTTTTTCTTAGTAGACAGGTACCCAAGAGTCCTAAGTTCTGACTTTGGCCCTATCACTGTCTCATTGTTTGTTTACTCAAAGCATAAAAGAACACTAACAGAGAATGGTAATATAATTATATATGCCAAATTCTTGTGATCGATTATTTCATTTAATCTTTACAAAGCCGTTCACCGTTGGAAAAAAAACCCTGAGAAGATTGTCACCAATGTAAAAAGTTATCCCAAAGCAACTGAACTTTCAGCTGAGATCTATTAGCATTCTGCAGTCTATAATGATCTGAGCTGCTGTTTTCTTATTTTAGGACAAGGCAAAAGTTGGGCCAAAACATGTAAAGACTCTCTGAAGGTCAACATTCTCAGTTATGCTAAAGACAGTGTTTCTTTTCTTTTTTTTTTTAATTTGTGTTTTAGGAAGTCCCTGTCAACATTGGACGAGCTGGGGCATGTGTTGTGGTTGTGAAGCTACATTGAAACTCTCATTGGCTAATGTAATGAAATGGATTTATTTCAAGAATGAAGAAAAAATATGATCTTTTATGAAGCTGATAACATTCAAATTCTGTTGTGTCATTTTTATGTATATTTGAAATTGTTAACATTCGTAAGGCTGAAAAATGTGGATTACATGTTAGTTTTGAGTGTTATGTGCTGTCTCAGATTATAATCTAATGAGAAATCCAATAGGTTATGTTTAACCTCATTACCATAAAATGTTAAAGTACCTAACAAAAATTTGGCAGTGGGCAGTATTTGAAGGTGATGAATGCATTAACAATTTTCATGTAGGGATCTAAGAAGCAAAACATTTCTTATTAAAGGTACTATACTGTCTGAAATAACTTAATATAAAATAATGACAAGCCTTGAAGCATCATGTGTGGTTTCAAACAATAGCTCACCTACATAATAATACCTCACATTTGCCAAGAAGAAGGGGTTTTCTGTGTCAAAGATGAAATAGACTATTCATTGATATAATTTGCTATACTAATCACACTGTCAAACTTTTCACAGGCTATTATTCTTAGCTAACTATCTGCCAAAACATGTGTATAGATTTTCTATTCCATGCCGTGGTGTGTTAGTAGATTCATTTGCAGTAGAATATCATAATGTCGCCTATACAATCTATATTCTGTAACAGTGAATATCATATTGATACAAACTGTGCCTGAGCTTCAGAATGTGAGGGCCTCACTTGTACAGAAATTAATTCTCTTCTCACGCATTTAATGTGTTCTCTATAAACACCTTCCATTAAGTTAAAAGTTGATCTAAACAATTCTAAAGATTATAGTTGAGAATATGATGCACAGTGTTAACACTTGGGAACACCAAAATGTCTAATAAGTACAGTCAATTCTATAACTTCTCTTTACCTATCAATACCTGATTTTCTTTCAATTTCATAATCATGTTTACCCAGTAGTAAATGATAAGGACACATGTACTATAAATCTACACTTTGAAAGTAAAAAATAAAAAAAAACTTTTTGAGTAGTATTTTAGCTTTTAACTGCATTTTCATTTATTCTACCTAATGATTAAACAATATGGTGAAATATTGAAAACTCATGTTTATGAAGTTAACTTTTCAAGTAAATGTTCCATTTTAGAATTTCTATAATATCTTCTCTTAAATGAACTTTGTATTGTAGAATATCAAAGCAACCAACAAAATCCAGAGAGATGCTTATAAAACGTACTACTCCTACCTACTAATTCTTTTTAAATCACAGCCTAAGTTGCACAAAGGTATTTGTACTTTGACAAATTGAATTTAAATAAAATCTTTCCCCTCTGGTTCTAAAGACTGTGGCTTTAGAATACGCCGAATGCATGTTGAATGATCCTTCTGAGGCTGTAGTGCCTCAATAGCTAAAATATTTGAACATTAATGTACAGTTCCCCTCCTTTGTTTCATATTTTGTCTCTAATTCTCAACAGAGAGCTACAGATATTTCTATGTCTAGAGGTGAGACAGAGAGGCTATCATACAGAATTAAAACACATAAGACCTTGCTGGATTTTTACTGTTTACTATTAGCATATTTTAATTATCCAAAATAATGAGTTGCCTTGTGACATTTCCTACACTTACATAATGTATATTGATAATATTCATCCTTGAGCTACCATCTCCTTTCTTCTTTCACTAATACTAATCTCGTCTCTCTCCTTAGCCAAGTCTTCCTTTCATGACTTTGGTATTTGTCTTTTATATCTCATTGTGACCAAATGAGTTCAATTAGTGCTGTTTACAGTAGCATGGGTGAGAGGTTGGTTAGATGTTTTAAATTAACATTTCTTTTTTTTTTTATCAAATCAATGTGAAAGTACAAATATCTCAGCCTTTAACCCCATCTTGCAGTTTAAGGCGCCCACTTAAGTAAGGTAGTGAATTACAATTTGGTAAGCTACATGTTAAATGGCCTGTTGTTTAGCACAAATTGTCAACGTTACTGTAATGATTACATGGTATCAACAAACTAACTGTGCCCATACTAATGCCTAATCAAACAAACAGACAAAGAATACCATGTTGTTTTTTTTCCAGCTTGATATTCTGTTTAAATACTTATTGACTTCAAGGAGAAATGCACATGACGCCTAGGGCTACCATTTCACAGCTGCATATGAAAATTATGCTTGGCCACTCTATCCTAGAATGAACTCAAAATGAAATCCAAAAATCTGAGCAGATGTAACCAATATGTATAGAGACCTTACAGTGGCCTAGAACAAGAAAAACATAGCTCTAGTTGTCTCAGTGAAAACATAGCTGGGAAATGGAGTGAAGGCAGTTCCTTCTTTCCAGGTATTCATGGAGATCATCTATCAGTATAATTTAGGCAGACTTAGGTAGAGACATGTCTTAGTTACTGTTCTATTGCTGTGAAGAGACACCATGATCAAGGTAATTCATAAAAAAGAATATATTTAATTTGGTGTTTGCTTACAGTCTCAGAGGGTTAGTCCATTTTTGTCATGAGGAGGGAACAGACAGACATGGTGCTGGAGAAGCTGCTAAGAGGTTTTTATCCTGATCCACAGGCAGCAGGCATGGGTTGGGGAGAGGGAGAGGGAGAAAGAGAGAGACTGGGCCTGGCATGGGCTTTTAAAACCTCAAAGCCCACTTCCAAAGACACATCTGCTACAATAAAGACATAACTACTCCAACAAGGCCACACCTCCTAATTCTATCCAAACTGTTCACCAACTGGGTATTAAATATACACATATATGAATCTTTGGGGATCATTTTCATCCAAACCACTACAGGAAATGTTTTATTAATTAATATATTCTTTCAACAAGTATATGAATGCATACATTTAAACACTACAACTTGTAGACACAAATATTGCATCTCTATACACACACACATAGATAGATAGATAGATAGATAGATAGATAGATAGACAAATAGACTGATAGATAGTTGTATTATTACATTATAATGGGTGACTGTGGGGCATTTACCCACCAACCCTACAGTTCCCCAGAGGGTTTTTTTTTATTTTTAGTGAGAACAGCAGGAAATACTAGATAGAAAGATTTAGAATGTGGATATAAACAGATAGAAAATACAGGATAGCCTCAAGAGGGCCTGGAACCTATTCCAATGGGCCCTGATTGTATCTGCCCTAAGGTATCTATAGAGATGCCAAGGGGGTGGAGCAAAAGACCTCCCCCCAGCACAGCCAAGTGCAGACCATCTCAGACACCTGCACTCAGGCCCGTGGTCCTAATCATCCTCTCTACACAGACCTGCTGGGTAAAGCCACGAGGAACCTGAAAATGGGCTTCCACAGGTGACAATTCCACTACAACACAGGCTAGAAAATACAAAATCCAGGGCCAGAAATGGGTTACCTCTTTTGGAATTGTTTGCCTATGGGATCCTATAGACCTTATCCTAGAATAGACAATAAGATTCTATTGCTAATGGTATCACATATATAAGTCATAAAATTTAGAGAAATCAATCTGGTATTGACCTAGAAGCTTCATTTCTATTCTCTAGCATTCATATTGCTGAGAGGTTCTATTCAAGTTATCAGAAGAGAAAAGCATCTGCTGTCTTACCCAGCTGTGAACCCTGCAGGATATCATAATGACTTGCATAGCAAGATAAACCCATTGGTGAAATAGTGTCACATGTTACAGAGAATAAGCAAACACTTTCTGATTGGATTATTGCCCAATCCACAAGATGGACCCCATATTGTTACTGATAATGCGACCAAAAACCTCTAGCTAGAAAATCTTAGGCTCTATGAGAGAACTTACTATTACTATGCTACTAAATGGACTCCTAATGACTTCTGACTTTAACTACAGACTGGTATATCTCTCAATCCTCATAGAGAAGCTTCTTTTTGCAAGAGATACTGATATGCAGTAAGACCTGTAACATATCCACATGTGGAAAATTAGAAACTGTTGAACGCTTAGCCATAGATAGTAAATTTACATCCTACACCATCCTCCCAAGTCTCAAGACAATTGGAAGAAGAGGAGACAGATATGCAAGAGACAGAGGTGGTGGATGACTGCAATGAAATGGTGTTTTCTGAACCAATAAGAGAGTTACACTTATTATCTCCCAGTGTTTGTGACAGCATGCTCAAGAACTTCACAAGCTCAAGTCAACAAAATCTGATCATGGAGGGCAAAAGTGGAGACAAAGTCCCTAGCCAAGGAAAATTGGCCATTGATGACTTCTGAAATAAGGAGAGTCAGTTTTCTTTAGGGTTGTGACTCCTGGTAGATTTACTGCACTATAGGAGGTAGCCCCAAACCTAGTACAGTGCTTTCTATTCACTAGGTTTGGAAGAAACAAAAAGAATATGAAGTTGTGTAGGTAGAGAGGTATGGGTGGATCTGGGAGGAGTTATATGGCCTATAGTTAGTCACAAAACAAGAGGAATAGTATGAATCGGTGAGAGAAATTGGGGGGGAGGAGATTCACCCACAGGCGTGGCAGGGAGGTAGAGGTGAGAGTCTTAAATGTGCATAACACACAGGCAAAACTATCTGAAAGCAAGTTTAAATGATAGAAAATATTTAAAAGGTTTCTATAGTCAGGAAGAATTATCTTGAACCACAGTGGAGGGTACTGAAGTGAGACTAGTCTTAATTTAAAATAAGCCTGAAATAAGAAAATCAGATGGAGATCTTTGGAAGCCATACCTTCACAAATCTTCACAATTCCATTTGTCTTAGTTCTTCCAATTCTACACTAACAAAATGTGGTTCAGAAAGTCTATCTGATCCTATATGACACTTCTGGCCAGCCCAATGCACATTAATTTGCTTGACTGAGCAAATGTCAAAGTCAGTGAGAAACAGATAATTCTTTTCCTCTAATCACAAGATGGCTCTTGGTTTTATTTATTGTAATATATCCAAAGCATGTCATAGTTTCTAGTATAAAAATGGTTTTCAATAAACAGCTATTCAACTCAATAAATAAATACATCTTGTAATTGTATCACAGGCCTTGTATTTTATGAAGATTGGATCCAATTAATAGCACTGAAAGAATATGTAGATAGAAGTGTCACATCCTATAATACACATCCAAATTAAACATGGAGAAATGGATGTGAACAGTGTAAGGGTTTTGGAATGTAGAAGAATGTAAAATTTTGCCTTCTGGATATGATTTGCAATCATGAACACACAGTAGCTCTGGTTTATTGCACAAGAGTTCACAAAGATAGGAAAGGTATTAGTTGGGAAGTAGAAGAGAATCAGCAGAAGTAGGTGTAGATGAATTTCTAAACAGTCTTATTATATAAGAAACACAAATACAGAGGTAATAGCTGAAGAGATCAGAGCAAATAGCCAAGACTAGCCTTAGCTTACCACCAGCAGTAGCTTCCACAGAGAGAGATTTTCTTCCTGTCTGACCTGTGCTTTTATTGCCTTTCTGTTCTGCCTTCTCATTGGCTCTAAGCCCAGCCACATGGCTTCCTCATCACTGCCTGTCTACATGGACCTCCAAGTCGCTATGTTTGGTATTGAGATTAAAGGCTCATGTCACCACACTTGGCTGTGTCCTTGACCACACAGAGACTCTGCCTGCCATGTGATCAGATTAAGGGCATGGGCTACCACCGCCTGACTTCTGTTAATGGCTTCCTGACCGCTGATCTCCAGGCAAACTTTATTTATTAATATACAATTAAAATATCACATTTCAGCACAAATAAAGTATCACCACAAGTAGGTGGGGTATAAAAAGAGACTTTAGTTGTGAATATGATCACAGTATATTTTAAACATGTATAAAGTTGTGAAAACAGGAAAGGAAAAACATACTTGAGAAGACAAACTGAAATGGCATATTGACCAGATTTGAAGAATTGTCTCTGAATTTATTTTATCTCTTTGAACCCTGAAGGTTCCAAGAAGTTTACTTATAAATATACTTTGAGGAATGAACTTATTGTGGATATCTAATTATAGAGTGCCTGAATGAGTTAAAAATTCAGTTTAATATTACATCAAAAGCAATTTAATTTCAAACTAAAATTTAAATTTTTAGTGAAGCCTGATATCAAATGTTACCCAAAAGTTTCTCTCAGATGAATACAGGTCTTTTGAAGATATTTTAATAAAATTAAAATTAAAATCTGAAACACAAAAAATACAGTAATATAAGATGAAAAGTAAAAATATTAGATACATAGCTAAGCTCTAGAAAAGTAAAATCAAACCACTTGGAAGATGAAGAAAAGTACATTCACATGGTATTAGCGTTAATCTTGCAATTAATGAACTCAGTCACACATTCTGAGCACATGGGTTCTTAGTGCCCGTGCACATTTGGGTCATAAAATCTGGAGAGAGTTGCTAGATGAATAAAGTATGTTTTCAGAAAGGGAAACATTAAATACTAAAAGTGAAAATTCACTGAAAAGGTGAACTAATAAATGAGGTAGAGCTAGTAAGAGACCTAAGTACATTCCCCAGACTATAGGACTGAAGATTAAAATTGTAAATATAAAAATGTTCAGACAGCAAATAAGATGACTCCATGACTAAAATAATGTATAATCAAATTTGATGACATAATTTAAGTCTTTGAGAACTATATGGTATAATTAGAGAACTAACTCTTTCCAGTTGCCTTCTAACTTTTACATGCATACAGGAGCATGCAACACAATAAATAATGTAATTTTAAAACATTTTGATGAATAGAAGATCGAACTAAAATAATTTATTTTATGTATAACACCAAACATATAATCCATGAAATAAAAGTTGTATTTTATTGGATTAAAAAATACTTCTCTGTAGAAGATATTATAAAGAGAATGAAAACAAAAGCTACAGGGTGGAAGTAAATATTTTCAAAAAACATCTGGAAAAGATAATTATCCAAAATATACAAATAACCCTTAAAATCAACAATGATAAAAATAATTGTTTTCTTAGCTTGTGAATACCATAAACAGAGTGGTTTATCAAAATAAGATATTTATTTGTTATACTGATTGATAATAAGATGCCTTGGTTAGGGTGCCAGCATGATATAATTTTGGTGAGGGCTCCTTTTCTGCTTTAAGACTGACAATTTCTCCCTAAATCCTAACAAAATGGAAAATAGAGAGAAACATGTTTTTTTCAGAGTTCTTATAAGAACATTCATTCCATTAAATACGGCTGTATCCTCATGAGATCACACTTGTTTTTAAAACACCTCCCTTCCTAATATCATTACAAATAGGAAATAGGACTTCAATGTGTATTTAGATAAGAGGTATATATACTCTACTTACATATTTAAGTCCTGATTCTCTAGGACATATGCCAATGTCACATGTGAAATGGTTATTCCATTAAAACCGCCACAGACACTTAATACTTTGTAGATTCATTTTGAAATTCTGAAGTCTAACATTTTATCTAAATATTAAAATCAGATATGGGGGAGAATCAAGATATGCTTTATCCTAAGAAAAAAATTCATTTTCATCAATGAATCTATGTAACCAACCACATTAGTGTGGATATAAATTGTAATAAGTTTCCTTTGGTTCAGCTGCTTATACTTAAAAATACTTTTTACCTGGAATACCCATGTGCCACATCTGGCTGGGACTGAGGTAATAGGTTATTACTCTCCTTCCTATCTTCATTACAACCTCTCCAGTCTCATCCCCAGGCCTGTAGCAGCCTGTTAACATGTGTCTCTCCTCTCCCCCTACCTCCATTTCCTGAGGACTCCTGATAAACCTTGATGCTGAACCAGCACTGGTTTTACCTGTGGACCTTCTCAGTCCTTCCTTCTAGCCTATTCCTATTCCTTTGCATCAGCCCCAGATAACTAGAAACCCATCCTAACTGGGACACCCCACTAGCCACATCCAGCTGGGACTCAGTAGGAAATATTTACTCTTCTTTCTGTACTCCATTATAATCTCTTCTGTCTAGTAGATATCATTCCTCCCAACCTACCTCCATTCTCTGGAACCAAAACTTGGTAAGAACTCAGTTTTGCTCCTACCCATGGAGCAACTCAGCTTTGCTCCTATCCTCTTTTCTAGTCCATTCCTATTTATTTGTGTCATCCCTCTATACCTCAAATCACTTTCTACCTGGGACCTTCAATGGCCATGCCAAGCAATTGATTCACACTATACTTCCTGTCCTCCATTACAATCTCTCTATCCTCTCCCTCAGCCCTTTAAAAACCAGCTTGCAGTTTCCCCTTGTCCCTCCTCCATTCACTGGAGAATCCAACTCTCAATGCAGACACAGTGTCTTCCTCTCTCTCTCTCTTTCATTCCTGTCTTTCCATATTATTCCTTTTTTACTGTAGTCTACATTCAGAAGCTCCTCCTCCCACCACCCTGTCAACTCCCAGGGGACCCTGCCCCTTGATATGGACAGCATTACCTTAGATCTTTCCTGCAGTCCTTCTTACCCTTCTCTCTTATACCATTTCCATTCATCTCTGCCACCCACCAACCGGTAGAAGCAATCTGTACCAGGGAATCTACAACAAACCCACTTTCCTAAGATCCAGAGCAGGAAACATAAATCAATGGAACAGCCACCCAACAAAGATAAAACCAGATTCCAACACCTATTATCACCTCAATCACCATAACTCCAGAAGACTAGATACCAATGCAAAAACAGTAACAGCCAAGACAATATGCCTCAATCAGAACCAAGTAAACCTATGAGAGTTGCCTCTGGGAAACATAACATAGATGAAGCACAAGACAAGAACCACAAACAGCAATTATAAGTATGTTTGAAGGCCTTAAATAAGGTATGAATAAATCAGTCAATGAAATCTGTGAGAACGCAATCAATTGAAGAAAATAATAAAACCCATTTATGACGTGAGAGTAGAGTTTATCACAAAAATAGAACCACTAAAGAAACTCCAAACTGAAATAAAAGTAGAAATGAAAAATTTAGAAAGGCAAACAAAGATTTCATAGGTATAACTCACAAAGAGAGTACAAGAAATGGAAGTGAGAACCACACATATTGAAAATGAGATAGATGAAATGAATACTTTAATCACATAAAATGTTAACTCTAAAATAAAGTCAGGCACAAATATTCCAGAAAACCTGTGACACAATGTAAAGATCAAATCTACAATAATAGCTGTAGAGGAAGAAGAGACCCAAGTCAGTGGAAAGACTGAGGCCAATGGCACAGAAAATATTTTCAACAAAATTAATGAATAAAAATTCCCCAACCTAAGCAAGGAGGTGAGAGTCAAGGTAGAAGAGCTTACAAAACATCAAATAGACTGGACAAAAAAGGAAATTCCCCATGACACATAATAATAATAATGACCCAAAGACCTAGGATAGAACTAAACATCACTGGAGAAAAAAAAAATAATGTCACTATAATGTTGCCTAACAATATTCTGCTATAATCATAGATTGGTGCCTAGATTAATTATCATCATAGAGGCTTCATCCAATAACTGATGGAAACAGATGCCAATATACAGCTGCTGTAGAATAATGCTTTTGTAAACTGTGAAGATGTTTTGCTCTCATTGGTTTAATAAAGAGCCAACTGGCCATTAGCTAGGCAGAAAAACATACTGACACATGGTAGAGCGGAGATAAGGTATATTGGTTAATTTAAGTTGAAAGAGATAGTAACAAGGATAAGCTATTGGCTGAGTATTTATAATTAATAACAAATCTCTGTGTGGTTATTTGGGGAGTCAGCAGTCCTGACTTAAAACTCTGCCTATACACAACTAAACATTAGGTGGAGCTCAGGGAATCCTGCGGAAGAGGTGGACAAAAGATTGTGGGAGCCATAGGGGTCAAGGACAGTACAAGAAAATTGTCCACATAACCAGGGCTCACAGGGGCTCATAGAGACTGACTCACCAATCAGGGAACCTGCATAGGACTGACATAGGCCCTCTGCATGTGTTATAGTTGTGTAGCTTGGTTCCCTTGTGGGAGTCCTAACAGTGGGAGCAGGGGCTCTCTCTGACTCTATTACTGGCATTTGGGACACTATTCTTCACACTGCATTGCCTTGCCAAGACTTAATATAAGGGGAGGTACCAAGTCTTACTGCAACTTGATATGCCACATTTTGTTGATATCCATGGGAGACCTGTAGTTTCCTGAAGAGAAACAGAGGAGGAGTGGATTGGGGAATGGGCACAGAAGGGGTGGGGAGGGGAAGGCAAAGGAGGAGAGAATTAAGGGAAAACTGTGGCAGGGATGTTAAATAAATAAATGAATAAATAAATAAATACAGAACAAAGTAAAAATTATTAGACTAAGCAAAGTGGAAAGATCAAGTAACATCTAAAAGCAGGATAATTAGAATGACATCTGACTTCTCAACTGAGACTCTAAAAGCCAGAAGGGCCTGAACAGACATTCTTCAAACTCTTTAAGACTACAGTCTATACTACTATACCCAGCAAAACTATAAATCACAAAATAAGGAGAAAGAAAATCATTCCACAATAAAAATCACATTTGTATCTGCAATTTGAGCTTTACCAAAAGTGCTAGAAGGAAAACTTCAGTGCAAAGAGGTTAACCACACACATAAAAATACAAGAAATATAGGATTACAGACTGGTTAATCCAAAGAGGAAGGAAAACTCAGACCATAAGAACAAGATAACAGGAATCAATGAACAGTGCTCACGGACAACTTTAAATATTAACAGTCTCACTTTCCCGCTAAAAAGACACAGAAGAGGCCGGGCGGTGGTGGCGCACGCCTTTAATCCCAGCACTCGGGAGGCAGAGCCAGGCGGATCTCTGTGAGTTCGAGGCCAGCCTGGGCTACCAAGTGAGCTCCAGGAAAGGCGCAAAGCTACACAGAGAAACCCTGTCTCGAAAAACCAAAAAAAAAAAAAAAAAAAAAAAAAAAAGACACAGAAGAACAGACTGGATTAGACTGCTTCCAAGAAACACACCTTAACAGAAAAACGATAGACATCACCTCAGGGTAAAATATTGGCAAAAATATTCCAAGCAAACAGATACAAGAAACAAGCTAGTGGAGCCATTTTAATATCAGATGAAATAGATTTCAAAATTAATCAGAAGAGATAGAGAAGGACACTACATAATCAACACAGGAAAAATCCACCAAGAAGATATTGCAATTTTAAATATTTATGCACCAAGCACAATGACATGCAAATTTGTAAAAGCCACACTACTGTAGCTTAAATCACATATTGATCCTCACACATTAATTGTGGGAGACTTCAATACTTTACTCTCTTCAATAAATAGGACATCAGTCAAAAACTAAGCAGAGAAATGCTGGACTTAAGTAACATCATAATTCAAATGGACAGATATTTACAGAACTCAGTGGCATTTTTTTGCAGACTTTTTGTCTCATACAGCAGTGCTGGGACAAATTTTGTCTTACTGGCCATTTGCTTATATATTATAGTTTCCAGTTTTGTGCTTTTAATGAATTGTGTGTGTGTGTGTGTGTGTGTGTGTGTGTGTGTCTACATACACATACTTTCCTGTGCTTTTTCTTGGTGTTTTTGTTATTTTTATTTTGTTTTGTTTATCTATCTGTTGGTTTTCTAAACGAGAAAGAAAGAAAAGGCCTGGAGATGGATAGTGATGGTGGGGATTCTGGGAAGACTTAGAGGAGGGGGAAGGGATTCAGAATACAATGTTTGAAAAATTTTTATATTTATTTATTCATTTTCAAATATACACATATGTTTATATTATATATATACATATATATACATATATATATATATATATGATGGACAGGTATATGAGAGACAATCCCTTCTCAAATAGAAGTAGCAAAAATGAGAGAAGTGACAGATTCCAAGTACCAATTATAAAAAAAACAAAACAAGCCAGGTGGCGATGGCACACGCCTTTAATCCCAGTACTCAGGAGGCAGAGCCAGGCAGATCTCAGTGCATTTGAGGCCAGTTTTGGCAACAAACTGAGACCCAGGACAGGCACCAAAGCTACACAGAGAAACCCTGTCTTGAAAAACAAAACAAACAAACAAACAAAAAACTACATTGGATCTTGAAGTTCAGAGTACAAATATTTCACAATTTATGACAGTATTATTTCTTACTAATTCATCATAAATTGAAAACATCCAAGGTACAAATACATTTAATGCCCATAACCTACTAAATATCAAAACATTAACACAATGAATAATAGAATATCAACTACTTATATTTGTGATCATGTAGCTGCCTGGAAGTTGCAGTTCTCTGCTGCTATCCTGCCTTTCAGATATTAGAAATATATATGCCTAATATGTTTATATAGGCTGGAAACAGACAATAGCCTAAAACTTAAAGTATGGATTCCACTTTATGCATGTTAGTTTTATACCATCAATCAATAAAAAACAGATATCAATCAAAACATTATAACTTTAGTGCCATCTACAAACATTTTCATTGAGATGCTTTCACCTCTAGGCCATAAGTCTAGAGGTTTCACAAAAGACACAGAGTGCAAGAGATTGATAACCTTCCATAACTATTGAGAGTAGTAGTTACATCCTTCAGACATATTGTATTAGATTTCTCACCTTCTGAAACCTGTAGTTCTGTCTTTACAGATTTTGTGGTAGGGACCTACATCATGTAATTCCATTTATATTAAGTGTTTATAAGTGAAAAATCAATGATAAATTGGGCTGGAGGTAAAGACTGGCTAAAATACAGGATATAAAAGAATGTGTTTGAATTTTTTTTTTTTTGCAAAATTACACAGATCTACAGTTCCATTTTGGTTGTGGTAAGGTAACTACAAATAACATTTTACAAACACAAGTTCTGTCATTTAAATGATTATTGTCTTAGTCTGTACATTTAATTCTAAATAAAACATTATAAAATCATTAAAATAGTATTATGATGTTCTGTTTCTTATTGTTTGAGAGAATCAGGCTGAAACACAAGTTGCTGACATCTCTCATTTAGCTGAGTGGTTACAGAGATATCAGTGCCAAACACTCACCAATCTTGTTCAAGGCACTATTTCTGGCTTTTCTTATGTAACAATCTAAATTATACTCCCAGTCTGAAATTATCAGAATAATATAATTCACATTAAAATATTGGTAGATGTATATATAAGAAAAAGAGATTCAATAAGACGACATGTTAAATTACAAGTAGGTTTTCCTAGGCCCCCAGTTAAGTTGGTAAAGATACCATGGACTTAGAAAGAAAACATCATGAGAAGAAGATTGCTGATAAAACAAAATAGTCTAAGTGTGTGTGTGTGTGTGTGTGTGTGTGTGTGTGTGTGTGTGTGTCTGTCTGTCTGTCTGTCTGTCTGCATGTCTGTGTGTCTGTGTCTGTGTCTGTGTGCTAGTCACAGGAAGATCTTGTCACATTCTCAACTCCTTTGTGTCTTATGAGCAAAAAGACCCCTCACTTAAAATTAAGAATCCCACAGCAAATAGAATGTATGAAGTTCTGGTGTGCCGTTTAGAATTATATTGACTATACACAACAGTTACACACTATATTTCAGAATGCTAGAAAAATTTAATGCTCTGATCATTTTAAAAATTTTTTTCTCATCCAAATTACTGCTCTTTTTTGCAATTAAAAAATCCAAAGATATGCTTATAAAATGTATTCTTCCTCCTCCTACTATCTACTATTTTTTAATGCACAGTATAAATGGCACAAAGGTATTTGTACTTTGAAAAACTTGAATTTAAGTAAAATCTTTACCCTCTGGTTCTAAAGACTGTGCTTTTAGAATATACTGAGTGCATGTTGAATGATCGTTCTGAGACTGTAGTGCCTCAATAGCTAAAATATTTGAATGCTAATATTCTATTTGGGTTTTTGTCTATAATTTTTTCTTATTTTGTCTAAAATACTCAACAGAGAGAACTGTAGATGTTTCCACATCTTGAAGTGAGATAGAGAGATGTAGAGAGGCTATTATACACACATAAGACATAGAAGACCTTACTTGAGTTTTAATTATCATATATTAATTATCCATAATAATGAGTTGCATTGTAACATTTCCTACATGTACACCATATATGTTGATAATACTCACCCTTTTTTAACCTTCTTTTTTTCTCCCTCACTCCTACTAATATCCTCCCTCTTCTAATCTAGCTGTTCCTACTTTCGTGTGTTTTGTGTTGCTTTTGCAACCAAATGAGTTCCATTAGTGCTGTTTACAGTAGTGTATATGAAGGGTATATGTCTTTTTTGTTTGTTTGTTTTTTTGAGACAGGGTTTCTCTGTGTAGCTTTGTGCCTTTCCTGGAACTCACTTGGTAGCCCAGGCTGGCCTCGAACTCACAGAGATCCGCCTGCTTCTGCCTCCCGAGTGCTGGGATTAAAGGCGTCCGACATCGCCCGGAACGAGGGGTATATGTTTTAAAACAACATTATTTTAATCAAATACATGCAAAATTAGAGATAACTCAACTTTAACCCCATCACATAGTTTGAACAGCCAAAATAAGTAATGTTGATGTGTGTGTGTGTGTGTGTGTGTGTGTGTGTGTGTGTGTGTGTGTGTGTGTTTGTAAATGTGTGTATGTATTTTCAACTCCCTTTCTTGGGGGCTCAGGAAACATTACCTTGGAAAAGGACATTAAAATAAGTTCCAGAAAATGGGGAAGAGGGCTGTGAAATACATTGTATTCTGTACATGACAGGGTTTTTTCACTCATGAGTTCACAGCAACTTTTGCTACCTGCACAAGATTATTAAAGTTTAATCAGGCAAATTTCCAACATGTATGGGGAAGGGTACAGAAGTCATAGCCCTTGATGAAGAGCTACTGTTATTTAGTGGCTACAAGTAGATGATGAGCCATTTTCTTCTTTATAAGAGTATAGCTCATACAGATGTCCTTGTGTGTTGCTTATGTTCCAGTCCATGACCCCATAATCATTTGCTATGTCCATATTGTGTAGAACACTTTGTGGATTCAGGGAGATATAAAAATCAATACAAAAAATTAATAAAACATGAAGTTGGGAAGAAAACATGTTTGGGGAAAATTGAAGTTGTGGTGGTTTGTGTGATCAAAATACATTCTCAAAAATAAGCAAAATATTATTGGAAAATCATACATGGATTCTCAACAAAACCAAAAATATTATTGAATAATCATATACATTCTGTGTCACTGTTGTATAATAAAGTATCTGAAAATTTTATTACAACAAATATTAACTACATACCACTTTTTGAGAATAACATATACAGCAGAAACTTAAGTGGTTGGTTGTAGTTCAGAGTCTTTATGCTATAGTCAAACTGTAATCTTGGATTGAAATTACCTTAAGGTTTGATCTGAAATCCATTCTAGGATCTGATAGACCATGAAGAAGAGGGACATTGACTTAATGGTTTCTGTGAAGTAAAGAAATAGGCTTCTAAATACAAACAAAATAAAACAAAACAAAACAACAACAAAAACCAGAAATCATTTATATTTGTTATCATTCATTAAATTTTCATTAGATGTACATATTTATGGACATTTACTGCTAGCTGTAGCTCTTGATTAGACTTGGAATGAAATGGATGAGTCTGGGTGAAAAAGAATGTTTAATAATTCTGCCTGAGAATTACTGTGGAAGAATGCAGATGCATTTATAAACCTTTGAAGCTTTATAGCCTATACTAGCAGCTGAAGATAAAGGAGTTGACCTGGTGATTGTTACCAGAAATTTCATCTTAACTTTCTTATGCCTTCAGAGCTCATTTTTCTTCACATTGTACTTTTGTAATTTTGATACTGATTCCAGGAAACCACAAGAAGCATTGTGGCCCTCTTGTTAAAGCAAGGGCTTTTGGTGGCCAGATTATCACTGGATTTTTGTCTAAAGTCCAACACATAGTAGGTCTAGTGGGTCCGAGAACTCAACCTGTTCCAGTTCCAGAAATATATATATATATTAGTATAATTCTCACATTGGTTCCCTGACATGTGTGGTGAGGGCCATTATGGTTGGAAAGGTCAAATAGAAACCATTGAAGTTGATTCTGTAAGGCAAAATACCAAAGCAAACACAATGTGGCATCTCAGAAGGAATTGTAGAAATTTGTGTCACCATCAAGGACTTGAAAGATGTAGGTATTGATTCCCACCACATTTCCCTTTCACTCTTCTATCTGGCCTATACAGAAGACAGATGTATTATTGAAAATGTCAGTTAACTATTAAAAGCTTAATCAAATATTGAGTTTGATTGCAGCTACTGTACCAGATGTGGTGTCCTTTCTTGAGCTTATTAACACATCTATTGTAGATGGTATGCACTTATTGATCTAGCACATGCCTTTGTCTAGGTGTTTAGAAAAGGACCACCTGAAGCAATTTGCTTTCAGTAGAAAGGTCAGCAATATATCTTTACAGTTACCTCAAGGACATATTAATTCTCCAGTCCTATGTCATAATTTATTTTGAAGAGATTCTGATTATATCTTCTACAAAATACAAAATTGGTCCACTATATTGATGACTTTATCTTAATTGGACCAAGTGAGCAGGAGGTTGCAAACACTTTGTACTTGGTAAGACTTATCCATGTCAGAGGATGGAAAATGAAGCCAAACGAAATTCAAAGAACCTCTACAACAATGAAATTTTAGGAGTACATTGGTGTGGGGGTATGCAGAGATATTCCTTCTAAAGTGAAGGATCGTCTATAACACCTGGCCTCTCCCATCACCCAAAAATAAACACAATGGTCAGTGGTCCATTTTGGATTCTAGAGACAACATATTCTTCACTTGGGTGTGTTACTATAGCCTATATACCAAGTGACTCGAAAGGTGCTAGCTTTGAGTGGGGCCTGGAACAGAAGGATCTTCAACAGGTCAAGGCTGCTGTGTAAGCTGCTCTGCCATTTGGACCATATGATCCAGCAGACCTGACGGTACTTGAAGTGTCAGTGGCAGATAGGGATGCTGTTTGGAGCCTTTGGCAGCCTCCTAGAGGTAAACCAGAGGAGGCGACCTTTGACATTTTTGAGCAAGGCTCTACTGTTTGTAGTCTGCAAACAACTATTCTCTCTTTAAGGGACAACTCTTGCCCTACTATTGGACATTATTGGAAACTGAATGCTTGACAATGAGCCGCCAAGTTACCATGTGAGCTAAGCTTCTTATCATGTTCTGGGTATTGTCTGACCTACAGAGTCATAAAATAGATCGTACATAGCAGCAATACATTAGCTAATGGAAGATATATACATATATACATATGCATATATATATATATATATATGTGTGTGTGTGTGTGTGTGTGTGTGTGTGTGTGTGTGTGTGTGTGTGTG
Source organism: Peromyscus leucopus (assembly GCF_004664715.2). Taxonomy (NCBI): domain Eukaryota; kingdom Metazoa; phylum Chordata; class Mammalia; order Rodentia; family Cricetidae; genus Peromyscus; species Peromyscus leucopus. The sequence goes on from NC_051083.1 coordinate 73,018,485, forward strand.
TGTATAAACTGAGTGGGTCCAATCAGGTCCTGAAGGCACAAGCAAGTTACATGAAGAATTTGCCCAACTTCCTATGACTTCTACTGCTGTTACAATGTTGACTGTTTTCAATATGCACCTATGGTCTCATGGTGTGTCCTCTATTATTAGTTGACTAAGGAAGAAAAGAATAGGGCCTGGTTTACTGATGGTTCTTCACATTATGAAAGCAACCCCCAGAAGCACACAGCTGTTGCCTTACAATCCCTTTCTTAGGCAACTCGAAACAACACAGGCAAAGGGAAATTTACACAGGGGGCAGAAATTTAGGCAGTACATGTGGTCATACATTTTGTTTGGAAGGAGAAATGACAAGATGAGGTATTGTTCACTACTTCGTGGGCTCTAGCCAATAGATTGGCTGGATGATGAGGGAAGTAGAAAGAACATGATTGGAAATTTGGTAAGAAAGACATCAGGGGAAGAATTATGTGAATGTATTTCTTAAAATGGGGGGAGGGTGTGAAGATACTTGTATCCCATCAAAATCCTCATCAAAAGGTGACTTTAATGGAGAAGGAGCTCAGCAGTCATGTAGATAGGATGCCCCATTCTGTGGATAGTCAGCCTCTTTCTTCTGTCATCCTTGTCATCACTCAGTGGGCCATTGAACAAAGCGGCAAAGGTGGCAGGATGGGGGATGTATGTAGGCTCTACAACATGAATGTCCACTCACCAAGGCTGACCAGGCTACAGTTGCTGCTGAGTGACAGATCTGCCAATAAGAGAGCAACACTGAGACTCTGATATGTCACCATTCTATGAGGTAAACAGCTAGTGACCTGGTGGTAGGTTTAATACAATGGATTACATCCTTCATGAAAATGACAATGCTTTGTATTTACTTTAGTACATATTTATGCTGGTTATGTATTTGTATTTCTTGTACATAATGCTTCTCCCAAGACTACCATCCATATTCAACTGTCATTATATTCTATACCATATTGTTTCTGATGAAGGAACTCATTTCACAGCCAGAGAACTGCATCAATGGGAACACAGTCATGAAATCCACTCATCTTACTGTATTCCCCACCATACAGAAGCAATTTGCCTTATAGAATCTTGCAATGGCCTTTTGTAGACACAGTTAAAGCATCATTTATATTGCAGTGTCCTAGATGGTTGCATCAGGGTTCTCCAGAGGATGGTATAAACTTTGAATCATACCATATGATATGATCTTTCCCATAGCCAGGATCTATAAGTCCAGGAATCAAGAAGTGGAAAAGGGAATGGTTCCACTCACTGTCTCATCCCTAGTGACCACTAGGACAAAAGAATTTCTTTCTGTTCCAACAACCTTAAGTTCTACTGGCCTAGAATTTTGGTTCCAGAGAGGAGAAGACTCCTGCTAGGAGACACAACAAATATTCCACTGAACTAGAGTCTCAGACTACTTCCTGGCCACTTTGGTCTTCTGATGCCCTTAAGCTGACAGGCTAACAAAGGATTAACAGTATTAGGAGTGATAATTGTTCCAGATTACTGAAGGGAAATGGGATTGCTTCTTCACAGTAGAGGGGAGTAAGATTATGTCTGGACTACAGGGCTTATTTTAGGGTTTCTCCTGGTGTTACTGTGTCCTGTAGTTAAAGTCAATGGGAAACTACAAAAACTCAATCTGGGCAGGATGATAGAGGGCACAGACCCTTTAGGAATAAAGGTATGGTTAAGTCCTCCAGGGAAAGAATAATGGTCTCCTGAGGTGCTTTTGAGGGTGGAGGAAATACAGAATAAATAGTAGAGGAAGATAGTTATAAAGACCAGCTAAGACCATATGACATATGATTGCTTCTGTTATATTTTGTTAATAATCTGTTTGTACCAATATTTGAAATTTCTTTCCCCAAATTTTGTATAATTTCATATAAAATCAATTGAGATAATCTTAGTGATTTCCATATTTAAGCTTTGAGACACTAAAAAAAATCCTTCAAGGGACATTGCCACCAATTCTAAAATATATAATGTGTTGCAGTTGTATGTGGGATAGTTATATCATATTAGAAGTAATTATGATATGATTATTGTTTTTACTTAGAAATTAAGCATGATATAAAGACATATGATTTTGTATCAAGTTGACAAGGGATGGACTTGTAATGGCTATTCTTGTTTGACTACATGTGGAATTAATTAAAACCCAAGCCTATGGACCCACAAGCAAGTGATTTTTAGCTAATTGGAACACTTGAGGTCAGAAGACCAACCTTAAATCTGGATCATCTGGACCACATCTTCTGGTAACTGCCCATTGCTGGATCCTAATGGCTCCCTCAAGGGATGGTGTGAGAAGGTGCAGCATCAAGGACACAGACCTCGGGAGTCAGTTGAAGGCAAACATAGACTCCTTTATTCAATAAGGGGAAGGCCTAATATATCCTCCTCCCAGCACCCAAGCTGTGTCAGAATCTGGTGGCATTGAATGTTTATCCCTCATTGGCTGGGCATGATCAGGAACTCTGACAGTGACCAGGAATTCTGAAAGTGCCTGTTACTAGGACCTCAGGCAGACTCCACATGATCAGAAACTCTTGTCAGTGACTAAGAACTCTGACAGCACCTGTTGCTAGGCCCTCAGGCAGATTTCAGGTTGGCTCATGAGGGAGTACATTATGTGCACACCTTGGCAATTGGTTTGAGCTAATTTCCTCGACCCTATGGGCCTGTCCTACTACAGTTGCCTTTGTAAAGGACAAGGAAGAAAGATTGTGCTGTTTGACTTCTTGCCCTCGTCCTTGCTGGCTCATTTACTTTTTCACTGGCATTAGAACCTTCCAGATTCTTATGTATACTGAAAACCAGCAGAGACAACCAGCCTTGTGAGACTCAACAACTACTGTATTCTTGGACTTTCCATTGGGAGACATGTAGAGGGCAGGAAAGTCCTTGTGTACACAATTAAGCACTGAAGAATCCAGGGAAGTTAAATGCACAGCTTATCTCTTCAATGGTATGAGGTGCTTAGCTGTAGTTTGTAGCTGGGTAATCCTTTGGCACATATTGAGCTAGCCCCACCCATATCTTCCAGAATTTATGTTTTACATACCCTAGACCCTTTCTTCTAATTCTTAGAATTGCATTTCAGCCATAAAATTCATCCATATGAGAGCTATCACTTGTACTTTATCATAGGCTAAGTGACTTCTATATTATCTTAGGGCCAGGGCAGTCCTGGCACCCACAGGCATTATGTTTACCTCAGTTATCTCTAAGCCAATAGTACCCATTTTTGTGAAAGAAGCCAGATGTACTTTGTAAAGAATCTCAATGTAACATGTCTTAAAATTGTTGTGTACTCAGGAGTGAGTTAATTGTTATCAGAAAACTTTTCCCCCCCAAACTGTACTTTGCTGAATATGGTTAAAGTAAAATGATCTGAGTCAGACTCTAGAAGTTCTGGCCATCACCAGTTACCAACACTGTGCTGATCTGACTTTCATTCTTACATTACCCTTATTGGTTTTTTTTCTTGCTATAGAGCCTGCAGGGACCCTCCTACAGAGAGAGTCATTGCTGGAATCATCTGACCATAACTCATAAACCACTATAAAATGCCACATATAAATAAATATTCATATGTATTCATATATTTTCATTCTATCAATTTTATTTTTCTAGGAACTTTGACTAACACATAATTGTATCTCCTGGTATGACTCTGAATAAGATGAATAAATCTAGACTAAAAAGGATAATATTTTATAATTTTGCCTCAGAGTTGCTGTGGAAGAATGTGGATACATATATACACCAATGAAGCTTTATAGCCTGTACAGTGTATAAGATGCTGAAGATGAAAGTGTTATACCTAGTGATTGCTATCAGAAATTTTATATCTTTTTGATGCATTCAGAGCACAGTTCTGTACTCTTTATAGAATAATATCTGACAAAATTAGTAATAGGTTCCCTGTTTGAGAAGTTCATCAGATTTCGTTCTTTTTCACACCAAAGCAACCCTGAAATTTCATCCAGAATAACCTGCTAAGTCCAATAGTTTCTAACTTAGCACAGCTAACTAAAATGATCTGATTTTCTGAAGACATCTGTCTCAGAATGATCTCTGCCACTACAACTCAATATGCCTAGGACTCTGCCTTGGAAATTTACTGACTTTTTTGGAACCCAAATTCATGACTTGCTCTAGAAAGTGATATGTTCCTGTGTTCGCAAAAGAAATAAAATAATTGGAAATGTAAACAGGTATGGATTTTGTTTCCCTTGAATGTTTTATTAAAGTCAATGAAGAATATGATCCAGAAATTGCTATTTCATACTAAGAAACCAGACGATGCTGATGGATACAAAAATTGAAACTGAATGAAATTTATTTTAGTCCCATCTTCTGTAATCTCAGATTTTTTCAGTAGATGGTGGTATATAACCATTTTTCTCTTCATTTCCATCATCACATGAATACTGTTATCAGCATCAACTAGGTGGCAGGTTCTCCATATGAATTTCACTCTTTCACAAATTTACATCTCTCTAGACTCATATAATGCTACAATCTTAAGTAAGACAGACAGACAGACAGACACACATACACACACACACACACACACACACGTAGAAGAGAGAGATAGAGAATGGATTGTAGGCCAAGTTTATAGCAGTGTAGAGATCAGGATGGCAAATTTTTTCTGTAAAAATCATATAGCCAGTATTTGGGGTCTTTTACAACTATAAAGTCTCAGTAGTAGCTTTTCCTTTCAGTTTATTTACATAAAAACAGGTATAGAAAATATATTAATGAAGGAGCATAGCTCTCCTCTGGTATAAAAGATAGTAGGAAATAGGATAAAGTTTAAATTTTCAGTAACCCTACATATAACATAGGAAGTGGTGAAGAGGGTCTGGTTTAGAATCAGGCTCAGGCTTGCCTCACTCCAGAATACATGCTTCTGCTGCTGTGATCACTCCTTTCTGAGCTCATGTGTGTGATGTTAGGGGCAAACTATATAGGTTTTTATAATTTTAAGCAGCAATAGTTATAAATTTTGATTTTCAAAATTACTGTAATTCACAACCAATATGACAACATGTATGTTCAAAGATAATTGCTTAGGAAATTAAAAATTGTAGATAGTATGGTAACTTTGTATGTCACTTGACTAGACCACAGTGGCCAGTTAATCAAATATGAAAGCCTATATTATTTTGGACACAGTTTGTAAATATGACTAATCTTAAAATCAATAGAATTCAATTTTAGGATTACCTTGATTGTATTGGTGTGCTTCATTCAACCAGATTAAAAGCCTTAGGAGAAAAATTGAAATTTCTCCATAGAAAAAAGAAAATCTGCTTCAAAATGGCAATAATTCTTCCTTTAGAGTTCCCACCCTGCCAGTCTGCCCTACAAAATTCACACTTGCTAGCTCCCACAACACGTTTGCCAGTGTCTTAAAATAACTCGCTGCTGGTTCTGTTTCTCTGGAGAGCCCTATATGGGACTTGTGAACAAATTGAACACATATTAAAGAGGCTAGGTATATCTTCATTTGTACAGGTAATTGTGGTTTCTTGGGCTCTCCTATTTAGGGGAAAACAGATTTTAGCCATAATCATGAATCAGGGCTCTCTTTCTCTATCTTCACAGCCTACAATAAGATTTCTCAACAGGAATCAATTTTCTTCATCCAAGTAATATTTGGCAATATTTGCAGATATTGCACAACTGATAGACTCACAAATCATTTTTTAAATAGAGATCAGAATTGCAAATAAGTATGTTAAATTGTGACTAAATATGTTAAATTGAATATAACTCCATGTAACAAAGATCTATCCATTCAGAATGACCATAATGTCAAAACCAGGGAAAGCTGATCTATGAGAATAAATTATAGCCCACTCAAAATCTTCTCAAATAGTTGTTGGAGTCTACATGTCAAAGCAGAGGGCCTCTATCTACAATAACTAGGAAACAAAAGGAACCTCAATTTCTCTCAATAGATGAATGGATAATGAAAATAGGATACATATAAACTATGGAGCACTATTCATTCATATTGAGTAAGGTAACCCAGACCCAGAAAGACAACTGCCTCATGTATTTTCTCCTTTGCAGTTTCTAGCTCCAAATTTCAGATGTGAGTATACAACATGGAGAAACTTCAGAAACTAAGAGAGTATGAGGGGACAACTGAGTGGTGGCTTGAGAGGAAAATATTGGGTAGAGGTGATATTAAAAGGGAAAGGAAAAACAGGAGGGGTTTCCAAGCAGGCGGAGTGTAAAGAGGTTAATGCAGAAGGAGATGAAGAGATGAGGGACAAATAATAAGGCTATTTATAAAGACTGAGTGAATTATATATTTATTATATGTTGTGTATTTACCTAAAATTATGCTGCACACACACACATATAATGTATGCGTATACATACACATTATATATATGTACATATATATATGTACATTATATATATGTACATATATATATGTACACACACACACACGTATAAAATGTGGCCTAATCAAAGAAAAGGAATCCCCACAATGATGATAAATAATGAGTAGTCACTAAGGTTGAAAAGAGGATTGATATAATACAAAACAAATAAATTGTTATTTTTCTACTTTAAAAAATCCACTGTTGAAAAACAAATTGTGAATTAGCAAACAGATGTATTTTAAAGAAATAAATTTAAGGTAACAAAGGAACAGTATTTTTAGAATTCAATGCAATTAGTAAAATCATTAAATCCACAAGGACTAACTCTGGGTTACTTATGGTCATTGACTTCTCACTCTGAACTTGTGAGATACTGTAACTTAGAAGTGAGAGCTCCACTTAGAGCATCTTAAGTGATCCCAATACAAACAGTGCCCCAATTACTGTCATCACCTTCTAGGATAGATGAAGAGCTATTTTGGACAGGCAGTTTTATCAGCTTCTAGAAAATTTCACTATTCCAGCTCTTTTTATCTTTTCTGCAATTTTCTTTCAAAGTCTCTCCTTGAGGAATGCCTACAAACTCTTGCCCCTGATAGGGTTCCAGGGGAGGTCATTAAGGTCCCGTTTACTGTGTGTCTTTCTCAGGGCACCATTCTGAGAGTTTTCCAGTGCCTGACTGTCTATAGCAGGACCAAGTGTCTCTTTGGAGAAAATTCTATTCTACCAGATGTCCTTTTGGCCTTTTTGTGAATTCTGCCCACTTTATTCTTACTACATAGTCATTTTCTAGGAGAGTCCTGATAAAGACATAGTTAAGTTTAAGTGTGTCCCCTCAAGTGAGATACAGAAAAGGTAACTAAGATAAAGGGAAGCAAGCATGGCTTATAAATCCTAGAGAAGGACAGGCACCCATGGAAGAATCTGAAATCTGAACCAAAGCACTTTTGATAATACATAGTGTGCGCATATATCAGTAAAATGGCAAGAACAAATAACAGAACAATAGACTGTGTGGGCTAAAATGGAATTTAAATGTATCACATATAAAGAATTGGAGCAAATCCCTTACTTGATCCAATGCCAAAGTCTTCTTTTGGAAGAGACATTGTTGTGATAGTGTTTAAAATACTTCAGACTCAGAATTTTAAACACTGTGATTTCCCAGTGTTAATATTGATGCTTCCAAATGTGAAAATGCATGTAATTATCACCAACACCAATAAGCTGTCATTGCTTGTTTTTAAAAAATAAGATAAATGTTAACCTTGTGACAGACATATCTCATATTCTGAGAGAAGTTGGAAAAAGCTTAAAAATATGAAATGATGTGTTCTGTGAAGTAGATCTAAGCAATACTTCTATAAGGACTAAAAGTTGGATGTCCTCAGATACAAACCCACATCAAAAATGAAAAAAAAAAAAAAACAATGTCATTATAGCCCTGTAACTGGTTGCTTCATAACTGTGTTGATGCCATTTGATTTTTGGAGACCAAACAAAATTGACACTAGAGAACTGAAAAACTTCAAGATTGATCAAAGACTTTTTTTCTGTCAGTAAAATGAAAATAAGTAAATAAACGACCTAATAGCATATGAATCCTAATTTAAACTTATTATATAAGAAATGGGATATATCTTGGTTGATTTTATAAACTGTATTTTGTAGCCCATGCTCTTACAATATCAAATTAAGACAATTCAGTTGAAACATTTAATCTATAGAAAAATTAGTTTACAGTAACAGTATGAACACAAATATTGGTGGAATAATGAATGATAATGTTTTCTTTGTAATATAATTTTTTGCAAAATGCTTTTGGGATTGTTGATAGCAGAAATATTTTCTAACTACATCATCCCAAAATACCGTAATATTCTGTCATTTAGTATAAAAAATCTACTAAATGTATACAAAGAGCATTTTTGTTGACAAAAAGTAATTAATAGAACTCTTAATTGTTGTGAAGTTTCTATTGAGTAATAATATTTTAGAGAGTCTTCTAAATATAAATACCTCCTTTCATATTTGCTGCCAATCCCCAGTTAGAATTCAGATATATTTCCAAAGCTGTCATTCCAAAAACAAAGCCCCCTTTATAACTACTTTAATTAACCTATTATACAACTGTAATAAAGTATTTTTAGCAAATGAGTACTTTATTTTTTGTTGAATTTTTTCAGAATCAGCTACTCTTTAATTCGCTAAGAATGAAATATTTTTCCTCACTTTTCTTGACTTTTAGTGATTCCTAGCATTGAAAATAAAATTTGGTATTATACCAGCAAAGGGCAAGCCATGGCTACTCAGGAAAATGAGGCCAGAGAATAAACTCATGATGAACCTGGAGAATATACATGACCTTGTCTCCATTGAAAATGGAAGCATACATGTATAGCTCAATACTAGGAAACTTTCCTTGCATACAAAAGTCCATGAGTTCAGTACACAGTACTAAAATAAAATGAAGCAGAACAGGAAAAGGAGATGAGAATAAAATGATCATAGCTTAAATTGTGTTAGAAACTGGAAACTTATAATCTTATACTTCATTTTTGAATACCTTGACTTGTGAGCTTTTCAAAGAACAAGTGTTCTAAATTTAGTTTTAATTCAGTTGAATTATCATTTTCATAATAGGATGGAAAAAATTAAAAGTCTTTGATTTTTCCGTGCATAAATATTCAGGTATTTCACAATGAGATAACATCAGTTATTTTGTAGTATAAAACACATGTATTGATGGAACATGCTCTGAACAAAGGTTGAAAACAATGCATCTAAACATATGCCCACCTTTTATTGTAATCAATAGAATTGAGAATATAGTGTATTGAACAGAATTTTCTTTAGTTTTCTAGGTGCCTCAGGATTTAGAGACTGAAGAGACTAAATGAATAAATATAGGGTATATATCATTTCAAACTTATGAAATATAAAATGTAACTTTGAAGAATATTTCAGTAAATAAAATATTGATCTAAGAGTAGGAGGCCTGTGTCACATCAAATCTTAGAAAAATGATGGAATTGATCACATTCAAAACACCAAGAGAAAGAGTGAAAAAGAACCATTTAGTTCTCTCTCCCAGAATGGAGTTGAAAACTAAAACAACAAATATCCTTATGAACCCATCCCTACAATCTTTGGAGCATATGGTAATTTTCAGTGGTCTCTATGTAAGTATTATGGAGTGTTAATTTTGATTATTCTATATGTCATTCGATGTTATTTTCAGCTAAAATGATTATGAAGATTCATAGGAAAGTAAAAAGTACCCCAGTATCCACTTCTGTTAGCAAGAAAAAAGCCCACAAACAGAAAATTTAAGATACATAAAGGCTAATGGTAACTCCACATCTTTCATGCACTAGTAGGTCGCCTGCAATATGTCAGAGCATGAATATGCCATTTACACTGGTTCAAAATCTGCAATAATTGACATTGAGAATACATTGAAAAGATTTACTAAATAATTCTTTAAAACATATTTATGCATTTGTTTATTGGTGTTTGTAACAATAATGAGAAAGAGGCATAAAATTGAGAGAGAGTGAGGAGGGGAACATGGGAGGGGCTGGAGGGAGGGAAGGACAGGGAAAATGATGTAATTATATTTTTATCAAAATAAAAATTCTAAAAATATAGTAAGTAAATCAATAAAATAAACTAACCAGTTTATAATCTAGTGCCAGGGTTAGAACAATAACCAAGCTTATGATATTCCCTAAATTCATTCTGCTGTTACTCCATTCCCTCCTACCCAAATGCAAACTAATTTACTATTCTATCAATGTAGTTAAAGTAATTTTGAAGATAATACATACATGGTTTTAAATAGACAATTATATTTGTTTTGACATTCCTTTTCCCTCTGTAAAGTACTATAGTTTAGACTTGGAGATTAAATCTTATGTTTACTGTATTCATTGACCAGAAGCATGATAGTCACTGGAACCACCTTTGTAAAGCAAAACACAGAGTTTTTTGTTTTTTTGTTTTTTTTTAAACACGAGGCTCTTTGGGAGTGGTCTTGAATCTGCTTTTATAAAAAAAATATTAATCATACTAAATATTCCAAGGCACTTTGGTAGTGAGAGGAAACCTGTATGATCAGAGACAGAAGCCCTATGGGATGTGCACAAGAGAACTGTTTTAGTCTTTTGGCAAACAGCATATTGAAAATAAAGCCTTCTTTTCCATAAGCAATAATTTGAAAATATTTTCCTCTTCTGAAAGCAATCCACTTTCATTATAGAAAAAATTAAAAATTCATCAAGAGGAAATTAAACACGAATACTACCTCCCGCTAAAGACAACTGTTCTTCAAATTGTGATTCATATTATTCTCAAATCTTTGATTTTGGGAATTCTCTTCAACTCTGTTACTTATTTAAATTTAATTTCAAAGAAGATTGCTTCTATTTCTGTGGAGTGTAGTAAGTCCAGTAGAGTCATACAAATACATGCACAAAATGTGGTGAGTATCTTATTGCTTGTGTAGTATAATTTGTATGTTTGAACTACAGAGTAAGACAGCCTGGCTTAAAATTCTAGCACTTCATTTGTCTGATTGCATAGCTTTAGGAAGTCACTCAACCCCTCTGTGTTTCAATGTGTTCATCTGAGGAAAGGGTTTCAGGATAGTATCTATCACATATTAGCGCAAGTATCAAGTCAAATATAGAGAAAGCACCTTGGCTACTGTGAATCCTTCAGTGCTGACAAATGGTGGAGCTTTGGTTGCATGAATGTCATGCAGCTTAGGTCAGTCAGGGATAAGAATGACTCATGAATTTTCATATTTAAAACACATATTACCTTTCTGTAGCAAAATGACAAATATTATTCCTTTTTGTTCATTTTTTCACTTCTGATCTCATTTTACTTCTATTTTCCCCTTTCATTCTTTGTTACTTATTATTATTATTTTTTCATAACCAGAGATTAAATTTAGCACATTATACACACTAGGCAAGCACTGTACCAGTGAGCTATAATTTCAGATATTCACTTATTTCTTCAAAGGAAAATTCCTACAAACTTTCTAGGATCAGATCTCATCTTGGCATTACCCTTACTTATCACCCCATACAAAATATTTTATTATTGTTTCTAATGTACTACTCCATATGAACAACCACACACACAGCATGTAGAGAGTACATTTTCCTTAGTCAATATTCATTAAAGCATCAATCACAGGAGAAAACAATCAGAACATTATCAGCCTTTTTTTGTGGAAAGCTACAAGATTTGACTGTTTCTATGCTGAATAAGTCTTATATAGCACCAGCCTATTGGCTAGTCTGTTCTCATTAATTTTTATGGCTTTATCATTTCTAATTTATTTTCATTTTAAAAATCAGATATATACATACAAAGGTATAATTAGTTTTGAAGCTGGAGCTTTCTTTAAACTGTGTGTAAGGGTGAATGTGTATTCTTAATTGCCATGAGTCAAAATTCTTAATAAAATTATTATTAGATTTGAACATTATAAAAATTGCAGTTTTTATTGAACAGTTTATGCATAAATTTCTAACTTCTTTTGAAATTCAATTTTTTGTGATTTTAATTATGTCAAATTACAATCAACTTTGGACTAGGTGTCATGGGTCATATCTATAATCCTGGTACTGGTACTAAGGAGGCTGTCAGTCTGGGCTATATAGTAAGAGCCCACATCAAAATCAATGGAACATAGTAGAGCATTATTTAAAAAGAATATTACCAGAAGAGGTTGGCTTTTGCAACAGGGTGAAAGGTGCATGCCTGAGATTTGCAAGGTAAACTAGAATGTAATGCTCATCATAGCAAGGGATAAACAAGACTAAGGAACACCTGAGAATGGTACAGAGGGGCAAACAGTGTATGTTTGGAGAGTTAAAAACCTGAGATGATTTCCTTGTAGTCAGCTTAATCTTGTCAAAGATGTGTGCTCTTCTCTATTCAGATACTGGTTCAACCAGGCATCATGGCCAGGAGGCTAAGGTTAAGAATGAAACCGGATTAAAATTTGGTTAAGCCACATTATTGGACATTATGTCCTCATTAGTAGATGGGGAAAAGTAAACTTGATGTGGTTAAATATGAGAAACTAGAGGACTAATGTCTGGCATTGTCACAGACAAAACAATAGAGTGTTACACAATCATTCAAACTCATTGCCGCTTTTTACATGAATTGTTACTGCATACATTTATGTATATTTTTAAAAGTTTATGTACTGTGTATCTTTGAATGTTTATGTAGAAGTTAAAGATTTCAAGTAAATAAGTAGAAATTTGTTATGCATTCAATACTAAACAATAAATGTGGAGCAAAGTAATAAGGAAGTGAGTCTGTTTTTTTTTTTTTTGGTTGTTATTTTGTTTAAAATGGATCCTATAGAAAAGATGTGACAAAATTGGAAATTAATGAAAGCAAATTATCAAGAATGCAAATAACATCCATAATAAATTGTACCATTCTTTTATATTGAACTAAACTGAAGGTTTCCCATTACTTAGCAGAAGTATCATATGTATGTGTGTATACATACATATGTTCATATCTTTGGTAGTACTCTTGAGACTATTAGATTTGCGAAAAATGAAAATCAAGGAAATTCTTATGAATGAACAGAGCTTCATTTTCTGAGATGCATGTGACAATTCAAAGAAATAAATACAAATACATAGAAACTAGAGATGAGATGAAATATGAATATGTTAGAAAAATAGGAATATTGCAATCTGTCAAATTTTAAAACTAAAAATTGTTTCAAAATATTATAAATAAGCTTATTTTGGACTACTGGTTTTTGAAAAAGGAAATTATCTAAGCCCAAGAGTATTAAAACTATATTTTTTCATTCTCATTAAAACCCTTCTCTCTCCCTCTCTCTGAATTTTACATTATATGTTGATTTTCATATGAGAATCTTTAAGTTCTTTATAATACAATTTCATAAATCCACCAAAACCAAGATGGGTAGACATAACAATAACATAAAGTGTTAAGATCTTTACAGGCTATGTCAGTGTTGAAAAGGTAAGACAGGTTACAATAGAATGCAATGGCTCTAACATAGCTATTGTATTTGATTTAACAAGTGAACTGATGATAAAGAAAGAAACTCTAATCCATGTGGAAAGCTACTAGTCTTCCTGAATATTATATTGCATCAGGTCACAAGAGCCTTCTTATAGCTAGAAGATGCTCAAAAATTTATCAATAGCCAGAGGATTTCTTCAATGTGACTGAATAAAATAGATTCTCTAAAGAATGTATGAAAGGAACACTGAAGCAAAAGTTTCCTTCTTCTTCAAAAATGAATGACTCTAGCCACAATGAACTTGTTTGTTACCTGACTGCAATTTCTAAAGAAGATTTTATCCACTGTCGAAACCAATTTGAAGCTATTGCTAACTATCCCACTTTAAAGAAGACATGCTTTCTGTAAAACATAAAACCTCTAAATGTCAATGATGTTTTTTTCCCTCTAATATTATCACCCAGTCTTTTCTTATGGATTGAGTGTTTTTGTCAAGAGGAAAGGGTGTACATATTGAGTCATAGGGGACACTAGCTTAGACATGATTTCTCAAGGATGTCTCAATAACAGTGTCCTAGTCAATTAGCCTTGAATGTGACCCAGGGAAAAAAAAATCTCTTGGAAATTTACTCCGAATTCACATGACAGACAAAGTAAAAAGTTTTAATTTTTATTAAGTTTTTAAAACTTCAATTGCCTATAAAAAGGGGCGCTTTATACAGAAGCCTACAAGCCATTCAGTAGGAATTTTCTAATTTACTGTAGAGATTCTTTTAGTATATATATGTTTTCCTTGGGATTTAGAGTCTTTGGATACATAATACTTCAAATTATCTGCAAAATAGTAGGTGATAAACCTAAGAGTAGTGAGAAGAATGACATTTTATAGAAGTAAATTCAAAAAAAGCTCATTGAAATGGTGAATAAATAAATTTTTATTTGTTTAAAATCAATGTATTTATTTTTTCCTTAGGTAAAATATAAACACAGAGAATGCATATTACTACTTTTAAAAGGATATACTTATATAGACATAATTCTAATTAATATATCAACATTTTATTTTAATTATACCACAATGTTTCTATAAGTCTGCTTCTACTCAATCCTGGCACCACAGTACAGATGCATTTTTAAAAGAATTTTATTGTTATTGTTCTTATGTATGTATATACATGAATTTTAATTTTATTGTTATACATGTTTGATTATATGTGGGTCATGAGTGTAAAATGACAGTACACTGGGCACTGAATTCACTATGGCTGGAGTTATAGGAGCTTGTGACCCACTATATATGGGTGCATGGAACTGAATTTTGTCCTTGACAAGAGCAGCAGCACATTCTCTTAACTTCTGACCAATTTCTCTAGCCCTCAAACTCTATTCTTATTTTTACTAAAAATTAAAGTTTGCCTGTCCTGAAATCTTTAGAAGTGAAATCAGAAATGTATATAATTTTGCTCCTGGCTTAAAGAATGGTGTGATGGCTATTCTTGGTTGTCAACTTGACTGCATCTGTAATTAGCTATATCCAAAACTGGAGGGCACAGTTGTGGGGGATTTTTGCTTAATTTAAGTAGGAAGATCCACTTCTAATTCGAATTTTGAGGCAGGCAGATACACGTATTTAATTTGGGCCACATCTTCTGCTGGAAGCCTATGTAAGAACATGGAAGATGGAAGACTTTCCTATTTGCCAGTTTGCTCTTGCCTTGATACTAAGTGCATTCCTTCACTGGCATAGAACCTACTTCTTTGTGATTTCAGAGTCTACTGAAGATAAACTGAGACATCAAGCCTCATGGACTGGGCAATTTCTGGACTCTTGGACTTTCTGTACATAGCCAGTAGTTGTTGGATTAGTTGAGCAATGTCTTGTAAGTCAATCTTTTTAAAAGTCCCATATACATATTTATATGTATGTGTGTGTGTGTGTGTGTGTGTGTGTGTGTGTGTGTGTGTGTGTGTTTGGGGAGAGAGAGAGAGATTCATTCTATAAATTCTGTTCTCTCTAAAGAATTCTGACTAATGGAATCTTTTTTTCTGTTTATAATCAGTCTCTCTATTAGGCATATCAAGAATAGGCAAAGTAAGCTGGGTGGTGGTAGAACCTTTAATCCCAGCACTTGCTTTAATCCCAGCACTCGCACTCAGGAGGCAGAAGTAGGCAGATCTCTGTGAGTTTGAGGCCAGCCTGGTCTACAGAGCAAGCTCCAGTACAGGCTCCAAAACTACACAGAGAAACCCTGTCTTAAAAAAAAAAAAAAAAAGAACAGACAAAGTCTAGCTCAATGTAGCTGCTGCCGGGCGTTGGTGGCGCACGCCTTTAATCCCAGCACTTGGGAGGCAGAGGCAGGCGAATCTCTGTGAGTTCGAGGCCAGCCTGGGCTACCAAGTGAGTTCCAGGAAAGGCGCAAAGCTACAAAGAGAAACCCTGTCTCGAAAAACCAAAAAAAAAAAAAAACCTTTAAAAAAAAAATGTAGCTGCTGGGCCTTAGGCTTTTGTTTAAAAAAAAAACTACAGTAATAATAATGATGTCATTTATTCTACAACTTTATAAATATTCAGTATTTGTCAGCTTTATAAAATTTTATATATTTGGGGAAATATCAAATGGTATCACATTTATTTTAATTTGGATTCAGCTATTTTCTAAGGCCATATTTTCATGTTTATAATGACAAATTTTATATTTCCTTTTGAAATATTTACAGAGATTTTTTTCATCATCATTGTATTTTTCTTTTGGTTATAATTTAGTATTAAGAATTCTTTTTATGTGATGGATACAAATTACTGAATGCACAAGCATCTTAAATAAGCAAAAGAGTTTTTTAAAACAAAATCATTGTAATTAAGCTTATTTATTTCATATATTTATTTTTTTCTATGGTGAGTCTCTGTCCACACATGATATATTCTCACATGTTTTGATACAAAAACAGGATTTTGCATTTACTGTTAGGTTTATATCACAAATTGTTTTTTTAATATGTCAGGGGTTTAGAACCACAGATATTTTCTTTTCATGAATATTAATTTCTTCTGAAACTATTTGTAAAAAAAAGTTCCTTCCCTATATTGAACACATTTTGTATCTCTTTAGAAGGAGATCAATATGAACAGTGACATCAGAGAAAAACAGACATGTTGCTAATTGCAAGGTACTTCTCTGATTTTATTAAAAGTAAAAGTGGTAAAACTGTCAGAATCAACCATGTTTGTGCTACTAAAGAGGCCAGAAATACACACTGTATGAAAAATAGTTTCTTCAGCAAATAGTACTGGTCAAACTGGACAGCTATATACAATGGAACGAAACTAGATACTTATCTTTCTTTTTACAAAACTCAATTCCAAATGGATCAAGGACATCTGGACTAGATCTGATACTGGGAACCTGGTAGTGAAGAAAAGAAGGAATGCAATCAATTAAACTTAAAGGCACAGGGAAAGACTTTCTGAATAGGATCCAAGTAGCATAGGCATTAAGAAAACTGACAAATGGAACCTCATGAAACTAAAAAGCTTCTGTCATATTTAGGGTTTTATTTGTGTGAAGAGACACCATGACCATGGCAACTTATGAAGAAAAGCATTTAATTGGGGCAGGCTTACAGTTCCAGAGGTTTAGTCCATTGTCATTATGGCAGGAAGTACAGCAACATGCAGGCAACCATAGTACTAAAGAAGGAGCTGAGAGTTCTACATCAGGCAGCAGGAGACACTGACCAGGCTTGAGCACCTGAGACTGCAAACACACCTCTAGTAACGAACTTCCTCCAAGGCCACACCTACGCCAACAAGGCCACACTTCCCAATAGTGTCATTCTCTGTGAGACTAGGGGGACCATTTTCTTTCAAAACACCACAGCTTCTGTAAAGGAAAGGATGTCATCATTTGACTGAAGAGACAACCTTCAGAATGGTAAGTGGTAAATAAATATTTAGGAGGCATACATCTTTGTCTACAATGAACTCAAAATACTAAACACCAAGAAAACTAACCAACCATTTAAAAATTAGGTTGAATTTTTAAAAATAATAAGAACTTTAAAGTTTGGAATTAGGTTAATGGTGGTTGAGAGGATGGATAGGAAAGATTTGGGGAAGGGAAGTAAATGTGACCAAAATATTTTGTATGAAATTTTCAAAAAATAATTAAAATATTATTTTTAAAAATTGAGTGACAGAACTAATTAAAGAGTTCTCAAAAGAAAAAATTAAAATGTATATTTTTTTAAATATTCAATATCCTCAGCTGTCAAGGAGATGTGTAGTGGTAAGTTTTCCTGTGTCTCGCCCAGTTTGTGGTCAGAACAAATCTCTCTTACCCACAGCTGCTTATAAAATAATCACTCAGAAACTTAACATTATTTACAAACTGTATGGATTATGGCAGGCCTCTTGCTAGATAGCTCTTATATCTTAAATTAACCCATTTCTATGAATCTATGTTTTACCATGTTTTCCATAGCTTACTGGTCTGCTAGCATGTTGTTCCTTGAGCAGCAGGCTGGAGTCTCTCTCTAGACTCCACCTTTCTCTTTCCTGTCTCTCTCCTTGGATTTCCTGCCTGCCTCTAAGTTACCTTGCAATAGGCCAAAGCAGCTTATTTATTAACTAATGGGAACAACATATATTCACAGCATACAGAAAGATATCCCCCAGCAGAGATACAAATTAAAATTCCTTTAAGATTTCATCTTACCCCAGCCAGAATAGCTACAATTAAAAACAAAACAAAACAAAATGACAATAAGTACTGGTGATAATGTAGAATGAGGAACGTTCATTCATTGTTGGTGGCAAAGGAAATTGGTATAGCCATTAATGGAAATTAGTGTGGAGGTTCCTCCTGGTAAAAACAGATCTACCATATGACCACACCTAGACACACATGCACTCAGAGATGATTTTGTAAGAAGTGGGCAAAAATATTGAAAATAAAAGACAAAGATAGTGGATGAATGCAGTAAAATTGTGCTTTCTGGACATGAAAGCACTGCTTTAGCCGTGAACTTAACAGAATTTTTAAGTACATATCTTAGTCTTTTATGACAAAATAATAAAAAAAGAGCAACAAAAACAATGTCAATGTAAGTATATTTGGACCAAAATTAACTTTAGTTTCAGTGTTCAAATTGTCTAGCACTATGGCTTTACCATGTCATTTGACATATGGCCTCTAGAATTGGTTCTTTTGAAGCAGTCGACCTAAGATTTATTAGTCAGATTTAATAGCAATACGAATCCACTAACATGACAAAGAAAATAGTGCCTGTGTACATTTTACTGGGACAAAAGAATTCCACAATTTCAGCAGACATACAAATATACCACATCAAGTTTAAAATTGTCATCTTATCTGTTTAGTCCATCTCCATTTTGTTATATTTATGACAATCGATTATCTCTAGTTCTACCCTGCGCTATAGAGATAGTATTTCCTAACAAGATACAAGTTAATTTGCCTTCAATAAGCTTTATTTTTTTGTATCAAAGCATTTTCAAAGACTCGTTGAAGGACTAAATGATTAATATAATCTAATCACTTTATTTTATTTTCCTAATTTTCCACTTAATTTGATATGGTCCTTCCACTCTACTTTCTATTAAATATGTTGTTTCAAGCTGATCAGTGTCTTCTAAGATGTATCCACCATTTATGCCATATTTTGTAACTTTAAGTGAACTTTTTGTTTTTGTGATTTTACTCATATAATACAGTAAACATATGTATTAGGAAAACATATTAATGACTGTATGCTATCCATTGACAAAGTATAGGCATGCTAAGAAGGCTTATTAGAACTTTTGTTATGAACAGGTCATATTTCTCTTCAGTTAAGATTGTTGTTTTTTCCTCTTGTCACAAGTAATGGGCTCTCTGTGCTAATGAATGCTACATAGAAATAGAATAATAAAAACACTTAAAATTATAAAATTCTAGAAACATTTTTGTGCTTTAAATCTTTCTTTTTTAAGTGAAATTTTTGTTTGAATCAGTTAAACCCCTCCATATCTCCCTTCAACACCTCCAATATCCCCCCTCTCTCAAATTCATGACCTCTTTTTGAATTATGACTGTTATACAACCTACTGAGTCTATTTATTGTTTCTAGGATGTCAGGTGTTTGGAGTTGACCACTTGGGATTGCAGAACTTCTCAGGAAGTTTGCTCCTTCAGAGAACTTATTCTTTTACTCTCAGAGCCATTTATTATCTGTAGCTCTACTAATGGAGCCTTGCGAAATTTCCCTCATCAATGATGGAATGTATACTGGTGCTGTCATTATTCAGGTAATGTTTTTTGTCAATCATAGTTTTGAGATTTCATGTGCACATTATTGATGTCATATCTAAAAGACACTAAGTAGCAGCAGGCATCATGATCCCCTGGCTTTTCCATACGTCTTCTGCAATGTTCTGAGCCTAGGTTGTATCAGGGGTATTGTATATCAGTTGGAGGTGAATACCCCATGATCACTTGGTTCCTGCATTTTGAACAGTGTGGATCTCTGTAATAAATTGTGTTTGTTTCAAGTACATTGATGAGTAGTGATAGCTACACTTAGGTGTTGATATAAGCATAAGGTTTTAGAAGGCAGTTAGAAATTATACTGGTTTAGTGAAGTGGTAAGAGTAACTTCTTCTTTAGGTGCTATAACCTCACCAGCTATGGGAAGTTGGCTAGGTTTACAGTGCAAAACATGAATACCCTCCTATTCAGCAGCCCTTAACTCCAATTAGATAGATGCTTAGTCCCAAAATAAAAGTGTCACTATTGCACCATGGGGAATATCTTGCCAGGGCAGTCATTGTTGTGCTTCTTTAGCTTTACAGTTCGGTAGGATTATTAATTGCTTTTTACCCTTGGAAGCCAAAATAGCACCTTTGTGTACCATGAGAGTTCATTCTCAGGGAGGAGATTTCCAAATAATTTCCAGTAATATTTTCCCTACGTTTTTGTTTTTAACTTGAGATCAACTTTTCATTTAAAACTCAGTCTGTGAAGGAAAGTGTTGCAATGTGCAAAGACCACATTTACTTTGAAAATTTCAAACATTGAAAATGAAATGTGCAATTTATTGAAAATTGACTTCTAGTAATGGGGATTTCAGAAAATAGTTTTTTCTATAAATATTTTCTGTATTATTGCCATTGATCTGCTGGTTATGTAAGACACATTGTTATGTGAATTTTGTTAGCTCAGGGAGAACTGTACATTCTTCAAACTGATGCCATCATAGTCATGCAAAATGGTGAAATAAAGACCTTAAAACTTTGCTTCTCCATTGATAGCAGTGGATGAAAATGTTTAATAAATTAATATTAAAATCAACTTTTTAGAGCTCTGAATATTAATCAAAAACTTATGACATCCCAGAAAGTATTGAAAAACAGTGTCTTGTTAGCAAGAAGTCTTTATCTTTACACATTTTGTCTTGTGACAGTCACAGTATATTCAATCCCAAACATAGGATAATTCATATTATAAATGTGAGAATAGCACTAGATTTTTTTTATAAGCTTCATTCTCATGAATGACATTTTGACACACAACTGCACACACACACGTCTACATACACAAACTACCTTGGTAAATCTTCCACAAAAAGCACATCTTCCTTTTATATAACGAGTACCTTTCTTACTTTGCAGACATTGACCTTGAGATGTGTCTGTTAAGCAAAATAGAAAGAAGAGTTTTAACTGTATACCTTACTTAAGCAGTGACTAAGAACTAACATATAGAGGTAGATGATATTTTTTTTACTCTCTTTCTATCCTCCATTAAGATCTCTCCACTTGATGAAGATTGATTCCCAATTTTCTGAGAATCTGCCATAGTGATTTCCAACGTGACTGTACAAGTTTGTACTTCCACCAACAGGAGTGTTCCCCTTGCTCCATATCTTCTCCAACATGAGCTGTCATCAGTGTTTTTGATCTTATCCATTCTGACAGGTGTGAGATGGTATCTCAGAGTTGTTTTGATTTGCATTTCCCTGATAGCTAAGGATGTTGAGCTATTCCTTAAATGTCTTTCAGCCATTTGAGATTCATCTGTTGAGAATTCTCTGTTTAGATATGTTCCCCATTTTAACTGGATTATTCAGTTTTTAATATCTAGTTTCTTAACATCTTTATATATTTTCGATATTAACCTTCTTTTAGATGAGAAGGTGGTGAAAATCTTTTCCCATTCTATAGGCTACCTTGTCCTATTGATGGTGCCCTTTGCCTTACAGAAGCTTTTCAGTTTCATGAGGTCCCATTTATTAATTATTAATCTTAGTGCCTATGTTATTGGTGTTCTGTTCAGGAAGTTGTCTCTATACCAATGTGTTTGAAGATAGTCCCCCTTTCTCTTCTATCAGGTTCAGTATATCTTGTTTTATGTTGAGGTCTTTGATCCATTTGGACTTGAGTTTTGTGCAGGGTCATAGATACAGATCTATTTGCATTCTTCTGCGTACTGACAACCAGTTAGATCAGCATCATTATATTAAAAATGCTTTTTTTGCCATTGTATATTTCTGGTTTCTTTATCTAAAATCAGGTGTCCATAGGTATGGATCTATGTCTGGATCATTGACTTGATTCCATTGATCAACATGTCTGTTTTTTATGACAATTTCATGTGGATTTTATTACTACAACTCTGTAGTACAGCTTGAAATCAGGGATGGTGATACCTCTTGAAATTCTTTCACTGTAAAGGATTGTCTTAGCTATCCTGCATTTTTTTGTTTTTCCACATGAAGTTGAGTATTGTTCTTTCAAGTTCTGTAAAAAATTGTGTTGGAAGTCGGGTGGTGGTGGTGCATGCCTTTAATCCCAGCACTCAGGAGGCAGTGGCAGGCAGATCTCTATGAGTTGGAGGCCAGCCTGGGCTACAGAGTGAGTTCTAGGAAAGGCACCAAAGCTACCTTTCTCAAAAAAAAAGAATTGTTTTGGAATTTTAATTGGAATTGCATTGAATCTGCAGATTGCTTTTGACCTAGCTCTTCTGCATATATGTTATAGCTGAGTATCTTGGTCTTCTTGTGGGATTCCAAATAGTGGGATCAGAGGCTTTCTCTGATTCTCTTGCCTGCTTGTGGGACCTTTTTCCTCAAATTGGGTTGTCCCATCCAGCCTTGATGTGATGGTATGTGCCTAGCCTTATTGTAGATTTTTATGTTCTGTTTGATTCTTGTTCCTGTGAGGCCGGCTTATGTCTGAGGGGAGGAAGATAGGGGGTGGCAGGGAGAGGTTGTATGAGAGAAGAAAAAAAGACATCTCTAGTCTCACCATAGCCATATAGTAGTCTTCTTGCAGGGACTTCTTCTTCCACTCTATTTCTATTCTCTTAGGAACAATAACAAAACTAGGTTTGAACTCCCTTTTAGGCCATACAATCCTTTGTAGCAGCAGCCAATAACTAGAAACATTCTCCACCTAAGCCCTGTGTGGCTGAAACTTGGGTAGGTGATTTTCATTCTCTTTCCTGTCCTCCATTAGAAACTCTCCAGTGTGGTGATAGTGTTCCGCAATATATTGTGCACCTTAATAAATTTATCTGGGGTCAGAGAACAGAACAGCCACTAGACAGACATAGAGGCCAGGAGATGGTGGCACACACACCTTTAATCCTAGCATTCAAAAGACAGAGATCTGTCTGGATCTATGTGAGTTCAAAGCCACACTGGAGACAGCCAGGCATATTGACACACGCCTTTAATCCCAGGAAGTGATGGCAGGAAGCAGAAAGGTATTTAAGGTGTGAGGATGAGGAACTACAGCCTGGTTAAGCTTTTAGGCTTTTGAGTAGCAGTTCAGCTAAGATCCATTCGGATGAGGATACAGAGACTTCCAGTCTGAGGAAAGAGGATCAGCTGAGAAATTGGCAAGTTGAGGTGGCTGTGGCTTGTTCTGCTTCTCTGTTCTTCCAGCATTGACCCCAATACCTTGCTCCAGGTTTGTTTTCATTATGCTCCAGTCTCACCTCAGCCCTATAGGAGTCGGGTTGCAGGTGCTAATCTTCCCAACTTAATTCTATTCACTGGAGTATAACTTTTGGAAGAGGCTCAGGGTCACCTTAGCCCCTTTGTCCCTGTCTCTCCAGTTTATTCTTTGTCTTCCTGCAATCTATTTGCAGGAGACCCTCCTCTTGTCACACCTCCAAATCCCTGTGGAACCTACCTTTTGGTGTGAATAGAATACCCTTACCTCTTTCCCTAAACCTTCCTCAGTGTTTTCTATTTTCTAATAGCTCCTATCTATTCCTCTGCTACGTACTGACATGTAGGAGTACTCTCTACCAGGGAAAAAAGTCACTACTATACTAAGATCCACTCAGGGCAAAAGAAACCAAGAAATTATATAAAATGGGTATGGAGGGGACATTCCTATCTTCTTCCTGATTTTAGTGGGAATGCATTGAGTTTCTTTCTGTTTAAGTTGATGTTGGTTGTGGGCTTTCTGTAAATAACTTTTCTTACATTGATATATGTCTCTTGACTCCCTAGTATTTCCAGGATTTTTATCATGAAGGAATGTTGGGTTTTGTCAAAGGCCTTTTTCTGCATCTAGTGGAATGACCACGTACACTTTGTCTTTCAGTCTGGTTATGTAATTGACTATTTTATTAATTTATTATTATTATTATTATTATTATTATTATTATTATTATTATTATTTGGTTTTTCGAGACAGGGCTTCTCTGTGTAGTTTTGGTACCTGTCCTGGATCTCACTCTGTAGACCAGACTGGCCTCAAACTCATAAAGATCTGCCTGACTCTGCCTCCTGAGTGCTGGGATTAAAGATGTGTGCCACTACTGCCTGGCATGGTTGATTATTTTTATTAATTTATATATGATGAAACATCCTGCATTTCTGGGATGAAGTCTACTTGATCATGGTATATAATGTATTTGATGTTTTCTTGAATTAAATTTGCTTGTATTTCATTAAGAACTTTGGCATCTATGTTGATAAAGGATACTGATGTATAATTTTCTTTCTTTTTGTGTGTTTGTGGGATTTAGGTATCAGAGAAATTTTGAGCACATAAAAAAATTGGGCAATATACTTTTTAGTTTCTATTTTGTGGAATAATTTGAGGAGAACTGGCATTAACTCTTCTTTGAAGATCTACTGAAATTCTGTGCTTAATCTATCTGGCCCTGAACTTTTTGTTTGGGAAACTTTTAATTTTTGCTTCTGTTTCACTAAAGCTTATGAGTCTGTTTATATAATTGCTTATATGATCTTGATTTGACTTTGATAGGTCATATTTATCAAGAAATTTATCCATTTCTAATAGGTATTAGGATTAGTGGGGTCCAGATTTTTAAAATATGTCTGTCCTTATTTTCTGGATTTACTATGTGTCTATCGTGATGTCCTTCTTTTTGTCTCTAATTTTGTTAATTTGGTTCTTCTCTCTCTCTTTTCTTTGGTTGATTTAGATAAGGGATTCTCAGTTTTGTTGCTTTTCTCAAAGAAACAACTCCTCATTTCATTGATCCTTTGTAGTAATTTTTCTTTCTGTTTTTTCTTGTATAGTTTCCTTTTATTGATTTCAGACCCAAGTTTAATTACTTCTTTCTGTCTCCTCCTTTTACATATATTTCTTCTTTTTGGTCTAGAACTTTCAGATGTGCTATGGAGTTCCTAATATGAGATTTACATATATATATATTTTTAAATGTAGGCACTTAGTGTTATGAACTTGCCTTTTAGAACTGTCATCATTTTGTCCCCTAAGTTTGTGTATGTTTCTCCATGCTGAAATGGTAAAGTGAACATATTCTCCCATTAGTTACAAAGAGACTATCTCCAATTTACAACTAGTTACTGTGGTGTAGCTGGGGAATTTCTCTCCAGCTCCCGCCAAGGCCTAGCAGTCCTGGAGCACACTTATAAATAAACACAGATTCTTACATTATTTAAACTGCTTGGCCATTAGCTCAGGCCTATCATTGTCTAGCTCTTACTCTTATATTTAGCCCATTTCTATTAATCTTTACTTTGCCACGTGGCTCGTGGTTTACTGGTACTTTACATCTTCATTGTCCTGGCCGGGGCTCCAGGCAGTGTCTCCTCTGCCTTCCTGTTTCCTCTTTTCTCCTCTCTGTTAGTCCCGCCTATACTTCCTGCCTGGCCACTGGCCAATCAGTGTTTATTTATACAGAGCGATATCCACATCACTGTGGTGATATATTGTTTCTCACAAAATATTGTGCACCCTAATTAATTTATCTGATGATCAGAGGAAAAAGCTAGGCACGTTTTTACTGTTTGGAAATCCTCAGCCAAAGAGAACTACTTCCTGTATACCCATGCCTATATGCCTTCTGTTCTGCATCTCACTTCCTCTCTCTGGCCAGCTACATCGCTTCCTGTCTGTATGTACAGACTTCAGCTCTCTATGGTTAGTTCTGGGATTAAAGGTGAGTGTCACTATGCCTGGCTCTGTTCCCCAGTGTGGCCTTTAACTCACAGAGACACAGATGGATCTCTGCCTCCTGAATGCTAGGATTAAAGGTGTGTTCTAAAATCTCCTGATTTCTAATTTAATATAGTGGCTGGCTTTTACCTCTGATCCTCAAATAAGCTTTATTAGGGTGCCCAATATTTTGGGGGACAGAATATATCACCACAAGTTACAAATGAAAAATCAATTTTCTCTGATGTAGTCTTACTTGGTCTTTAAACCACTTACTTGGTATTTACTTCCCATATCCAGATGTTGATGGCCAACATAAAAAAAAAATCAGTGGTGTTCTGGTAGATATATTTTGTCTCATTGATTTTTCTGGACTTTTTTTTTTTTAATCTTACTTGTCTTTTGGTTGTATATAATGGTTTCCAGTTACGTGTTTTTATGGTATGTGTGTATGTATGTGTCTATCTTATGCTTTTCATATGTAAAAATGTATTGTGCTTTGTCTGTTTTCTAAAGAGAGAGGGAAATAAGTTGTAGTGTATGGTGGGTAGGGAGACAGGGCATATCAAGGAGGATCTGGGGAAGAGGAAACCATGCTTAGAATATATTGTACAAAGCCTGACAGTGGTGGTGCATGCCTTTAATCCCAGCACTCGGAAGGCAGAGGCAGGCTGATCTCTGTGAGTTTGAGGCCAGCGTGAGCTACAGATTGAGTTCCAGGAAAAGATCCAAAGCTACATAGAGAACATCTGTCTCAAAAACTAAAATAAATAAATAAATAAATAAATAAATAAATAAATAAATAGAATATATTGTACAAATTTTCAATAAAATAAATGAAAAAAATAAAAAACACAATAAATATATTTAAAAAAATACTTAAGAGATTCTGAAGAATAAACTGTCCTGAAGATTTTTAATGTTCCAAATATTTCTGTGAATCTCAAAGGCAATGAACCTGTCAGGATATGCTCCTGATCAGAAGAGATCTGAAAAGGATCTAAATGTCACCTCTGGACAACCTTCAAAATTTGAAGAAGAAGACAATCAGCTACTAAACTCTATGGCAGCATATATTCTCTCAACACAAGCTGTGGCACCATATACACAGATCCCCTATTACAGATTTAAATATTTATTAGTTTCATAGCAATCTATTGAATTAATAGCTGAGCACTAGTTCAACTGAATTGAGATGCTAGTGCCAAGGAAGAGCAAAGTGGTACTACCTTACAAAAAGATTTCAGAAAGTCACTAGTAAACTCCAAAAGCAGCAGAAAGAACAAACCCTAGGCAGAGGGAAAAATTTGATTTCTACAATTACTGCATTTAGCCTACTATCTTCTTGCTCTGAACATTTACTAAATAAAAAAAAAATATATGTCATTAAAATAAATAAAGTGTGGCCTGCATCTAAGGAAACAACAACAGATTTTCCTAAGGAATCTCAGACACTGGACTAGTTGGACAAGTTATTAAATTAGCTTTGGAAATCAAGCTCATATAGTTAAAGGAAATCATGCCTAATAAACCTAAAGGAATTGATATAATGGTATCTCACCAAAGAGAAAATATCAATAAAATAAGAAAGCTTGTGAAACACAATCAAATTTTGGTCTGTTTGGTATCATAAGTACTAGAGCTGGAATGATAGAAATTGTAATAGCCCTGGAAAAAGATGGGCACAGTTACTCAACATTCTGTTAATATGTTAAAAACAAAAGTTATGTAACTGTGGGTCTTGGGGTGGGGGAGTGGAAACCTAGTATAATGGAAACTCCATGGAATCTATGTGAGTAACCCTAGCAAAGAGTCCTAGTAGTGGGGGACTTGAAGCCTGAACTGGCTTTCTTCTATAACCAGGCAAGACCTCAAGTGTAAGGATTGAGGTACCAACCCAGCCACAAAACCATCTACCTACAGTTTGTCCTGCCTGCAGAGTATTCTGGGACTGGAGCCTAGTAGAATCCTCATCAAAGAGACCAGAGAGAATTCATCTAGCAGCCAATGGGAGCAGATGCAGTGCTCCAGAGCCAAACATTGGGCAGAGTTTGGAAAGTACTGTGGAAGAAGGGGAGGGAGGGCTGGAGGATCCACAGGGGTCAGGGATATCACAAGAACAAGGCCCTAGAATTAACTGAATGGGACTCATGGGGACTCGAATTAATCAGGAAGCCTGTGGGGTCTGACCTAGCTCCTTTGTATATATGTTATGGCTGAGTAGCTTGGTGTTCTTGTGGGATAACTAACAGAGCAAGTGGGAGCAGTCACAGACTCTTTTGCCCATTTATGGGACTCTTCCTCCTACTGGGTTGCCTAATCCAGCCTTGATATGAAGGTATGTGCCTGGTCATATTGTAGCATATTATCTCATGTTTGGTTGATGTACCTGAAAGGCCTGCTCTTTTCTGAGGGGAGATGGAAGGGGCATGGATCTGGAGTAGAGAGAAGGTTGGAGGGAAGCTGGGTGAAGGGGAGGGAAGGGAAACTGTTATCAGGATGTAATATATGGCAAAAGAATAATAAAGAAAAGCTATATGACCACACTAATAGACAAGCAAAATGCATTTGAGAAAATACAAAATTAATCATAATAAAAATTCTCAGCATGCAGTCCATGGTGGCACACTCCTTTAATCTCAGCATTTTGGGAAACAGAGGCTGGCAGATCTCTATGAGTCTGAGTCTAGCTTGGTCTACATAGTGAATTCCAGGACAGCCAGAGCTACATAGAGTGACCATGTTCCAAAAGAAACCAGAACAAAACAAACAAACAATAACTCATAGCAAACTAGGAAAGGATGGAAACTCCACATTTTAAAGAGCAGGGTAAAAAACTATACAGTAAGATGAAGAGACAAACATATATTTCCAGTTGCTACTCTTAGTAAACATTATTTAGAAGTCCTAACTAATTGCATGAGTTGGCTGTTTGAAACCTGGGGCTTATGCAGGGATGCTTGGCTCAGTCTGGAAGTAGTAGACTGGACCTGCCTGGACTGAGTCTACCAGGTCGATCTCAGTCCTCAGGGGTGGCCTTGATCTGGAGGAGGTGGGAATGGGGGTGGGCTGGGGGAGAAGGGGAGGGGGCAGGAGGGGGGAACAAGGGAATCCATGGCTGATATGTAGAACTGAATGGTATTGTAAAATGAAATAAAAGGGAAAAAAAGAAGTCCTAACTAATGCAATGAGATGCTAAAAGTAAGGCAGATGAAATGGATCAATGAATAGTCATGTTTGTGACAAAAGCCTAGTGACTTGAGTTTGATTTCTAGACTACATATAAAGGTAGAAGAAGAGAAACAACTGATCAGCTGACTCCCCAAAACAGTCTTCTGACTTCTGCACAGGTGCCTTTGCACATTCAATTATTTTAAAACACAGTAAAAAGAAAGAAAATGCATATGTATCTTGATAAAGAGTAAATAAAATTCTTGTTCTCAGATAACATGATAGTTTACAGAAAATTCTAAAGAATTAAAAAGAATGTGAATCTAATAAGAAATTATAAAATGACAGATGGGGACATGGATTGGATTTGACCCACATAAGTCCTACAGGCACATGAGAAGTTTCACAACCTACAGAGGAGATGAAGAAAATGTGAATCCAAGTTGGAGACCAGATCTGCTGTCAGGGTACAGCACATAGTGGGTGTGAATTTCACAACTTGCAGCACAAGCTTCAGACCCAGGCTCCAAAATAACACAAACAATTGCCATTGCCCTTGGTTATCCAATATAGCTATATGGTAAGACCATATTGCTGAAAACATCACACTGTGGTACATAGAAACATCAATCTCAACCAAAAAGAGAAATTTCCCCCCTGTTGGCTACCTTTTATAGTGCCAGAAGGGGCTATGAAAACTTCTGGAGAAGAAATGTGATATATCAATGGTATCTCCTGGCACTGAATCCTACAAATTATAATATTGATTTGTCACACAAGATGTACCCACTGAAATAACAGTAACAGTAGTCCATGTGGTCTAACTAATTGATTTCTGATTTTATCTAAGGCCTGCATTCCAGGAGGGAATCACATTCATGTTACTGTAATCTAGGTCAAAACTTCTAGCTTGGGAGGTTGTAGACCCTAGAATAGAACCTGTTACTCTTATTTTCCTAAGGCCACAATGACGTCTAGGCCCAGGATATTGTCAAGGACCATGTCTGGGTTCGTGGTTCTACCACTGCCTGAGTCTGTGTTGATGTCTGTGACCCTTATTGCCACCAAAGTCCACACTGATGCCTAGGATCTGGGCTCTTATGTAATAATCCTTTTGTACACTGTGAGAAATGTGTTTTGCCAAAGTGCCTTCTGATTGGTTTAGTAAAGAGCAGAATGGCCAATAACTAAGCAGGAAGAGGATAGGCAGGATTTCCTGGCACAGAAAGAAGGAGAGATGAATCTAGGTACAGGAGAGATGCCAGAGGACAGGAAGAGGAAACAGGAGGTTCTAGATGGAAGGGAGGTAAAAAACAATGAGGCAAAATGTAGATTAACATAAATGGGTTAATTTGAGTTATAACAGCTAGTGGGACAAGCCTAAGCTATAGACAGGACTTTCACAATTAATAGTATGTCTCCATGTCATTTTTTGTGAGGTGTCAGACCCTCCCCCCAAAATCCATCTACACTGGACCTCCACCTGTGGCCTTTTTCATGCTGGAGGGCTGTGCAGCTGTAGGGCCCATACAGATCTGAGTGACATGTACTGACACCCAGGGCCAGAGTGTTGTATGGGACTAAGCTACAGCCAGGGACATGTTTGAGTCCATGGCTCTGCCCCAGCCAGGGCTTACACGGATATCTGAGGTTCCTGTTTGCCATTGAAGGCCATGTGGATGCCTAGAATCTGGGCCCACAGAAGGGGCCATGTGGGAATTCAAGGACCACAGCACCATTGGCTCCATGGTGATATAAGTGATCTGTACTACCAACTGGGTTCATGGTGACATCTAAGCCCAGGCTACTGCCAAAGACCATGTCTGAGTCTGTGGTCCAACTACAGCTGGGATCTGTATTGATGTCCATGGCCTGTAGTAAGACTAAGGGCCACGTAGATGCCAGGTGCCTGGCCCTCCACATAGGGCTAGGTTAGTGTCCAAGGTTTGAGCCTCTGCTAGGTCCAGGCAGATTTGAGTAGCCTGTGCCACCTGGGGCCCTGGTGTCATTCATGCCTGGGCTGCTGACAGGGGCCAGGTCTGGATCTATAGCCCTGCTGCAGCAGTGGTCTGTGTTGATGTCCATGCTTCTTCCTATAACCACAGAAAGCAGTGAGGATAGGGCCACCCAGAGGTGGCCCCGCCCATCACTGGCTTTAGCACTAGGGAGAACTGGGTCTGCCCCTCACCAACTACAACACTGGGGAGAGTGAACCCTGTACCACCCCAGGGCAGCACAGTAGAACTGTCCCTGCTGGCTGGGGTGCTAGTGAGCCTGTCCTGAAGACTCAAGACTATGAGAGCTAGCCCTATGGTCTATTGCTTGGTGGCACCCCTAGCCACCTACTGCAGGCAGATAAAGCTGATCCAGGGGTCATGAGAATGGGAAAGCTGATCCTGTCCTTCATTGCCTGACTGCAACATTTGGGAGAGTAGAACGTGTACCTATTCCAGATAGCACAGTATAGTTGACCCTACTGACAAGGGCACAGGTGATCTAGTGCTAGAAAGCACATGCCTGAACTGACCCCACTCTTCACTTCACCTGCTATATGGTAGAATAGGAGAAGGAGAGATGACTTCCCTCTACCCCTGCCATTTGCTGCCTGTGGCAGGTGGTAGAACTGGCCCTGATGTCATGAGAATGAGAGAATTCACATTGCCCCCAACAACAGCAGCACTAGGGAGAGACGTCTTGCACCCCAGCAGGGTGGCACAATAGAGCTGATACTGTTGATGGGGCACAGGTGAGCTGGCCCAGATGGCATGAAAGCAAGAGGACTAAGCCCCCTCATCTGCCATGTGGTGGCATGGGAGAGGAAAAAATGCCCTCCTCCCCTCACCTCTTGCCTCCCAAAGCAGGTGAGAGAGATGGCCCTAGGGCCTTGAGAGTAGAACTGCCACTGCCCTTCACCAGTTACAGCACATGGGAGAGTGGGCATGGCACCTTACCTGGGCACCACACTAGAGCTGACCATGTTGTCATGGGCACAGGTGAGCCAGGCCTGTGGGCATGAGATCAAGTGAGCAGTTTCTGCCCCCTCCCTAGTATTCCATGGGGTGGCAAGTATAAGGGAAATATGCTCCCAACCCTTGCCACCTGTAAGATGTGGGAAAGCTAGCCTTGGGGACATAAGAACTGAAGAGGTGACCCTGCCCCTTACCAAGTGCTGCAATCCAGAAAGTGGGCCCTGCACCTCACCTGGGCAAAACAGTAGGACTGGCCCTGGTGCTCTGAGTGTTAGTGAGCTGGACCCTAGTGTGTAAGAGCAGAAGAACTGGCCTAGTTCCTTGCTATCTGCTGTATTGGGTAAGCTAGCCCAGACAGTACCAGACAGCTTGTCTGGGTGGTACTGATGAAGGAAAGCTGGCAGGCTGACCAACCCAGCTACCACCCAAGCCCTGAAACAGGACTGTGAAGTAACTCATCCCCATTGTCAGAAGTTTTTCTGTATCCTGCCCAGTCCCTCATCTGGTCAGACCCAAGTAAACCCACAGAGCTTTATATTAATTATGAACTGGATGGCCTATGGCTCAAGTTTCTTGCTAGTATCTCTTATAACAGCCCATTTCTATTAATCTATAAGTTGCCATGTGGCTGTGGCATTATCAGTCTGCTGGCATCTTGCTGCTCTTTGGGCAGTGGCTAGCATCTCTCCTTACTCTAATTTCTCCTCTCACTATCTCTCCTGGATTTTTCCAACTGGCTTCATCCTGCCCTGCCATAGGCCAGTGCAGCTTTATTTATCAACCAATCAGAGCAACACATATTCACAGCATACAGAAAGACATCCCACAGCACATCCCATCAGTCATCTCATCTATGAACTGCTAGAGTGCCTGAAGGGACCAGACCTGCAGATTCAAAGCTACACAATCTCCATGATTCAAGGCAACAATAGGATGCCCAAGAGTCCCAGTGAAGAACCAATATATAGGGTACAACAGAAGCCAGGGGTCTCAAACCAGACCAATGATGCATTGAAATGAACACTTGCAAGTAAAGATGTATGGACTAAAGAGTATACTGTGTGACTCAATGGGCCACACTACAGCTTCCATGCCAAGATTTTTTTAATTTTTCTTTTTTTGAGACAGGGTTTTTCTGTGTAGCTTTGCACCTTTCCTGGAACTCACTCTGTAGCCTAGGCTGGCCTAGAACTCACAGAGGTTCACCTGCCTCTGCCTCCCAAGTGCTGGGATTAAAGGTTTGTGCCACTACTGCCTGGCAACCAAGATTTTTTTTTAAATCTGTCTTTTCTATTTGTGTTGTTTTGTTGTTTTATGCTTGTTTTTTGTTTATTTGTTTTTTGTTTTACTTTTAAATTTTGTTTTGGCAGGAAGGAGGTTGCAAGGACAGAGGGCAGAAGAGAGGGGTTGGGAAG
Source organism: Peromyscus leucopus (assembly GCF_004664715.2). NCBI lineage: Eukaryota > Metazoa > Chordata > Mammalia > Rodentia > Cricetidae > Peromyscus > Peromyscus leucopus. The sequence goes on from NC_051083.1 coordinate 73,051,970, forward strand.
ATGAGTTGGATCTGGATATATGATGTGAAATCCACAAAGAATCAATAAAAAGTTAAAAAAAGAATTGGTTTTCTTTGAAATAGGTGACAAAATTTTAGATTTAAAACTAGTATTGCTTATACAATCTTTTTGAAAGTAACTCATATCAAATAATTTTTGCATTGTAGTGTTGAATTTATGACATGAGAATTATATCTCAGTAATAGTACTAATAATAAGAGTAATGAAAATTTGCTAAGATCATTCCTGGCATTATAAAAAACTATTAAAATATTTCACCAAGGTCTTCTTCAATCTATAAGGATTTTTCTCCTCTAATATAGATTCAACAAAAGCCAAGTTCTTATTTATATTTCATCACTCCAATATTTGGAGTAAGGTCATTTCAAAGTTGTTGAATATATCTAAGCTTCCACTCAGTAACTGGTAATATCAGCTATTGCAACAGTAATTACATCAAAGATGAAATGTTATGATATATGTGACACATTCAGTGCAACCTCTGGTAATAAATATTCATTGTTACTATAATAATATGACTAGAACATGGATTATTTTAACCAGAACAAAAAATCAGTCCACCTTAAGAGAAGGAAAAATGAGTTTGAGGATACTTTTTCACCTGTTTAGAAATCCTACAAGATCAGAAAGAAGAAATAAAGTTGAGTGGAATTGATAATAAGTAGAGTTTGATAGTGGCACAAATTCATCAGTGAAATATTTATTATGGGATTAACTGTGCATTTAGCAATGATCCAGGGCCAGCTTGACACCTCCAAATTGACAAAGCACATTTTCCATGGTTAATAACATTGTTCCATCAATAAATAATCATGAATCTAGGATTTGAGGACTCAACTTCATGGCTTTTCTACATGGAACACTTGAAGTTTATTTTTCTTCAGTTAGCAGTCTTGAAAGCTATTTTGGATAGCAACTTAGGGGACCTTCATGCAGGAAGCTTTTTCAAATGTACCACAAGTCATTCTGACTATGCTGGATATAGTATAGCATCTACTAGAGAGGAAATTAAAAGAACCTAGCACAGGAGAAATTTAATGGAGTGGGCCTTGTAGTATAAATGATATCTGCTGACATTTTGCTAGAGTAAGATCAGTTATACAACCATATCCAAATTTAAGGAAAGCAAAAAAAATACATACAACTGGATCATAAAGAAGAAAACAGAGTTTGGTTTATAAGTAGAAGTCTTCCATAATTGCCAAAATTATAGAAAGAAATTTCCATCTATGGAGACTGTGGCGAGCTCCTCGGCCAGCGAGGAAGAACGACCACCACTCGAGGATTCTTCTCAGATCACACTTTATTGGAGCGCCTCTTGGTAAGGGAGAACGGGAGGTGAGGGGCCCCGAGGACTAAACTGCAGCTGCTTATATAGGGAATCAGGCAAACGTGCTGTACTGTGATTGGGTCCCGCCAGAATGCAAGCATGGGGAGCCACAGGATAGGCTGAGGACATAAGGCCAATTACCATACTCGTGCATCATAGCCAAATATGGAGTTGTTTACAGCTAGGCTACCAGGAAGCCAGCGCCATCTTTGAATAGCGGCTCCCTACATCTCCCCCCTCTTTATTAATTAAGCAGCAGGAGAGAGTATAGGTCTGATTTCTGCAACACAAGTATTTCATCCAATCAGGTCCCTACCTCATGATGTGTCGACTGATCAAAGATGAATAACACAGCCATTTCACCCAATCAGGTCCCCACCTCATGATGTGTTGACCGATCGAAGGTGAGTAACTGTGACAATTGTCCACATACCTTCCCAAGTGCAATGGACTAACCAGTCCTAAGGGTGCAAAGGCTATGTGAACCCATATGCAGTCAGACTTGCTCTCCTTGAAGGAAGGAAAATGTCCTACACTTCAAGTGCAGTGCATGAGCCTGGCATCCTGTGCTCAATACAAGTAATATGTGAAAGCTGTCCACATACCTTCCCGAGTGCAATGGACTGCCAGTCCCAGGGGTGCAAAGGCTATGTGGATGATTATGTGCTCTTTAAGGCAGAAAGCCAGATCTGGGGGGAGGAGCCACACTCCAAAGCCGCTAATGCTTGAGTGATAATGACCTTGTCCTTTTTTGTACGTGCTCAAAAAAGGCAGACCAACCACAGACAAAACACACATCCTCCAAGGCAGCATGCCAAAAATATATCCACCCACACCCATTCTTTAAAAAGAGAAAAGGTAGAAGCAATCCAGGAGGACAGTCCCTCTGCCGGGCTGCTATCCACTCGTGTGGAGTTGATGGTCACCACTGCCACTCTCAGTTTTTCCAGCGTCTCTTCCAATTCTCTGGACCAATTTCCTATAAGATAACTGGACAATTGTTTAGACAAATTCGCTGCTCGGGAACCATTCTGGAACTGTACACTAGTGACACACAAACCAGGCATCCTCCACTCACAGCCCAATTGGGCCAGTTGCCAAAGGATGTCAACTTGTTCTTGTACCAAGTCAATGCGCTGGTTAAGCACCATAATGCCGCCTTTCAACTGTGCATTCAGAGAAGTAGAGGTATGAAGGATGGTTTGGAGCCATTAACTCCTTCCACCTGAAGAGGCTGAAATGGCCAAGCCTGCATCTCTGGAGACAGGGACCGGCTGTAGCAGTTTGAACCTCCACTGCAAAGGTGATGCCTAGCACCTGGCCCCCAGCCAGCACAAGGATTCCCCATAACCTCTCTGAGAATAATTAGAATAACAAGTAAATGTGTGAACGCCATAATTCCCTCCTTGGAGCATAATTAAACGAGCTACGTCAGAGCAGCTAGCATCCATTTGTGCAGCTCTTGTGGTTATGAGAACTGCTGCTGCTAGGCCAGCATTACTTAGCGGTCCCCCAATTTCCCGACAGGCTTTTAGCCAAGCTTCTAATCCCTTTCCTTTCCATGGGATAATGGTACTATGACATTCTTTTCTGCTTTGCTCATATACTAATTGTTGAACCAGAGGCATAGCTGTTTCTACATCATCAAATATCTTTCCTGCTGCCTACATCATTCTAGCTACGAAATCTGAAAAAGGTTCGTTCGGGCCCTGAATGATCTTAGTTAAATTCCCTGATACTTCTCCTTTATTTGGTAATGATTTCCAAGCTTTAGAATAAATGTCATTTATTTGTTGATAAACTTCAATAGGATATGCCGTCTGATTTACGGTCCATTGTCCTTGACCCAGTAGCATGTTAGCCGTCCACTGTGGTCGATTATTCTGAAGATTAATTCTAGCTTGTACCTGGGCTCTATCTGTAACTATAGATTTGAAATCCAGATACTGTCCTGTAGTTAAACATGCTCTGGCTATTTCGAACCAATCTGTTGGTGTCATAGCCTGAGTAGTGAGCCTAGTCAATAATGTTAAGGTATAACTGGCTGTTACTCCGTAGGCTCGAGCAGCCTCTACCAGGTCTTTTAATTGTTTATAAGGCACAGGTTCATGATATCTGTTGTTTGTTTGTGGATATTCAAAGACTGGAAACGCAGACGCTAGCCGCGCCCAGGTGTCTCTCCTGATAAAATGACAACCTCCACCTGTTTGTGGATACGAAGGTGTTGCCAGGGTGGATGTGGTCCCGAAGGCGCCGTTGGTTCCACATTCACCCCAGCGGAAACATTATAAGGAGGGGGTCGCCGCCGCCCATATCTCTCTTCCTCATATTCAGCTGCAGCTTTCTCTAAATTTTCCTCCTCATCTGAATCTAATTCATTATCAGATAAATCAAGTTTTGCAAATTCCTCTAATACTAGATACAAAGGGTTCCCTTTCTTCTCTGAATTTTCTTCCTTTTCTGGCTTATTTTCCTTTTCTTTCTTCTTTTCAGGCCTACTCAAGTTCTCCCCTTTAAAGTCTGATTCTGATAGACTATCCTGGTGTTTAATTAATGCTTTGCGTCCCTCTCTAATGATTTCCACATTGCGTCCTTCCTTAAGACATGCATGTAAAAAACAGCAAAGAAGAACAACAATTGTCATAAGAATGAACACAAGAGCAAACACAAACGGATTAATCCCAGCAATCAGCATACCTGGAGAACTTACCGATGTCGTCGCCATTCCTGGAGAACTTACCGACGTCACCGTTCCTGGTGAACTTACCGACGTCACCGCTCCGTGTGTTGAGTTCTGAATCCTCTTCAACCCCTCACCTGGTGTCCGAAGTGTCCTTCCCGGGTTTCGGCACCAGTTGCGGCGAGCTCCTTGGCCAGTGAGGAAGAACGACCACCACTCGAGGATTCTTCTCAGATCACACTTTATTGGAGCGCCTCTTGGTTAAGGGAGAGCGGGAGGTGAGGGGCCCCGAGGACTAAACTCCCGCTGCTTATATAGGGAATCAGGCAAACTTGCTGTACTGTGATTGGGTCCCGCCAGAATGCAAGCACCGGGAGCCACGGGATAGGCTGAGGACATAAGGCCAATTACCATACTCGTGCATCATAGCCAAATATGGAGTTGTTTACAGCTAGGCTACCAGGAAGCCAGCACCATCTTTGAATAGCGGCTCCCTACAGGAGGCAACTGGATAAGTCTGTTTTCCTAGCTCACCAAGTTGGCATACTAAATCCAGGATCTTACTGAGACAGATTTAGTACCAGGCAAAAAATATTTGCCACTCAGTAATGATTTGCTAAGTAAATTAATAAATGAATGAGTTAGAACAAGTAAATGAAATAAATTAATGAGTGGATGAGTCTGAAAACTAGCATTTAATTACTTAAGGAAAGCATAGCTCATTAATTACAGTGTAATGGCAACATATTTCTCTACATGGGGAATAGAAATTGAACATTGATTCTAAAACTTAATACTTCTCTTAAAGTGGTTACATATGGTGATATAACGTGCCCCCCCAATATATTGTGTACACTAAGAAAACTTATCTGGGGTCAGAGAACAGAACAGCCACTAGATTAGACATAGAGGCCAGACAGTGGTGGCACACACCTTTAATCCCAGGACTTGAGATCTCATGTCTTGCTTGGGAAAGACGCTTGCCTTTAATCCCAGGAAGTGATAGCAGGAAGCAGAAAGGTATATAAGGCATGAGGACCAGGAAATAGAGGCTTCTAAGCATTTAGGTTTTCAGAAGCAGTTTAGCTAAAATCCCTTCTGGGTGAGGAGACTTTCAGTCTTATGATTTGTGGAAACAGGATCGGCTGAGGAGTTGGCAAAGTGAGATTGACTGTGGCTTGTTCTATTTCTATGATCTCTCAGTTTTCACCCCAATATCTGGCTCCAGGTTTTTTTCTTTTTTATTAATAAGACCATTTAGCAATCTGTGTTCCAGTTACATACTAATATTTTTTTCTCCCTACTTTTCATTGTGTGTATATGCATGTGTGTGTGCATAAGTGTGTGTGTGTGTGTGTGTGTGTGTGTGTGTGTGTTAAGATTATATGATGTATCTCTCCACCACCTCCTCCAGAAACAATAGCTCTCCAATTTGACTAGAATATCTGACCAGTAAACTTTCAAGATATTCCTGTGTTCATCTTCTACCTTTTGGATGATAGGAATATATTGTCATGCCTGACTTTTATTTGAGACCTGGGAAATTCAAATTTAGGCCCTTATGTTGGCTTAGCAAGCAGTTTCCCTACTGAGCCATCATCCTACCACTTAGATTTCTCTCCTTCTCTCTCTCTCTCTCTCTCTCTCTCTCTCTCTCTCTCTCTCTCTCTCTCTTCCTCTCCCTATCCACCCCATCTATTTTGTTTTTTCAAGACAGAGATTCTTCATGAAGCCTTGGCTTTCTTGGAACTAGCTCTGCAGACCAGGCTGATCTCAAACTCACCTGCCCCTGCCTCCCGAGTGCTGGGATTAAAGGCATGTGACACTACTGCCCCGCATTATTTTATTTTTTGAGGTAGGGTATCATGTAGCCCAGGATAGCCTCAGGCTTGCTATGTAGTAGAGGATGGCCTTGAACTTCTAACACTTCACTTGCCCTTTCCATTGAGTGCCCAAATTATAGGCATATATCATCACTTCCAATTTTTGCTTGCCTGCTTGGACTCTCTCTCTCTCTCTCTCTCTCTCTCTCTCTCTCTCTCTCTCTCTCTCTCTCTGCATTCTTCCTCCTTTTGTCTGTTCTCTCTTTTGTCCATTCATTTTTTCTTTCATTCATTCTTTTTGTAATTAATACATTAAGAGCTCTATAGTACAGCTAGAAATCATGTATGATGACATTTTAGTATTGCTTCTTTTTACATGGGATTCCTTTCATTTTCCAAGGTGTTTAGGTTTCAATATGTGTTTTAGGATTTTTTTGTTATTGTTCCTATTTCTGTGAATAATGTGCTCAAAATTTAATTGGAACTACATTGGTCCTGTAGATCACTGAAAAAAAATATGCCCATTTCCAAAATGTTAATGTATCTGGAAGTTTTTCTGTGTCCTACCTGGCCTGCGGTTGGGATAAATATCTCACCCTCACATCCCCCAAGTAAATACACATAGGCTTATATTAATTATAACTGCTTGGCCATAGCTCAGGCTTATTACTGACTAGCTTTTATACTTAAATTAATCCATAATTCTTATCTGTGTTTAGCCATGTGGCTTGGTACTTTTTCTAAGTTCTGCCTTGTCTTCTTGCTTCCTCTGTGTCTGGCTGGTGACGCTGATTCAGCCCTTCCTTTCCCAGAATTCTCCTCATCTGCTTACCCTGCCTATACTTCCTGTGTTGCTGGAGAGCTTCTCTCCAGGTTCCACCAAGCCCTGCAGTCCCACAATCCATTTCAGTACAATTAGAATACCACCACATTCCTGCCTGGCTACTGGACAATCAGCTTTTTATTTATCAACCAATCAGAGCAACACATATTCACAACATACAGAATGACATCCCACAGCATGTTAATTTTGTTGATCCAATTTCTAACGTCTTGTTCAATTTCTGTTATCAGTGTTTTAAAGGTATGTTTTGTTGTTAAATGTCTTTCACTTTCTTGATTGGGTTTAGTTCTAAATAATTTTGAAACTATCATGAAAAGAATTATTTTCCTGTTTTCTTCTCAGTTTTTTAATTATTGGTATGTGGAAAGCTACTGATCTTTGTGTGCTGATTTTGTGTCCTGTTGCTATGTAAAAAAAGTTTTTCAGTTCTAATAGTTTATGGTGAAATCTTCATGATCTCCTATGAACGTGATTATACATATAATCAACAAATGGCAATAATGGGGCTCTTCTTTTACTTGAATCATTTTATTTCTCTCTCTTGTTTTCCAGCTAGGACTTCAAACTTGCTAACAATTGGTAGTCTGAGACATGGTGACACATCATTCCACAATAATCTATGTTCTTTGAGAAAGCCCATGAGGAAAAAGAAAAACCAAAGAAAGGGAGAAAGAGATGAAACAGTGATGGCTGGTCTACTGAACTGAAATTCAGTGTTTAATAAATAAAGGAAGTACTAAAATGGAGGAAAGAAAACTTGGCAGGTATGCAGAGTGTGGCTATGGTCCCTTGCCGGGACTTTAGTGAAGAAGGTGTGGCCCCTTCTCTGGGTACAGTAGAAATCTCAGCTTTATTTGTAAAACATGGATATTGATCATGGGATCTACTATATAATAGTGTGTTCATTTTAAAATTATTTTTGTCATTCAAAACAAGGATTTTTTGTTCCTATTCATTCATAACTGGTGATTTTTACTTCTGTTACTACTTCTACGATTACAGATTTTCAAATGAAGGTTTTTGAGACCAATACCAGTTTCTAGCTAAGATATCAATACTAATATTGAATGATTTCTTATTAAAACAATTGAGGCATAGTTTAACTTCAACATGACCTCATTTCTACTCTGAAACCTTTTTAGTTTTATTTTTCCTATTTTACACATGTTGTCTCCCTGTTTTAATGTTCTTTGAGTGTTTATGTTTACAATCTAGTCAATTAGAAAAGAAAGGTCCTCTAACATAGCACAGGTCTTATCATTAGTAGCAAACTAATAAAATTAATGATAAATTGTAATTGAGAAAACTAAGTTATCTGATATCTATATTGTTATGAACCTATATTGATTAATTACAAGACTATTCTTCATGAGAAAAGTACAATGAGCCCACAGGAAATTATAAACCTTCTGCTTCATATTGTTTTGCAAAACTGATAACCACAGTATAAATATATTTAATATAGGTATCTTCATGACTACATAACTTATCATATTTTTGTTTTTAAGAGTTTCAATAAATCTTTATAATGTTCTTCTAAATTGAAGTACATTTTTTCACTCTTTTAATTTTATTTCAAATTCCACATTCAAGTTGTAGGTAAAACATTCATATTAACTGTGTTTGTAATTATTCAATTTCAGCCGATTCATTGTATGTATATTTTTATGTTTTTCAAATGATTTAACATGGCAAAGTATTTAAAATTTTTGAAACACAATTTCAGTTGGTTAATCTCCCTGGAAGTCTATATAAAATACTTACATCTCCCTTGACATCTTTTCACAAGTTTGTCTCAGGGCACAAGAGGCAATTCTTACAACTGTTAAGATTTGGGGACTTATTCAGTTAACTGAAACTGTCACAATGCTGAAATCTCCAGGGTAAACCCAAAAGCTTACCATATTTCTACTATATGAATCACAAAATATACAATTATTTTGGATTGTAACATTCAATATTCACATCAGTCATCATTTAGGAGTTATAAGCCACTACTCTTGAATGACAGGAAAGTACAGACTGGTTTATTGAGAAGTCAAGAATTGTCATGCAGTGTTTATTCAATAAGTGCAGTTGTAAGTAATTCCTTAAGACCTAACTATCATCTCAGATTAATATCAATGACAAATTTAAAAAAAATGGCTTTTAAATTCTTAATTTGAAGAATAATGGGACATCTATGATTGAGCTGAATTTGTAGTGATTACATTATTTCCATTGTATTTTTTTAGTTTAAAATAACAACATAACTTTTTAAAATTTTTATTTAGAAACATTTAATTGTTCTTGTAAAATCTTTAAAAGTTCACAATAAAAATTATTAGTATAATCAGTTTTAGCAGGAGGTCAAAAATTCTCCTGAAATCCCATAGCTCATGTCAGTGCATTATTGGAAAGAACAAGTCTATTGCCACATCACTGGATTCAGAAATACAAACTGCATTCACATAATCAGGGATAAAAAAGAATATGTTCTTATCAGCAAAGTGCTTTTCCATTTATCATTTTAATAATGAGCAAAGATAATTGCCTTACAGAAATGCATGGAATATACCAAAATATTAAACTATTCCAGCATCACTTAATATTCTATGCTACAACTTAATGAACCATTCAATGACAATTAAGTATTCACTATTCAGAATTAAAGTCAGTAACAGTTCCTTCAAATTTTCTAGAATACTGTTGTGAAAAACTTCCAAGAAGTGAAGAATGAAAAATAGTATGAGCAAGAAATAAATATATACCAACAATAACAGAAAATCCTCATGAATTTCCCAAGTGACAGACTGGGTGACAGTTTTAGTTGAATCAAGAATTGCAATCAAATATGATTGATGAAACACAATTGATGTGTCTGGCATAATGTATCTAAAGGGAAATACTAATCATGAAGAAAGTCAGTTCAGTACAAAAAATGCAAAATTTGAAGCCTTTCTGCAGGATACTATGGATGCATTTTTTATAGGAAGTAACCAATTATTAAACTGTATTCATAATGTGCATCAGTCTTTTTACATACAACCATTTAAATTCTCACATATTTTTATTTTAATGGCACTGGTAAGTAATTAGTCCTCTTGTAGAAGTGGTGCAAATCAAACCCTTCAGTAAGACTCAGTAAGCTCTCAGTAAGACTTTTCTTTTTCAACATGGGGAAAAAATCTGAGTATTTATCTAAACACAATATAACAAAACAAAATGTTGATGCCAGTAGGATGATTTTGTATATAACATCAAAATTACCCTGTCTCAACACTTTCATTTCCAGCATCTGTATAAAGCCATCACATTCTATCTTTATCTATATTCATAGTAATTTTTTCAAGACTAAATTCATGTAGATATCAAAAGAATCAGTGAATGTCTTTGCTATCACAATGACATTTAAATCTTGAGTAATAAATCAAGTTTGGAGAAGATGTTTAAAACATATGATTAGCTTTTAGAAAGAAACCCAAAGTAGATAAATTCACAACCTTATTTCAGACTTGCCTAATATAATTCCTTAAATTCCTTAAATTCCCTGTTTTTAGCACACATATTAACCAATAGGCTTAGAATTTTTAAGAATAGAAAGGAGATAATAAATTAAGTAGACACAATACCTTTTGAGGAATTGGCATTGAACGTCTGTCCTTCCATGCAAGATGATGCTTGATGTCTATCCAACAAATATCCTCTTACTTGCTTCTCAGATATATTAAGTGAAAATACCTAGATCTTAGGGAAAGGTGTCCTGTTCTTATATTACAGTTTTGCATGTGATACATTTTTGTCTAGTAAATTTGAGTATTCCCCTTTAAAGCAAGTAGCAGTCAGACAAATGATCACCCCCATCACAGCTTCAAAATAAGAATGGGAAAAGGAATTCAGATTTATACCATATATTTTCTGCCTTTGACCACAGTTTTACATAGTGAGAATATAGAATTTATATATAATGATTGCAATACTATTATGATTCTTAGAAAAAAGTTAAGAAAATTATAAGAAAAGATATTTAACTTGACCAGGATGAGAGTCTAGTGTCAATATCTTAGTTTTAGATGTTTAATGTTTTTTGGGAAAAATATGTCAAACAGCCTATTTCTTACAGTCAAAATCCTTAAATTGCAACACTTTCTATTTTCTCATTTTATTTTTGACTTTATCCATGTATTAGTTACTTTTCTATTGCTGTGATAAAACACTATAACTGAGACAACTTATAAAAGAAAGGATTTGTTTGGCTTGCATGTTTAGAGGGATAATATTCCATGATTGTAGAGCTCAGTTAACAAATAGGTTGCAAGAGCCACAGCTCATAGTCAAATATAAAACCACAACCAGGAAGCAGAGAGTATGCTCTTTAGATGGAGTCTTTTCTAAACCTCAAAGCCTTCCCTCAGTAATATATTTTCTCTAGCAAGGTCACACCTCCTAAGCCTATCCAAACAGTGCTACCAACTTGGGGATCAAGTATTCAGTAACCCAAGAATATGGGGGGCATCTCATTCAAACCACAATCCAAACATGATATTGAAGGTTTTCAAAATGAGATAAAATTCTAATTCATGGTTCCACTGTAGTTACAATGACACAAAAATTGTGAGGACTGTAACAAGAAGAGAATGAATAGAAAGTCATTAAGACCTGGAGTGGAGGCCGGGCATTGGTGGCACACGCCTTTAATCCCAGCACTCGGGAGGCAAAGCTAGGCGGATCTCTGTGAGTTTGAGGCCAGCCTGGGCTACCAAGTGAGCTCCAGGAAAGGCACAAAGCTGCACAGAGAAACCTGTCTCAAAAAACCAATAAATAAATAAATAAATAAATAAATAAATAAATAAATAAATAATGTGTGAACCATAGAGAATACAGTAAGGAAGATTTCAGTTGTTGTTACTGAACTCAGTCCACAATGCAATTATAGTAGATGTAATATTCTGTTTGAACACACTGGATGGTATCACAAGTGTCTTATCACATCTATTAGAAGTAGTTGATTTGCAGGGCGGTGGTGGTGCACGCCTTTAATCTCAGCACTCGGGAGGCAGAAGCAGGTGGATATCTGTGAGTTCGAGGCCAGCCTGGTCTACAGAGTGAGATCCAGGAAAGGCACAAAGCCACACAGAGAAACCCTGTCTCGAAAAAAAAAAAAAAAAGAAGTTGTTGATTCTCAGACTGAACTGACTGATAAAAAAATTTAACTATTAACCATGAAAAATGAACAAATAAAAACAACTCACCCATAAATGTTAGTGCAGTTCAATTTAATTTAATTTACTTTTTTAAAGGCATGTACTGCCATGCCTAAACTTAAATTTAAGATACTTTGACTCTCATATTGTTTAACTTGTTATTTTGATACAATAAAACTCACTTGTTAAGATTTTTGATATCTAGTTACCAATGACATATCAGTCTAATTCTCAGCAAGTTGAAAAATAAAGAAAAGATATAGATACAGTATAGATAAAAAGATAGATCATCAAATCTACTTTTAAAAGACAATTACTAGTTTTAAATACTTTACATTGGACTGGATTTTTTTATATTGCATACAAATTATATATATTGAGATTGATATTGTTAGAAAATGCCATACATATATTTCTAATCTTGTTCAAGATATTATACTTATGCTGTTCATTTAACAATGCAGTGCAATTTGCTGATCCTTGAATGTTATTATTACGAACTATTAGTGTTAGTTATTTAGCTGCATTGTGTTCTTTCCCTGCAAGGAAGTGTCACGAAACACAACAGAATCCGCTTATAAGAGTTTTATTAGAGATAAAGGGACAGAGAGTGCTCAGGCCTATGGGAGAGACACGTGCGTGGAGAAGAGGAGAGAGAAGAGAAGAGAGAGAGAAACGGGAATATGGCGTTCCACTTTAAAAACCGGCTGGGGGCATGGCCAGGTCACGTCACTACTCCACGTGTATGCGTAGATCACATGGTCACGTTGCGCGCTTATGCGGCCATGTAACGTCACGGATTCTGGTCACGCAGGATGCCTTGGCCGGAACTTGCTAGGCGGAAGTGTCCACCTGGTAAATGCGACCGTGGGGGGGGGGCGTGTTGTGAACCCTTCAATTAGGATATAAAGAAATGAAAGTTAGTAGTTAGACATTACAATTGAACTGGCAGTCATATTAGGTATATTTTCAAGATCAAGCAGATATATTTTAGATAGACAGGTCATCTTCAAACCCTTCAGAGATCTATAGAATATGGCATTTAAAATGCTTTAATAACTTAGAAATCTTTTCCTTTTTTATGACTATGAGACATGTGGGCTCCTGGCAGTACCAATCTACTTCAGAGAAAATATGGGCATTGAAGAAACTGCATATGGAATTAATTTTCATTGTGGCATAAGTTAGCCACTGGACAACAAAGTATCCTCAAATCAACTGCTGACAAATAGGACAAACAGGAGAGACAGGACACGAAACAAAGGACTACTGATTCTTGCCAAAACAGGTGTGGTTGTGGCTTTATCAAAAGGCATCTTCTGAGACCAGGACAATATGGCACCATCCCTGAAGCGGCATTTACAATCCAGAAAATGTACAGTGCCCTTTTCTTGGAAGGCAGCTGAACTGGCAGTGGACCAATGGCTTCTGATATTCAGTGGAACAGCAGCTGAAACAGTTATTCTTGAAAGAGTAACTAAGCTGACAGTTTAACCTCTCAATGGTAGACTGGCATTTAATAGAGGGATGTGGAGAAAAACAGGATGCTGAGATGAAGCACACACACAAGCCAAGAAGAATAGACAGTTGAATTCACAAAAATCAACAATTTCCAGAATCATAGCAGGACACTTGTGGAATTCAGGTGTTTCTGGTACATGAACTACTCTCACCAAATGTGAGGTCAAACTATAGGCCTTGTGTACATCCTACTTCACAAATAAGTATGTCAGATACTCTAAGCCTATAGGCTGAAGATGATGCCCCAACACTGCGGAGAAACCTCGGGTGACTGTCCAGGCAGCTGGCTGTTTCTGTCAACTCACATTTTTTTGGAAGACGCTTGCGTGCACTTCCTGTTTTTATTTTATTGGTAATAATATTTCCTTCTTGGGTCTTGAAGGGAGTTGAAGATTAGAGAGTTATAGTTAGATAGTTATAATTTTCCTTGTTAAGAATTTTAGAAAAGAAACTCACTAAACAGGCTCCAAAGCTACACAGAGAAACCTTATCTCGAAAAACCAAAAAGAAAAAAAAAAGGTATAAGAGTATAAATTTGAAAGACATTATAAGATAGTTCTGTTAATAATATAAGTTAGGATAGAAAGTAAATCAGGTACATTTTAGACTTACCATAATAGGGTAGATAATGGAGTTATTTTGTCTGAGTTTGTCAAATGCAAATGGACTAGACATTGTTTAGGTATTTATTGCTTGTATATGTTGTATATAGTTATTGTACTTTTTGTATATAGTTTTTCTTATATTAGTTATAACTTTTTTCCTTTTTCTTTTTATTAGAATTGAAAAAGGAAATATGGTGATATTTTATTTGTGCTGAAATGTGATTTTATTTGTATGTTAATAAATAAAGTTGCCTGGGGGTCAGAGCTAATAGCAAGCCATAGCAGAAGTCTGGCTGTGGTAACATACACCCTTAATCTGATCACTTGGCAGGCAGAGTCTGTGTGTTCAAGGACATAGCCAGTTTGGAGACACATGCCTTTAATCTCAATACCAACCATAGAGACCCAGAGGTCTCCATAGACAGGCAATGTTGAGGAGGTCATGTGGTTTGGTTTACGACTAATGAGAAGACAGAACAGAAAGTCAATAAAAACACAGACACACAGGAAATAAGTCTTTTTCTCAGGGCAGGACGGCAGCGGCAGTGGGTGGTAAGAAAATGGTCTTAGCTTTTGGCTACTGCTCTCTGATCTCTGAGCTTCTAACTCTGCATTTGGCTCTGTGTTTCTTATTTAATAAAACTGTTTAGAATTACATCTGTAATTTTTCTCCCTGATTTCACTTGTTTTCTTAATGGATGATTAATAAAACAATTAAATATGGATTTATTCTTTATAAAGATAAGAGTTCAATTATGTTTAAGAATTTCACAAATCTTGTTTTTATACTACTGACATATGACAGCTATGACAAGATAATTAGATATTTGGATTATTATCATTCTTCCATCTTTAATGGATTATTATCATTCTTCCATCTTTAATGACATAAGTCTCTGTAGCTGTTTTAATTTACTTTATTAATGTTAAATTTTAGCTAAAATGTTCTAATGTAAGCCAATGCAAGATAGAAAAATACATGAATAAACATATGTAAAAAAATTGCTCATTGAATTCCTTCAAAAGTAATACATCCAAAACTGCTCCTGAGGAAAACAGCATTTATTTAATGGCTTGTTGGAGGCAGAAATTTATGAGACAAACTAAACCAATTTGTAGTTGGTCTGTAATTGTTCAGTTTGGTAATGCATACTTGAGATGGGAAGAGATGGCAAGCTGTAATCTTGGTTTGAGCTTCAACCTCTTATTTTGTCTATTCAAATATTTTTTATTACAATGTATTTATATAGTACTTTTGCTTCACAAAATCAGGTAATGTTATTTCCCTGAAACATGAAGAATTTGCAACTAAGTAAGAAAGAATAGTGTCTTTCTACTTAGCTTGGAATGCCTGGAATTCATTATGTAGACCATGCTGTCCTCAAACTCATAGCGAGATCTATCTGTGTCTGCCTCCTGAATGCTGGGATTAAATTCGTTAACCACCATGCCCATTTCCATGCTGCAATTTTTACTTGATTGATCTTATCCATGTTTCCTATTCTGTGAAGGTCCCTGAAATTTGGATGGTGAAATTTTAGTGCAGACAAGACATCCACAGATGACCACCCAGAGTTACTTATAGCTGTCATTTTACTAGTTATGGTTGCCTGCATAACCACTACTCACTGCAAAAAAAAAATCTTCTCTGACCAAAGTTGAATGTAGCATGAATCTATGAGTATAAACATGAATATTAAGTATGCAGTATGGCAGCTTTTAACAAAACAGAAACAATAGGTCCTCTCCCCTAGGGCTTATGATATCCTGAGTTCTGGGCTTTTCCCAAATTTATACCACCAGTCATGGCATTCTCCTGAGTTCTCACATAGAATCACAAAGTTGTTGGTTACACAAAATCAGCATTCCACTATTGTACCCATGAGCACATCTTGCCGACAGCATGCAGGAGCATCAGCCTATATAGTACCTTCTGGAACTATATAAGATTGCTAGGATGGAGAGTTTCCTGGCGAGTTTGAGGTTGATTTCTCTTTGTCCTTCATCCAAAGTGACTGTTGCCTTCAGCAATAGGGCTTTGCCATCTAATTAAAGGTAGCAACCAAGAGCAATGACAAAAGCTTGTGTTGTTTGGGTGTGCCTCTGAAACCTCCATGACTGATAACTCATAGAGTGGTATCCTGTGACTCGCATTGAGATTTTTATTTAATAACTCATGTCATCTGGGGTCAGCATTGCCCACCCATGAAGAGTACTTCTATTCAGATTCACTCTAAAACAAAACAAAATACAGTATAATATATATTATTTTTAATTAGTTTACAAGCTACTGGATGTCCCCAAGGCTTTTTCATATATCCTTAGTTTTGCTAATCTACAAACTATCTCCTCTTTCCCCAAATCTTCCTATCCTCACTTAAACTTTTAACTCCAAATATATCCCCATCTCCTTTCAGTTCACCCGTGTTCGATACCTTCTAATAGAGCATGCCTTGGTGGTTTGGAAGATCATATATGCCTATATAGCTTTCTCATGCACATTTCATTTTGGTTAATATTGATGTACATTATAATGCATATAACATATACAAAATGCATATAAGTTTAGAACATTTAGTTAGTGATGTGTATTCATGCACAATCTTTAATCCCAGAACTCTGGAGAGAGAAGCAGACATATCTGTGAATTTGGGGATAACATGGTATACATAGGAAATTCCAGGCCTACCATGAATGCATATGAGACACTTTCTTAAAAAAATAAAATTAAATTTTAAATAAAGATAAATATAAAATGCCAAAGGTATACCTGTGTGGATGGGAAGAATTTTCTAGTTAGCCCACTAATTCACAATCTCCATGAGATACCTCACTTTCCCATCCAGAATGCTATCATTTCTTTTTGTATTTTAATTCTCAGTGAGGTTAACTCAGGCTATTCAGACTCATCCATGGCTAAGGGGAAGATGGGAATGTTTTTGGCTGCTGAAGCCATTGCTGAGTCTATCAATATAATACACCATATAAACAAACTGAAAGAAAAAAAACACATGATTTTTTCATTAGATGATGAAAAGGCCTTTGACAAAATCCAATACCCCTTCATGATAAAGGTCTTGGAGAGATCAGGAATACAGGGAACATATCTAAATATAATAAAGGCAATTTACAACAAGCCAACAGCCAACATCAAATTAAATGGAGAGAAATTCAAAGTGATTCCACTAAAATCAGGAACAAGAAAAGGCTGTCCAATCTCCCAATTTTTATTCAATATAGTACTTGAAGTTCTAGCTAAAGCAATAAGTCAACAAAAGGTGATCAAGGGAATACAATTTGGAAAGGAAGAAATCAAACTTTCACTATTTGCAGATGACATGATAGTATACAAACGTGACCTCAAAAATTCGACCAAGGAAATCTTACAGCTGATAAACACCTTCAGTAATGGGGCAGGATACAAGACTAACTAAAAAAAAATCAGTAGCCTTCCTATATACAAATGACAAATGGGCTGAGAAAGAAATCAGAGAAATATCACACTTTGCAATAGTCAAAATAATATAAAATACATTGGGGTAACTCTAACTAAGCAAGTGAGGGACCAGTATGACAAGAATTATAAGTCCCTGAAGACAGAAATTGAAGAAGATATGAGAAAATGGAAAGCTCTCCCATGCTCATTGATAGGTGTGGTTAACATAGTAAAAATGGCAATCTTACCAAAAGCAATTTACAAATTCAATGCAATCCCCTTCAAAATCTCAACACAATTCTTCACAGACCTGGAAAAAAACAATACTCAAATTTATTTGGAAAAACTACAATCAAAGGATAGCCAAAAGAATCCTGTACAATAAAACAACCTCTGGAGGCATCATGATCATTGACTTCAAGCTCAACTATAGAGCTATAGTAATAAAAAAAAAAAGCTTGGCACTGGCATAAAAACCAACATGTGGACCAATGGAATTGAACTGAAGACCCTGACATTATTCCGCACATGTATGAACATCTATTTTTGTTGCTAGAGTTTTCCGGCCTTGCCCACAGTCAGGACAAATCTTTGTCACCCGCCAGTCCCACAGCCGCTCAGACCCAACCAAGTAAACACAGAGACTTATATTGCATACAAACTGTATGGCTGTGGCAGGCTTCTTGCTAACTGTTCTTATAGCTTAAATTAATCCATTTCCATAAATCTATACCTTGCCACGTGGCTGGTGGCTTACTGGCATCTTCACATGCTGCTGGTCATGGCGGCAGCTGGCAGTGTCTCTCCTTGTCAGCCTTCCACTTCCCAGAATTCTCCTCTCTCCTTGTCCCACCTACTTCCTGCCTGGCCACTGGCCAACCAGTGTTTTATTTATTGACCAATCAGAGCAATTTGACATACAGACCGTCCCACAGCACTTCCCCTTTCTTTTTTTTTAAAGGAAGGTTTTAACTTTTACACATCTCCAAAGTCAGCTTGGTATATTTGGGAATTTGGGCGTAGCTTCTCTTACTACTTCCTGTATCTTATGGGGACACAAAGAAAATTTTAGGATCATGGAGTAGTCCGTGAGACAGTATCTTCTGAGACAGTTGCCTTGAAACGATTCTGGATGTTGGATCATCTGGGCCATGGTGTCATCGGAGACCTTTCAGGTGATCTTGGCTGGTCAAACCTGATGTATCTTAATCTGGAACAAATCCATAGCCTCTGGCTTTCTGTGGAAACAAAAGCAGAGCCTCCTTTCCAAAGCAACATATCCTTACATCCAAATTTTGAAGTTAAGGTACCTTTAAAACACACATTTTGGCATAACTCAACAGCTTTTGCAATCAAATGTTTCTCTTCAGTTACGAATATCAAAGAGAACATAATCCAGATTCTCTGTGTGGTAGCCATCTTTATGTGGCTTATGTTTTATATCACCTTGAGCCTATTGCTTTAAACTGCAGCCTTCTAAGCCTGAAACAGCGCTGTGACTGCTGGCTCCTCCCACTTCAGCTTCCCAACATGGCGGTGGTATGTTTACCACCAGCTCTGGGAGCCCTTCTGGGTCTATGCTTTTATCAAAGCAGCGTGTAGCCCAGAAACCTCTTTTTTGTTTTGTACTAGCAAAGGCTAAATCCACTATGCAGCTTAATGTGGAACTTGCAAAGGCCTCAATCCCGCCATACTGCAGATCGAGCCCACACGCCAGGAACCCGCCAGTAACTCAAACGGGCAGCTACTGCTCATTTGAGAGAGACAATTAGGAAGCTGTTTTTAGCTCCGTTTTAGAATCTTTTCTCAGGTTTTAGGTGGAAACTCTTGCCCTCTCGTTGGGCACCATTTGTTGCTAGAATTTTCCGGCCTTGCCCACAGTCAGGACAAATCTTTGTCACCCGCCAGTCCCACAGTCGCTCAGACCCAACCAAGTAAACACAGAGACTTATATTGCATACAAACTGTATGGCTGTGGCAGGCTTCTTGCTAACTGTTCTTATAGCTTAAGTTAATCCATTTCCATAAATCTATACCTTGCCACGTGGCTGGTGGCTTACTGGCATCTTCACATGCTGCTGGTCATGGCGGCAGCTGGCAGTGTCTCTCCTTGTCAGCCTTCCACTTCCCAGAATTCTCCTCTCTCCTTGTCCCACCTATTTCCTGCCTGGCCACTGGCCAACCAGTGTTTTATTTATTGACCAATCAGAGCAATTTGACATACAGACCATCCCACAGCATATTTTTTGGCAAAGAAGCCAAAACTATACAATGGAATAAAGAAAGCATCTTCAACAAATGGTGCTGGCATAACTGGATGTCAACATGTAGAAGATTGCAAGTTTCATATCTGTCACCATGTACAAAACTTAAGTCCAAATGGATCAAAGACCTCAACATAAATCCAGTTACTCTGAACCTGATAAAAGAGAAAATAGGAAGTAATCTTGAACGCATTGTCACTGGAGATCACTTCCTAAATATAACACCAGTAGCACAGACACTGAGAGCAACAATTAATAAATGGAACCTCTTGAAACTGAGCTTGTGTAGGGCAAAGGGCAAGGTCAATAAGACAAAATGACAGCTTACAGAATGGGAAAAGATCTTCACCAACCCAACATCTGACAGAGGGCTGATATCCAGAACATATAAAGAACTCATGAAACTAGACATCAAAATACCTAACAGTCCAATTAAAAAATGGTCTATAGAGCTAAACAGAGAATTCTCAACAGAAGAAGTTCAAATGGCTGAAAGTCATTTAAGGAATTGCACAACATTCTTAGTCAGCAGGGAAATGCAATTCAAAATGATTCTGAGATACCATCTTACACCTGTCAGAATGGCTAAGATCAAATCACTGAAGACAGCTTATGTTGGAGAGGATATGGAGCAAGGGGAACACTCCTGCACTGTTGGTGGGAATGCAAACTTGTACAACCACTTTAGAAATCAGTATTCTGCTTTCTCAGAATATTGGGAATCAATCTTCCTCAAGACACAGCTATACTACTCTTGGGCATATACCCAAGGAATGCTCAATCATACCACAAGGACACATGCTCAATTATGTTCATGGCAACATTATTTGTAATAGCCAGAACCTGGAAACTACCTAGATGCCCCTCAACTGAAGAAAGGATAAAGAAAATGTCATACATATACACAATGGAGTACTACTCAGCAGAGAAAAACAATGACATCATGAGGTTTGCAGGCAAATGGATGGAACTAGAAAATATCATCCTGAGTGAGGTAGCCCAGACTCAGAAAGACAAACATGGTATGTACTCACTCATCAGTGGATACTAGATAGAAAGCAAAAGATAACCAGACTACATCCCACAGCTTCAGGGAGATTACCTAGTAAGGAGGACCCTAGGAAAGACACAGGGATCACCCAGGGATGGAGAAATGGATGAGATCTACATGAGCAAACTGGGGGTGGGGGGAGATAATGGAGGGCAAGGGATGGGGAAAGAGAGCTTAGGTTCAAGCTGGATCAGGAACAGAGTGGGAGAACAAGGAAAGAGATACCATGATAAATGAAGGCACCATGGGAATAGGGAAAGCAGAGTTCTAGGGAGGTTCCCAGGAATCCACAAAGATGACTCCACTATAGACTATTGGCAATGGTCCAGAGGGTACCTGAGCTGACCTACTTTGGTGATCAGATGGCTGAATACCCTAACTGTCATCATAGAACCCTCATCCAGTGACTGATGGAAGCAGATACAGAGATCCACAGTCGGGTCCCAGGCAGAGCTCCAGGAGTCCAATCGATGAGAGAGAGGAGGGATTCTAGGAGCAAGAATTATGGAGACCATGAATGGAAAAAATACAGAATCAACTAGCCAAACTAGTGGAAATGCATGAACTGTGGACCAATAGCTGAGTAGCCCCCATTATACTGGAGTAGGCCCTCTGGATAAGTGAGACAGTTGTTCAGCTTGAACTGTTTAGGGGCCTCCCAGGCAGTGGGACCAGGACTTGTCCCTAGTGCATGAACTAGCTTTTTAAAACCTAGTGCCTATGGTGAGACACTTTGTGCAAGGCTTGGTGCAGGGAAGAGGAGCTTGGACCTACCTCAACTAAAAGTACCAGACTTTGCTGACTACCCAAAAGAGACCTTGCCTTGGAGGAGGTGGGAATGGGGGGCTGTGTTGAGCGGGGGGAAGACTTGGGGGCGAGAGGAGGGAGGGCAGGGGAATCTGTGGTTGATATGTAAAATGAATAAAACATCTCCTAATTAAAAAAAAAGGTAAGCCTTCCCATGAGTGACAAACACCCTAAAACTATTTTTGTCCTTTCTAGGTATGAAGGAAAACTCCTGAAAAGAAGCTGTGCTTGAAGAGTCTGATTGATTGGTTGATTTAAATTTCAGTACTATGGAGATATTGGGATATTGCAGGTCTAGAGGATAATTGACTTATTTTGGGTAGTTCTTCTAAAATATCTATTCCTTGCCCATCTCTGTATCAGAACTAATATCTTGTGACAAACAGATAAAAATCTTTGGAATCTATTAACTTGGCAAACCACTAGCTTCTACCAACTCAAAAGCTAAAACTGTCATCTAACAGGATCTTGAGTCAATAGAAAAGCCTCTCCCTTCTTACTGAAACCATCTGTCTAATGTATCTTAAACTTTCCTTGATTTATGATTTTCTTGGTTCTGCAAAACTACAAAACTTAATGAAACTGCTTCCATGTTTAAACATAGAATTTAGGGTAACCAAAATCTATTTCACCAGGCCATGGTTACTCAAAATGGCTCCAGAATTAACTATCTTATATTATCTTATATGTGAAAGCTGTGTTTCCACATTTACATCTATTAGCCTCATTTTCTAATGAGAGATTAGAAAGTCAATGGATCTGGATGGGAAGGGAAGTAGAGAAGAAGTGGGAGGAGAAAAGGAAGGGAAACCTGTAATCAGAATATATTATATGTGAAAAGGATGCATTTTCAATAAAAGGAATAAAAGAAGTTTGGGATCAAGTTTAAAAAAAGAATACAAATTCATGACTTCATATCTCTGTATAATTAGATATTATTAACTTTAATCATGGCATTTTACTTACAGGATGTCAAGATGAGAGATATGTTTTTTGCATTAATAGTAGCTGCCATTTTGTTATGAAAACTGAAAGTCACAACCTGTTCCCTAAGCCAGG
This sequence comes from Peromyscus leucopus, assembly GCF_004664715.2. Lineage (NCBI taxonomy): Eukaryota > Metazoa > Chordata > Mammalia > Rodentia > Cricetidae > Peromyscus > Peromyscus leucopus. The sequence goes on from NC_051083.1 coordinate 73,074,594, forward strand.
CCAAGTAACCCATCATAAATTAGAGAATTAAAAGAGACAAATTAAACATAAGAAACAGAGAAAAATTTATTCAATGTCACCTCATTGGGAAGAGGGACAAAGAGATATTTCAAACTTTCCCTACCCACCCCCAAAAGTCTGTCTTCCAATGAGGTATAATTAAAGTTATTTAATCTCCCTTTCTCTGATGGCTAAGGATGTTGAACACTTTTAAAATGTATTTACTAAACATGGTTGTGAAAGGCTTTCATCTAAGAACTTGGGAGCCAAAGACAGAAAAATATTTGTAAGTTCAAGGCTAGCCTAATCTACATAGTGAGGTCCTAGCCAGCCAGGGCTCTCTTTCTAAGAAAAGTATTTAGTATTTAGCAGCCATTTGTATTTCTTATTTTAGAAAGTTTTGTTCAGTATCACAGTCCATTTTTTAATTGGGTTATTCGTTTTCTTTGTGTTTCTTTTATTTTTAGTTTTTTTTTAATATTTTATAATCCTCTGTCAGATATAGAACTGGCAAAGATTTTCTCCCATTCTATAGGTTGTCTTTTCATTAATAGTTTCCACTACTGTACAGAGCCTTTTAATTTCATGATATCCAATTTGTTGATTGTCAATCTACTTCCTGTCCTCAAGGAGTTCCATTGAGAGAGCCCATACCTGTGTTTAATAGTATGTTAATTTTTAATTTATTAATGTTTTTCCCAGAAGTTATATGACAAACAAGCTCAGTATACTTTAGTTGCAAATACTTTTTCATTCTATCAATAAAAAATTCCCAAAGGAGCACTAGAGAGATAGTTCGGTAGTTACAGACACTTCTTGTTTTCAGAGTAACCAGGTTCTGAACACATTGCAGTTTATGAGCACTGATGACTACAGTTCCAAGGGAACCAACTCCCTTTAGTGACCTGCATGAGTACAAGTTATGCAAGTAGTGCACATTTGTGCATTCAGGATAAACACCCATACACATAAAGTAAAATAAATACATTCTAATAAAATAAACTAAATAAAAATAAATACAAACAAATAAAAACTCTTTAAAACAAATTCCCAAATGATATGTCAATGTAATATAAAACCAGTATTTATTTTCATCTTATCACTGAAGTATTCTTTAGTCTACTATAAACCACATACACATGGTATTTAGCTGTCATATACAGTAAATAAAATGTGTAAATTATTTCTAGATCATTTGGTTTATACCATCAAAACACTGGTATATTGGAATTTAATAAAAATTAAAGTGCTTATTGATCAGCAAAGCTAATAAAATCTAATATTCTTAAGTATAAAACAAAACAGATTGCAGTAAATATATGACAGCATAACATACCAGTGTACGTCCTAAATTACCTCATAAGTTCATACAATTCTTATTCAATTCTTCAGATATTGTGTGTGCTTAAATATCACTTTAAATTAAATTTTTGTATGGTGGTTTTTCCCTGTGGGTAAAGGTATGAGTACATTAGAACTAAAATCCACTTGCTTCCAAACAAGAAAAAAATAGCTAATATCTATTATTATTTTATTTTGAAAAGGAAAGATTCATTCAAACAAAGGTGTGTAGTATGTCTTATTAATAAAGAAAAATAGTCAGAAGTCATGCAATTACGTACATGTTAATGTCCCTTTCCCACAGAGCATACACAAAACACTCACATATTTACCCTCAGATACTTTTGTCCTGATAGATAAGTCTGCTATATTAAAAATCTTTCAGTCATAAATATAACTTTCTTATTCAATCTTGCTCTCTCAGGTGATCAGAAATTCTTTATGCCATATTATAAACACTCAGTATACTTCAGAATTTCTTGGAAATCAGCTGAATAATGTAGAAGTAACCGTCTTATTAAATAAGAAACACAGAGCCAATGTAAAGATAAAAGCCCTAGAGGTCAGAGCTAAGAGCCTTACCCTTCCTGCCTCAGCGATCCTCTTCAGCCAAGAGAGACCTACTTCCTGTGTGTTTGTCTTTATATAGACTTTCTGTTCTGCCTTCTCATTGGTTGTAAACCCAAACACATGACAGCCTCATCACTGCCTGTCTGTACAGACTTCCAGGTCTTCCATGGTTGGTATTGAGATTAAAGGCGTGTGTCTCCAATGCTGGCTGTATCCTTGACCACACAGAGATCTACCTAGCTCTGCCTACCAAATGCTGGGATTAAAGGCATGCACCACAAATGCTCAGCTCCGCTATGGTTTACTATTAGCTCTGACTCCCAGGCAACTTTATTTATTAACATACAAATAAAATCACATTTCAATACAAATAAAATATCACCATAGAATAATGTGCATATGTCCTTATTTTTACACCAGTCAATTAACCACATTAATCCCCAACCATCTACGGGAGTGTGTTACTCGTTCAGTTTGTTTTTGGGGTGTTTTTTTTTTAACTGTTCATTAAAGAGGACATTAAAATTTAGTAGTCTCATTATCAAGATATAATTGGATTTATTCAAATTAAATTCTGCTGAATGCAACACTAATGGACCCTTCTTGTCATTGAAATTCTTATATTCAGGGTTATATTGTCACACAGGGAGTGGCATAACTTAGCATGAGATAGAGAAAGGACAGTGTTGGGAGAGGCACAAGATGTTGCTATAAATGGATGGAAATAGACAATTGTCGAAATTCATTTGCCTAGTCCTGAGCTCTGAAATCTCCACTTCTCTGATGACAAAGTGTACATGTGTTTGTCCTCTGCCTGAGAGCTGATAATGCTTTTCTTGTTACTAACTTCCGACTCTCTATAGAGAATTTCAGAAAAGAACTGAAAAGAAAAACAATGTCTTCTTAATATTTTCATTACTAATAACGTTTGATGTACATAATCTTTAAAACATCATTGGTAATAAGAGTAGTGAATCATGCAAAAACCCAGACAAAACAATTACTTAGAATCTAAGCAATTAACATTTTCAGCCATTCAAATAATTTTCTTTTTCTTTCATGCTCAGTTTTGTGAAGAATGCTACACTTTCTTACAAGAACACCAAAACTAAAATAATTCATTAAACATTATTTAATAATGGCAAGATGAAAATAATACTTTGAGAACAGCAATTTGATAGGAGTAGAGGTAGATAGAGCACAATATTGCAAGAAAAGAATAAGGATGACAGTATGGCAAAGCAATTATAAATTTATAAATATATGTAAAACTGTATAGCAAAAGAAGTGTTAAATATTTAATTTAAAAAAAAAATGAAAGAGAGTACTGGAGCATTGCTTCAGTAGTTGAGAACACTGATTGCTTTTCCAGACGACTATGGTTTAATTCTTAGGACCTTTGTGGCACAACAATGTGTAACTTCAATTCTAGGTGATCTGATGCCCATTTTTGGCCTCTTTGAGCACTGCATGCAGACATATATGTAGGCAAAATATTCAAACACACTGAAAAAAATCATAATTCAGTGAGGCATGGGTTTTAGAGAAAAAATAAAATATTAAAAATAACTTCAAAATTTCAACTATGGAAACTGAGTGATAAAAAATATTATAGATAGCAAGGGAGGTCAGTTATTTGTTTTTGGAAGCTGCCTTTAGTTCTACACATTTTGATCTCAGATATCAGTGCAATATTTAGTAGCATATCCATATTAAATTTTCAAATTCATGCAAGAGTTCATATATATCTTAATATGGGAGTAATTTGCACTAAGATGCTGAGGAGATAAAGCATCAACAATATTTAACTAGGCATTGAGTTTAATTTTATATTCAGAACACATGATAGAATGAGAAGATATAAATAGAGGATGTAAAAAAGAAAGGCCCAGCACAATAAAAGTATTAGGAAATCAAAATATTCTCCAACTTAAAAAAAATATCAGATAGTGTTTGCTTTTCCCTCCCAAGGTGACAGAAGCATGGCGTCAGCAGTCTATTGTGTTGTTGGATTAGTGGGTGCTTCCCAAAAGCACCTGAGCAAATAGTAGGAGCTGGGGCCAGAGTGATATCTTGGTCCTTTCTAGGGAAGGGACTTGGGGTGGAAAGGTGTAAGGCATCTGCCAGATCCCAGTCAGCGGAGGCATTTCCACAGCCTCTCCCACTAACTACCTTAGGACTGGCCTTATCCAGAGCCCCAGGGGAGACTTCCTGTGTCCATTCCCCAAGTTTGGATCAGGGAACTGGATAAGACCTGCAGGACTTTGTGCCTCTGGGTCACTTGCCAGACCCTACAGTCTACTTTCCTACAACCTGCCTTTTCTATATTGGGTCTCTTGGTCCGACACACAGCTAGTGATCTCCTCCACCTCGGGGGAGACAGACTCCCACATCCCCATTCACCGCCACCCCCCCCCATCCTACCTCATATATCCTCCACAGCCCAAAGAGAAATCCCTTCAAAACATTTTGGGGCCTAAAGCCAGGGTGGGAGGGACTTGTGCCCCACAGGGCTAACACCCTGTGGGGTCAGTGCACCAAGATCAGGTTGGTTCTGTTTGTCTTTGCGTTTTTTATTTTGTTTTGTTTTAATAGTATTTTTTATTTTATAAATAACTTAATTTTATATATCAGCCACGGATTCCCCCGTCCTCCCTCCTCCCCCCTGCCCTCCCCCCAATCCACTTCCCACTCCCACCTCATCCAAGATAAGGAACAATTATCAGTAAGATTTGTCTTTGGACTCCAGCCTTGACCTCCAAGACTGAGACTGTAGTAAATGTAGGATAGGAAGAGTACAGAATGGCAGTGTTTGAATCCCCCCACCCCCACCACTTTGAAAATTCTCTTCTGTAAAAGCCAAGCTTGGAAGTTCGGACCTGTCATCCCAGCACTCAGGAGGCAGAGGCAGGAGGATCACAAATTCAAAGCGAGCCTGGTCTACATTAGAAAAAGAAAATTTTTTCTTTTGTTAAAGAAAAGTTAAATGAATTTTGAAATCTATAAAATCTGTGGGTGAGATGGACTCTGGAGCCCTCTTCTTGGAATAGTTAGCCGAAGCCCCTCATGGGACAAGGAACTCCGCTTGAATCTCCACTCCCCATCAGGCCACACCTTTAAAGAAAAAATGTCCTCTAACCAGGATTGTAAGAAATGTGTAAATAGTATTTCTGAGTTGAAAGTCGATGGTGCAAATATGTATATAACGTACTGTATTTTTATAATGACCATCGCATGGCTCTCCCACCCCTTTTGTACTCAGTCTCTGTCTTCCAGAAACCTCATTTGCCTTCTCTCATGTGGTCTCTTAATCCAGTAATTGTATTACTGCCATTAAAGGATGCACTTATTTAAAAAAAAATCATCAGTTAAGAATGACACTATTTGAATCCTATTGACTTACACTATATTTATAGATTAGTTAGTTTCTCATCTCTTATCAGAGAAGCTTATTCTTGCTGTAGACATATATTAACACAGAGACCCACAATTAGTCAAGGTGCAGAAAAGAGACTGCAGAGTACTCAGCCTCAAATGGAACATCTGTATCACATTTCGTCAAATCTAAGAAGTCATCATGGAGATGGAAGACATAAAGATTGGAAGAGCCAGAGGTGGTGTATGACTTCAATGAAACAGTGCTTTCTAGACACAACAGGGCACTTGCACATATGAATGCACAACCATTGAGACAGGATGCACAAAACTTGGGAAGTTCAAGGCAGACAAAACTTCAGGTGGGAAAGTGGAGTGAACATCAAGTCTTAACCCATGCTAAAGAACAATTTGTAGTAGATATCATATCTTTGGGGAGAGACAGTTTTCTTGAAGGGTGTTGACTCACAGTAGGTTGACTATATTCCAGTGGATAACCCTGGAACATTTGGGCAGCACAAATTGGACTCCATGTGGTAAACAAATTCAACCATACAATTATTAAACTGTACATTTTCCTTGATGCACCATATCTAAGGAAGATGGAAGGATATATTATGAGGACAGAAGGAACTGAATGAATGTGCTAATAAGAAAAACAGAAAATGTGTAGGGGAAGATATATAATACTTTTAAAAGGAGATATCAACACCCATGTACTAATGAATCAATCAGTACTGTTAACTTTTCAGAGATCAGTAAACTGTATAGCTGTCAGGGTATGGCTCTTCTTTTCTTTGCTTGAACTAATTTTATACTATTATGAAAAGCCACTTTTACCAATATTTAAATTGTATTAAAAGTCTGACTCAAATTCAGAGCTAAAGATTCTCATTCATCATTGTGGTGCAGCTGGGATTCTGCCTTCCATTTTCTCATTTACTGATGAGAAAGCACAGATATTTTAAAGTAGCATCTTCAGTGCTCCATACAGAATCAGGGAGCAAATCAAGTCTTAAACCTCCTTTGTGACTTGTAACGCTATGAAATAATGTAGTTCCTCTGATAACTGTCAATATAATCTTATTTCAATCTGACTAATAGCAATATTTAGCACAGAGTGTATGCAACTGGGTATCAGGAGTACAGACAATGGCTTGTGAGTCATATTAATATTCAGAAATATGATTAATCTGTCTGATTTAAGGTAATGTTTCCTTCCAATAAAATTATTTAAAGGAGTGAAAAAAGGCTTCCCTCTTTTCTCTATTTAATAAGATATCCAACAGATAAAGACCTTGAGTTATCATTCATAGTGAGAAAGATAAATTCCATATGCTGTCCCAGGAAAATTCCAAACCATTATCTGATTATATATTAAAATATCCATTATTTTAAATACAATTACCAAATTTTATTTCAACAAATCAAATCAACAAATAAGAATTTTTCATTTTACTGTAAGTTTTGTTTTATTATTTATATTGTTGAGTGGGCTTAGAGCAAATTAGTAAGTACACATCAGTTTTGTCAGACAGACAAAAAGTCACATATGAAGTGACTTGTTAGTTCTACTTCTCCTTATGAAAAATGAAGCATTTTCATCATAAAAACACTACACCTTTACCACACCAACCTCTATATGGTCCTAATCCTAAATTTTCTTCATTCAACTCCCATTTCAATGGCTTATATTTCACTTTCCAGGTTAGGTATGCAAGCATTCCCAACATCTAAATTTCTACATTTTTTTTTTTTGCTATATCTTCAAAGACCATAAATTCTTACTATTTCTCTCATTTTTTTTCTTTTTGAGAAAGAGTCTCACAATTTAGCTCAAGGTCTCCTAGAACTATCTATTGCCAAGATCAGCCTCCAATCAGTGATTCTTCTGCCTTAGATTCCTGAGTGCTTGGATTATAAGCTTAAAATAATATGCCCAGAGATTTCATCACATTGTTCACTTAATAGCATACTTCAATAGTCATAAACAATATATTGTGTTGTTTTCTTTAAGATATTACCATTATTAAAGGATAGTTTTCACAAAGAGATAAAAACATAAATATCATACAGATATGAAATGAACAAGGTATGTTTTCATTTAACCCATTCATGGAGAAACTGGTGAGATAACATAAAATATTTAAAGGAAAAACAAACTAAATATAAAGTCATTTTTAAAATGTTGATTGGAGCCAGGCAGTGGTGGTACATGCTTTTAATCCCAGTACTCTGGAGGCAGAGCAAGGAGGATCTCTGTGGTGGTAATCTAATTGTACTGAAATATTATTTTGATTGTATGTTAATAAATAAAGTTGTCCGGGGGTCAGAGCTATTAGAGCCATAGCAAGAGTGTGGCGGTGGTGGCACACGCCTTTAATCCCATAGATATCTGTGTGTTCAGGGTCAGAGCTATTAGAGCCATAGCAAGAGTGTGGCGGTGGTGGCACACGCCTTTAATCCCATAAGATCTCTGTGTGTTCAGGGATACAGTCAGCATTGGAGACATATGCCTTTAAGACCTAGGGGGCTGTACATTCAGACAGTGACGAGGCAGTCATGAGTTTGGGTTTACAACCAATGAGAAGGCAGAACGACATACTATAAAAAAACGAACCGACAGGAAGTAGGTCTCTTTTCGCGAAGCTGGGACAGCAGGAGGAAGGGTGAGATTTTAGCTCTGAGCTCTGACCTCTCGGCTTTCTCTTTTACATTGTTTCTGTGTTTCTTATTTAATAAGACGGTTGGTTACATCAATATCTGGCGCCCAACGTGACAAGAATCCATTAAAAACTGCTTGGCTTGGCGGCAGGTCCGCTTTCCCGCAAGGGCGGCAGGCGGCCCGCAGCGGCGGCAGCGGCACGCGGCGGCCAGTGGCGATCGGCTTCTTAGCAGGCTGGACTATCGGTGAGCTGCTTGCTTAAATCCTGCTTGCTTAAAGCCGGTGCTACAAACAACTCAGACCTGCCCTGCCGAACAGGGCCCTGCCTGTAAAGCCAACGCACGTGGTCGGAGCTTAAGGAAGCCAGACCCAAGCCTTGACTCAGCACAAGAGGGAACACGTGGCTGCATTTAAACTTTAGCCAGCTACGCTTTCTTGCTCTCTCTCTCTCTCTCTCTCTCTCTCTCTCTCTCTCTCTCTTTCTCTTTGGATTTACACCTGGGACACTAGGTGGCTGCTTTGAAAATCCCCTCGGATTTCTACTGTTCTACGCAGATTTGGTAAGTCATAATATATCAGATATTTTAAAGGAAACTATCTAAAAGAGAATTTTTTTCCACATTAAAAAACAAATGGGTTTTATGTGTACATTGGAAGAAAATTGGTTTTTGTTCGAAATTTTAGGCAGTCTGGCAATGGAACAACTATATAATATTAGTATTGGTGGAATTATGCACCTTATCACTATAATAATCCACATTTTAATATTTAAAAAGATAGTCAATTTAAGTGCCAGGATAACAGCTTTAGAAGAACTTGTTAAACCTGTAAAAATTCAGACAGAAGAAATTAACAGTGAAGTTGTTTCAAGTCGGGATCATAAGGTTGCAGAAAGAAAGCCTGTTTTCACACAGTCACCCTTAATTTATCCTGTAACCATACAGCAGATGCCTGATCAAATGGCTACACAAAATACTTGGGCTCCAATTGAAATGTTGGATTTAAAAAGGTTTAAGGAGGCAATAGTATCTTATGGCATGCATTCCCCATATGTAAAGCAAATGTTAAACTCTTGGTCAACATATAATAGGATAGTACAACAGGACTGGCGGGACCTCGCACAAGGTGTTCTGGAACCCAGCCAGAGACTTCAATTTCTGACTTGGTTTAAGGAGGAGGCTAAAAACATAGAAAAACAATGGAGGGATAAAGGAATACAAGTTTGCCAGGATCAACTTATGGGCGAAGGCCAATATGCTTCAGCACAAACACAATGTTTATATGATGTCCAAACCCTAATTTTATGTCGAACGGCAGCCTTGAATGCATGGGACAAAGTTGAGGAACCAGGAAAAAAATCTGAGTCATTTACAAAGGTAATACAAGGCCCAAAAGAGTCTTTTACAGATTTTTTACAAAGACTGGCTTCAGCAGTAAAGAGAATGGTCTCGGATTCAGAAGCTGGTAAGGCAATAATTGAATCTTTGGCCTTTGAGAATGCGAATGCAGCATGCAAAAGAATAATCAGGCCATTAAGGGCAAGATCTGCACCTATGGAAGATTGGATTAGAGAAACAATTAATGTTGAAGCTGATGAGCATGATGATACATGGGTAGGAGAAGTAATTTCAAAAGGTTTGAGGAGTGTTAGATGTTTTGGATGTGGAAAGCAAGGACATTTGAAAAGGGACTGTAGACAGGTCATCCCCAGAAACAATGTTTCTTCAAGGAACAATGGCAACAGAATGCCCCTTCCTTCTGGAGTATGCAGAAGGTGTGGTAAGGGAAAACACTGGACCAACGAATGTAGATCAACAAAGGACAGACAGGGTAATCCTTTGCCTCAGTCTTCGGGAAACTCCCAGAGGGGCCTCGCGCAGGCCCCCAGTGCAAATCCAGTTCAAACCTTTCCTGCAGCCATAGAGGAAATGCCTGCTCTGGAGAGCGATTAAATAACCAAATGCCTATTGGAATAAATCATGCTGGTCAGGTTGATGAAACAGAGAGAATAGAAAATTCAGGAGAAAACATAAAGAAAATTTTTTGGCAAACTTCTATTAATGAACAAAGACCAAAATTAACGATAAAAATAAATGGTGTTTTGTTGTCTGGTCTGGTAGACACAGGTGCGGACGTTACCATAATTGCACCAGAATTTTGGCATCCAACTTGGCCTCTTCAGGAGGTAAACGTTCAACTGTTAGAATTGGGACATTATCTCAGGTGAAACAGAGTGCAAGATGGCTCGAATGTATAGGTCCAGAAGGACAGAGAGGAAAATTAAAACCATATGTGGCTAACATAACTATGAACCTGTGGGGTCAAGACTTGTTGCAACAATGGAATACTCAGATTAACATCCCTCCAATCTCAGAAACAAATCATAAACTAGCACATGTTACTGAGAGAAATATTAGAAGATATTGTTCTAATGAGTGGTCACCAGCCATCCATATTATACAAGAACAGGGCACAATAACTGATGATCTTCCAAAGACACCAATAGCTCTACCTTTAAAATGGTTAACAGACAAGCCTGTATGGGTCCAGCAATGGCCTTTAACAACAGAGAAACTCCAGGCTTTAGAAGAGCTGGTAGAAGAACAGTTAAATGCTCAGCATATTGAAGAATCAACCAGCCCTTGGAATTCTCCTGTATTTGTTATTAAAAAGAAATCTGGTAAATGGAGAATGGTAACAGACCTTAGAGCAATTAACAAAGTAATTCAGCCAATGGGCTCTCTACAATCTGGGATGCCTTTGCCTACTCTGTTACCAAAAGGATGGCCTCTCATAGTTATTGATTTAAAAGACTGTTTCTTTTCAATACCCTTACAAGAAAAAGACAAAGAAAGATTTGCTTTTACAGTGCCTACTTATAATAATTCTCAACCGGTTAAAAGATTTCAATGGAGGGTCCTCCCACAGGGAATGTTGAATAGCCCAACTCTGTGCCAATATTTTGTACAACAGCCATTGGAAGTGATACGTAAAAAATTTCCTAAATCTATAATTTATCATTATATGGATGATATTTTACTAGCTGACTCAAATGCAGATACTTTAGAAATAATATTTGAAGAAGTAAAGAAAATTTTGCCTTGCTGGGGATTACAAATTGCTCCTGAAAAGATACAAAGAGGAGATTCTATTAATTATTTAGGATATAAAATAGAGCTACAAAAAATTAGACCCCAAAAGGTGCAAATTCGGAGAGATAGACTACAGACTCTTAATGACTTTCAAAGATTATTTCTCATCTACGAACTATTGTTGGGGTAAAAAATGATGAACTGACTAATTTGTTCAGAACCTTAGAAGGTGACAAGGACTTAAATAGTCCAAGAGAATTATCACCTGAAGCTGAGAAAGAATTGGCCTTGGTAGAAAAGAAAGTGCATGAAGGACACATGGATCGTATTGATCCAAAGCTGGATTGCATTTTGGTTATTTTACCTTCTAGGCGTTCTCCTACTGGAATATTAATGCAGAGGGAAGATATTATATTGGAATGGATATTTTTACCAAATAAACCAAATAAAAAATTAAAAACTTATGTGGAAAAAATCTCTGACTTGATTTACAAAGGAAAACTGAGACTTCGTCAATTAGCAGGCATAGACCCAGCAGAAATTGTCGTACCATTAACTAAGGAGGACATTGAAAAATTATGGACAGAAAGTGAACCTTGGCAAAGAGCTTGCAGTAATTTTTTGGGAGAAATTAACAGCAAATATCCCAAAAGTAATAGAATTGATCTTATAAAGAGAGCTGATTGGATCTTGCCTCGAATTGTACGGCAAAAACCCATATCTGGAGTTCGTACATTTTATACAGATGCCAACAAAGAAGGAAAGGCAGGTTACAAATCAGAAAATTTAAGTAAAGTGGTTCAAAGTCCGTATAATTCAGTTCAAAAATCAGAATTGTATGCTATTCTGTTGGTATTAATGGATTTTTCAGAACCTCTCAACATAGTAACTGACTCTCAGTATGCTGAAAGAGTGGTGTTACATATTGAGACTGCAGAATTTATCCCTGATGCTTCAGAATTAACTTCACTATTTATTCAATTACAAGATACAATCAGGAAAAGGAATCATCCTTTATATATAACTCACATTCGATCCCATACTGGTCTGCCAGGCCCTCTAGCACAAGGCAATGATGAGATTGATAAATTATTGATAGGAAATGTGCTGGAGGCCTCAGAATTTCATAAAAAACATCACGTCAATAGTAAAGGTTTAAAAAAGGATTTTTCCATAACCTGGCAACAAGCCAAAGAAATAGTAAAGAAATGTCCTACTTGTTCCTTCTACAATCAGACGCCATTACCAGCAGGATGTAACCCAAAAGGTACTCAGAGAAATGAGATCTGGCAGATGGACGTGTTTCACTTTGCAGAATTTGGAAAATTGAAATATGTACACCACACTATCGATACTTATTCAGGATTTCAATGGGCAACTGCTTTGAGTTCTGAAAAAGCTGATTCTGTAATCACTCATTTGCTAGAAGTTATGGCCATCATGGGTATACCTGCACAAATCAAAACTGACAATGCTCCATCATATGTCTCTGTTAAAATGAAACAGTTTTTTGCTTATTACAATATAAAGCATATTACAGGCATACCACATAATCCTACAGGTCAAGCAGTTATAGAAAGATCAAACAGAACTCTAAAGGATATGCTAAATAAACAGAAATGGGTAACAAAACCCCCAGAAATAGACTGCATAATGCTCTTCTAACTTTGAATTTTCTGAATGCCAATGAGAAAGGAACAACAGCTGCAGAGAGACATTGGATAATAGAAAAAACTACAGAATTAAATCAGCCTATATACTTTAAGGATGTGCTGACCTCAGAATGGAAACCAGGGTATGTATTACATTGGGGACGAGGTTTTGCTTTTGTTTCTACAGGAGAAGATAAGCTGTGGGTACCATCAAAATTGATAAAGGTTCTATTTGAACAAGAGAGACCTCTTAATTAGAAGAGGTGATAGTTCATCAACCAGCTTGAACATCCAATTTAAACTAACTTGTATCAATAACACATGCCTTTTCATTTAATCAGATAATAACTTGTCAAAAGGAAACATCCCCAAAATTAGTCTTGGGGAAAGGTTTTTGTTTTTGTCTTTTAGGAGAATGAAGGTTAAGGAATCTGAAGAACACTGGACAAATGAGACAACTGAAGAAAAGTGACAAATCATCTATCCCAAGAAACAGAGTGAAACGGTGTATGGGTATATATTATCTAAAAAAATTTTATGTCTTCCTAAATGTTTGTTTCTGCTTTTCTCTAAAGATTTAACACTATTGGTCTTCTAACAGTCCCAGTTCAATTAAAATTTAAAGCTGACTTTGGAGTTGGAGAATGGCTCTCTCCTTCTTTAAAATCAAGCATGTTGTTAAAAGGAAAATGCAAACTCCCTGTATCATGCCAGAATAAGAGCCATCTTCTGCTATGGTACAGGACAAAAGCAAAATTAATTAAGGGACTATTCTATTACTAATCTCAACTCTTTGATTCTATTCTGATTCTTTAAACTTTTCTCAAAGTATAAATTTTACATCAAAATTTACAAGATTAATATATATATACATTTTAAACTTTGTTAAGATATGAATGGTCACATAGAGTACTAACTAATTCTAGAAAAAAGGCTAGCTGCATATATATGTTTTTGTGTTCGAGTCTCTTATCAGTTTTCTGCAGGAAATCACGGCCAGGCCTAACATCAACTGAAGTCTCCAGAAAGAAGATGGGGCCCCACAACAACAACAATTCCACGTGGACAATAATAATATCATTAAACTGACAAACATCATCCACAGATCAGCTTTGAACTATAAGGTGCTCAGAGCAAATTTGAGATGACTAGCTGAGATGATCCAGTCTCAAAGACTACTTGAATAAGGACTTGAGATAAACCCTGAACTTTGGCATTATACACAGACTGGATAATGAAGGATATAGTTACCTCTCCTAGAATTTGACAATTAACCTAAAATTTTTCTTTCAGGATAAAGAAAACTTCGCCCATACCCAGCAGGAAGCAACTTTAAGAATACAACGCCCACATTCCCAAAGAGGTGGTGTGGGGCGGGTGGTTTTTTGGTCTTTTTAATGGGTTTTGGGTCTGGGATAATTTTCAGTATTTAGGGGGTTGGTTACAAGTTATTGTCAAGGGTTAGGAAAAAGGCTAAGCAAAGGAGATTAGATTTTAAGGTTCTTGTTTAAAAAAAAAAAGAAAAAAAGAAAGAAAAGAAAAAGACAATTGCTAGTTTTAAATACTTTACATTGGATTGGATTGTTTTATATTGTATACAAATTTGAAACTGATATTGTTAGAAAATGCTATATGTATATTTCTAATTGTATTTATTCCATCCATTTAACAATGTAATGCAAATTTCTGATCCTTGAATGTTATTATTATCAACTATTAGGTTATAAAGAAATGAAAGCTAGTAGTTAGACATTATCATAGAACTTGTAGTCATATTAGATATGTTTTAAAAATTGAGCAGAGATGTTTTAGACAGGTCATCTTCAAACCCTTCAGAGATCTACAGAATATGGCATTTAAAATGTTTTAATAACTTAGAAAATTTTTCTTTTTTGAGACATGTCGGCTCCTGGCAGTACCAATCTACTTTAGAGAAAATATGGGCATTGAAGAAACTGTATATAGAGTCAACTTTCATTCTGGCAAAAGTTAGCCACTGGACAACAAAGTATCCTCGAATCAACAGGACAAAATGGACAGACAGATCACGAAACAAGGGACTACTGATTCTTGCCAAAACAAGTGTGATTATGGCTTTATCAAAAGGCATCTTCTGAGGCCAGGACAATATGGCCCCATCCCTGAAGTGGCCTTCGCATCCGGAAAAGGTACAGTGCCCTTTTCTTCGAAGGCAGCTTAACAGGCAGAGGGCCGATGGATTCTGTTGTACAATGGAACAGCAGCTGAAAGCTCATGCCTCTCAAAAGTAGACTGGCATTTAATAGAGGGATGTGGAGAAGAAGGGGATGCTGAGAGGAAGCCATATATACACAGCCAAGAAGAATGGACAGCTGAATTAAAAAACTGTCAACAATTTCCAGAATTTAAAATCCTGAATCATGACAGGACACTAGTGGAATTCAGGTATTTCTGGTACGTGGACTGCTCTCACCCAATGTGAGGTTGAACTGTTGACCTTGTGTACATCCTACTTCACAAATGAGTCTGTCAGATACACTAAGCCTATAGGCTGAAGATGATGCCCCAACACTGCGGAGAAACCTCAGGTGACTGCCCAGGCAGCTGGCTGTTTCTGTCAACTCACAAAATTTTTTGGAAGTTGCTTGCATGCACTTCCTGTTTTTATTTTTGTTAGCTAATATTATTCCCTTCTTGGGTCTCTGAGGGAGTTGAAGATTAGTTAGTTATGGTTGAAGATTAGTTAGTTATAGTTGAAAATTAATTAGGATAGAAAGTGCATTAGATACATCTTGGATTTACCAAAATAGGATAGATAATGGAATTATTTTCTCTGATTTGTCAAATACCTGTTTAGGTATTTATCTTGTATATATTGTATATAGTTGTTGTACTTTTGTATATAGTTTTTCTTTTGTTAGTTATAACCTTTTGCTTTTTTTCTTTTTATTAAAATAGAAAAGGGGAAATGTGGTGGTAATCTAATTGTACTGAAATATTATTTTGATTGTATGTTAATAAATAAAGTTGTCGGGGGTCAGAGCTATTAGAGCCATAGCAAGAGTGTGGCGGTGGTGGCACACGCCTTTAATCCCATAGATATCTGTGTGTTCAGGGTCAGAGCTATTAGAGCCATAGCAAGAGTGTGGCGGTGGTGGCACACGCCTTTAATCCCATAAGATCTCTGTGTGTTCAGGGATACAGTCAGCATTGGAGACATATGCCTTTAAGACCTAGGGGGCTGTACATTCAGACAGTGACGAGGCAGTCATGAGTTTGGGTTTACAACCAATGAGAAGGCAGAACGACATACTATAAAAAAACGAACCGACAGGAAGTAGGTCTCTTTTCGCGAAGCTGGGACAGCAGGAGGAAGGGTGAGATTTTAGCTCTGAGCTCTGACCTCTCGGCTTTCTCTTTTACATTGTTTCTGTGTTTCTTATTTAATAAGACGGTTGGTTACATCAATAGATCTCTTTGAGTTTCTAGGCCAGCCTGGTCTACAGAGCATGATCCAGAACAGGCACCAAAACTACACAGAGAAACCCTGTCTCAAAACAAACAAACAAAAAATATTGAATGGAAAAATAGAAAGCATTTGTCCTACAACTTTTCTACAATGGGCAATAAAATTCAAATGAAACTATGAATCAGAATATGCATGTCAACACAGTAATTTTTTTCATTTTCATCAGTAGTGAATAATTCCCACAGTTGTATTATTTCTCTTACTATTATCTCAATGAGATGACCTAGAACTACACATTTTAAACAATACAGAAACATTTTCCATGCAAGTACTATGTTTGTAAACTCTATCTTTAGAAACTGGGCGTTTATTTCTAAGATTCTGTAATGATGAAAAAGCTTTTAGAACCTGTCTCAGCTTCCTTAAGGATTTAAAATGATATATTTAAGGTATTGGTGATTGTAAGACAAATTGCTAAATGGTCTTATAAATAAATTCCCAGAGCCAGATATTGGTGTTAAAACTGAGAGATCAGAGGAATATGACAAGCCACAATGAATCTTATCTCACTAACACATCAGTCTCCAAAGAGACCTACTTCTTGTATACTCATGCTTATATGTCTTTCTCTTCTGCCATCTCACTTCTCTCCACTCAGCTACATCACTTCCTCTTCCTGCCCAGTTCTGTCACTTCCTGTCTGTCTGTATAGACCTCCAGACCTTTATGGTTAACTAGTGCTGGAATTTAAGGCATGTGCCACCATGCCTGGCTCTGTTCCCCAGTGTGTCTTTGAACTCACAGAGAGCTGGATGGATCTCTGCCTCCTGAATGATAGGATTAAAGATGTATGCTACCATTGCCTGACTTCTATGTTTAATATAGTGGCTGTCTTTTTCCTCTGATCCTTAGATAAGCTTTATTAGGGTACACAATATTTTGGGGGACACAATATATCACCACATTTCCCCTTTTGTTTTCTAAAATATAAATAAAAAAGTTATAACTAACATAAGAAAAACTATATACAAGTACAACTATATACAATATATACAGGTAATAAATACATCAACAATGTCTAGTTCATTTGCATTTGACAAATTCAGAGAAAATATTCTATTATCTACCCTATTTTTGTGAATCCAAAGGATTGTATCTAATTTACCTTCTATCCTAATTTGCATTGCCAAAAGTATCTTTTGATGTCTTTCAAACTTATACATTTAATATCTCTTTAATGAGTTTTCCTTTCTGAATTTCTTAACACTGAAAACTATAACTATCTGATTTTCAACTCCCTCAGAGATCTGAGAAGGAATTAATATGACCTAGTAAAACAAGAAGTGCAAACAAGTAACTTCTAAAAATTGTGAGTTATGACAGAAACAGCCAGCTGCCTGGACAGTCATCCAAGGTTTCTCTGTAACGTTGGGGCATCCTCTTTGACCTACAGGCTTAGTATATCTGACAGACTCATCTGTGAAGCAGTATTTTCTAAGAGCCTTCCTATCTTGTCTTGGCAATGCTTGACAGTCCTTTCTTTTGTGTCCTGCTTGTCCATTTTGAACAGGATATTGTCAGTAGTCAATGAGAGGCCACATTCTTGCCCAATGGCTAACTTTAGCCACAATTAAACTCCATGTGGCATTTCTTCTATGCCCATCATCTTCTCTGAATTAGATTCATGCTGCCAGGAGCAGAGATGTCTCATTGTCTAAAAAAATAAGAATCTTTGCTATTAAAACATCTTACATGTCATATTCTGCAGTATAGTTTTTAATAAATTGGTGTTAAATGACATTACCCATGAAAAGTAACAACTATTATTTTCCTATATTTGTTAATTTTTGCTATTATTTGGATAGGAAATGAGTGTGTACACCAGTGTTTTGTGTGTTGTAAACTTGTTTTTCATTCTGGTGAAGTTGGGATATGAGAGAACATTAAAGAACTGGGACTAAGAGGGAGGTTACTAGATAACAGAATGCCTTGTCTCAGGAGAGATTAATGTTGCCTCACAGTTTGTGCTCCTGGGATAGCAGTTTTTTTCAAAAGATGGAGACTGAGTCCTTCTCAGTGTCTGACTTTGCATATGTTACACACTCTTTTGGGCACTTTCCATTCTTCTGAAGCCATCTGCTAGGAGACTATTGTCAAAGATAGAATGGATGGGGCCACAGGATCCTTGACTCTAAGCCTCTATAAATAAGAGTGAAATAAACTCAATTTATTTTTAAGTGTTTTGACTTGTGACATTTTATTATAAAAGTGTAAATGGAAAATTAAGCTTTTGACTGTTAAAAGAAGCATGGATATTTGAAACTGATTCAAGTATGCATGCAAATAACATTGCTAAAACTGAGTAACTAAATCACATTCATTGTGCTTACTATAGTTGGACTAAAACATTTTTCCTAAATAGTATCTGTTTACTTTGCTCTATTACTTTATGAAAAAGGAACAAAGTATTTAAAAAATGAGGTTTAAATTTTTCAGCCTGCATTAGTAAACATTTATTGATTTCTCATAATGTCTATTCCAACAAGCACAACAAAACTGAAGTGGAAAAACAAAAACATCTACTTCATGGTCACTAACTGCAATGACAAGATCACAGTGTCAGGTAAATAAACATAGATGCAAACAAAACCTGGAGTGCAATTGAGGGAGTTACAAAGATAAAAGTGAAATTCAGAAGTAATCGATGATGGAGTCATGAGGCAGCACCATAATAAATGGAAAAAAAATAACCACACAAACAAAAAAAGTCAAACAAAAATTGCTTAATTATATAAAAAAATCTGTAGTGACTTGTTAGATTGAGCATTCCTTATATTTTGTGTAGGTAGAACCAATTATTATCATTGGGACACTCTGTTTTCATGTCTTCTATTAAAGCTAAATTTGGAGATACATCGAAATCAATAAAAGATACTTCTTTAGAGTTTCTTACTATATTTCTTTAGGTCATTGTCATTTGAGTGGGTGATAACTATTGCTATATGGAGACATTTTTTTCAAGAGCTTCCTAAAGCACTCAAAAGCTGTAACTATTATTCTTCTAATCTAGTTTATATGAAAATAATTCAGTGAAATTCAGCTTGATATAGTATGATAGTATAAAAAGACCATTAGCACTTAAGATGCAATCAAATGTAATATTTTAGTAAGTGTACAAATGGCATTATTTTACTCTTACTGTATTGCCACCTACTGCAAAATTCAAAATTACTTCAGTGATCATATTTTGATCAAAAACTACAGTGAAACAAAATGAAAGGGTGATATTTCATATGTATTTACACTGGAGTGAATCTTGGTGATGTGTTAAATGAAATCCTTCATCAGAGATAGAGAAAAAAGAACAACCTTATACACATGGGTGAAAATACAGCCTTATTGTTTTATGGAGTCATAGTTCTTTTAGATACTTCACAATTACCAGCCTAAAAGATGTATTGAGTTCAATTCTACGTTTGATGAACCAAAACTGGCAGGTTTATGTTCATGGACATTCCCTGAAATCTAACATTCCTTAGTCTAGAGAATATTAGCAGAGCAGAGAAGGTGAATAAACTCATATAGCTTAGAATTGCAACAGAGTGATTTGAGTGTCCCAGAAGTTGCAAAGGTCATTTAAAAATTATGATAAAGACCTGAACTTAAGAAGAGGAAGTTTATGCCTTATTATGCCCAGAGTTATTAGGGAAAGTGTGAACAAATAGGAACTAACATATAAAAATTCAGAACATCCCAAAACCTTAAGTTATTTACAATCACATAGATTGAGGAGGTACATATTAATAGGATTTTTCTTAGAAAATGAGGTTTTAAATTACAATTGTATCCTATGACTCCATTCACTAACTGATGCAAGAAAGGGAATCATCGTTTCTGAGTTTCACAAACATATTTCTTTGTTTATAAGATATTTTAGTTTTGTAAAGCCTGTGTAGATTGGAATAAAGCTCTGAGGCATCCTTTTTAAATCTCTGGGATTAGAATTATTTCTATAGCAACATTAGCAAAGACATTGACAAGTTAGTATGCTAACTAATTGAGCTGAAATACAGGACATTTTTATGATGTTAAGTATCGATGTAACACTAAAAGAGATATAAATGTAAAGAGTGGCGTAGGCCTATGACCAGTATCCCTAACCAAAAGATCTAAAACATAAATGATTTTATTAGGAGTGGCCAATTTTGTGGAGAAGCATCACAATAAGTGGTAAGACAGAATTCCTGACTCAGTCTTCCCTAGTTTGGTAGACGATAATGTATTCATGATGTTATATAATGCAGGCCTCTGGGCAAAGAAGGCTGATGAGCAGATTTAATAGCAAATATGCCTTTAATGTTAGAGAGAGTTTTGCCACTCCAGAGTCACTTGAAATCTTTGCTCATATTTTCTTCCATCACAAAGTAGTAAATCTGGAGATCTTTACCTCACCTCAGTGGGAATAATTAATTTATATTTTAGAGTAAATATGAAGTCTCTTACTCTCCAGGAGGATTGCTAGGCAGGTGTGCTAGCTGAACTCTCCTGTGATATGAACTCACTGCATACATGAGTACCATTGGTGCTCACTGTGTCACTCTATGTGAACTAGGGGAAAAGGCCATGTACCTAGCAATCATGTGGCTTTTCTGTGTGCTGCTACTCTGGAAATAAGGGTATTTTAAATGCATTTTATCTGTGCAACATGGTATATTATTTTAATTTATGAGTTTCTGCTTAAACTTTAAAATGAATGAAACTTGTTCTGTGAGACCAAAATGAACCATCTTATAAATAAGACCAAAATGCTTTCACCCTAAAACTAAGGCCTAAGATTTCTCCTTTTAGGTACAGGCCATGAGTTACTGGAATAGACCATGAGTTACTGAAACCAGTCAGTCCAGATTCCAGAAACCAGAAAGTATAAAAGTACAGAGTCACAAGGTTGTCAGGAGGTAATGACTGCCAGACAATGGAATGTCCTCTCCCTGGTTCCCTTGGTAACTGTTTGACCAAAGAATGTTCCAACCCTGGTTTCTAGGGTAACTGACCATAAAAATGTCCCCACCTGAGGGCAGCCAATGAGAAATGTGTTATGCCCAGATTTTGACCCCCCAAAGAGACCACCGTAGACCTTTGGATTTCCAGAATGCAACAGCAAGGTTTATTCTGCAGATACAAGTCTAGACAGGGACTCATTCCTACACCCAATACAGTGAGGCAGGGAGGAGTGCCTCTTTCTTGGGGAAGTTAGTTTTTATAGGCAAAACCCATAAAATTTCTTAGAGGGGAGGGGGTTAGTACGGGTCCATCCTTGATTGGTCAAGTTTTTCCGGGGCCTGGACTTTACCTTATTTTATCTTATCTGTTTGCCCTGTCAGGAGTTTTACAACTCATCTCCGGGGTCTGGTCTTGTTATCTCCGGAGAGGGGCATCTCGTGGTTAATTGGTTACCATCAGACATCCTGACTCTGTTCTTTTGTTCCTGGGGCTAGCGCCATCATTTCTGGGGACTTGAAATTGGCCTGGCCTGGATCACAGTCCCCAAAGCTGCCACTGAATACTTTAGGTACAGAATGCAAAAGTAAGGTATTTTCTAAGTCTCCAGGGAGGCTCTTCCAAATCTCTCACTCACAGCAGGGAGGTGGGGAGAAGGAGCCTCCCCTTTCTTTATGAGGCTAGTTCTTAAAGGCACAGACCATATAATTTATTTTAACCCACCTCCCTTTTTAGTCTTTTGGTCAAATATCCTGACTCTTTTCCAAAGTCCCTGTAGCAGATACAGCCACCTGGGGAAAAGGGGTCTAAGTTCTTATCTACACTTAGGAATCCTGGTTTAAGCTTCTCTTTGTCTGTAGGGGATAGAGTGGGGGGTTTTACTGAGGTATCACAAAATGGTGGTGGACAACCACCCCCTTAGAAATAAGATTAAGCCATGATTTCTAGAAAGTCCCTAGAAGCAAGACAATCAGAATTGTACCCGTACTAGTTCCCCTAAATGATGTAGCCTTGTGGTTTTTGTCTTTAAAAAATGAGCTTGCAGAGTGGTGGGCAGTTCCTCCAGCCTTCACTGCATTGGATCTGCTGGACGAAGTCCCTTCCTAGGCATGTATTGCTTTTGGATATCCAGAATTAAACCTTGCTTTTGCATTCTGGCATGCTCATCTTTGGTGGTCCCTCTTGGGGTTGCCATCTGGGCACAACAGTTCAAATGGTTTCTCTTATATTTTTGCTTGTGAGCCTAGCCTTTAATGGCTGAGCTATCCCTTCAGCCCTCAAATGGTTTCTCAAGCAAGATAATGTGTACATCTTGAAAGAATGCCATAAAAGAAATTACTCACTAACATATGGATGGATACAAAGGTTTGTTTTTTCACTGAAAATATTTCTAAACATTCTCTGTTACTGGATTAATATGTTGAACATGAACACACATGCATACACATACAGAGTATTTTATACACATTTCTGCTTTTACTGTTTTAAAAAGTAATTGCTAATCTTCCCAGAATTGACCCCAAATATACTGTGAAGTTCCTTTTATGTGTTCTGCAAAACATATAAATATGCTGGCTATTCTGTGACTTCTGATCTCAAGAGTAGACACAAGACCAATTCTAAATGGAAGGCAGTTAAACAGAGACTTGACTATACAATGATATAATTTGCAAAAATTATCTAAATTAAAAGATCAAACTTTGCTGACACATTAAAGAAATGAACTTTTATGGATGCCCAGAGTCCAGGGAAACTGGTAAGTCCAGTGTGGGATATCTAAGGCAAAAAAATCTATGTACACTGTTCACATTATGCTCTTATGTCTGTTAACTTTATTCCTCTATGACAAAATTCTGTCAGTTCAGCTACAGCTCCATCAGGCATTCAGGGCAGGAATTAATCCAGATATAACAAGCTCTTTGTTCGTCTGCTATATTCTCTGGCATGAAATCCTGTGTGTATAGCTTCAGTTCTGTCCTGACACTCAGTTCTTTGTGCCCTCATTTACTGCCCTCTCATAGTCCTGTTAACAACTAAGCTCTTATGCTTCCCACATCATCTTCATCTTCTGTTTCAATGCCCTCCATCTCTACTTGCTCTCTACTCCTGGCTTTGATGAACTCTACAAGAGTTGTGCCTTACCATCTACAAAACCTCTGTATTCTTCTCTTCTCCTTGGCATGCTGTTTTGTCTCTCTACAGAAAAAGCCTATTCTATCTACTGGCCACAAGGTTCTCTGCCTCCTCAGGAATGCTGTTCCACCCTACCTTCCACCTTGACATGTAAAAACCTCTTTTGTTCTCAGTCAATTGCTCTAGAGAGCCACTAGGCCTCAAGATAAGAGGATGGTCTGAACTTCATTAGCACAAGAAACAAAGCTATTTGTCTCAGCCAGCTTGTCTTTGCCTATGTGACCTTATTCAAGTACTGACTGGAACAGGGACTTTCACACACATTCTATGGGAATTGTGAGCACAAGAAATTCATAACAAGGCACAGATGAATATTAAGCTGTGTAACACCATGCTAGATGGCTTGCCACTTGACTGACCCTTGGCATGGTCAAGGTATAACTTCGATATACAGCTGGACTCCTTATACCATATTCTTGTGGCTTGCCACAAACATTGTTCATGTTTGAGTTATGCAGCCAAGGCTTTTAAAAATAAGAAGCAGCCGGGCGTTGGTGGCACACGCCTTTAATCCCAGCACTCGGGAGGCAGAGGCAGGCGGATCTCTGTGAGTTCGAGGCCAGCCTGGGCTACCAAGTGAGCTCCAGGAAAGGCGCAAAGCTACACAGAGAAACCCTGTCTCGAAAAACCAAAAAAAAAAAAAAAAAAAAAAGAAGCAAACAGGCTCAGTTAGAAATTCTCTCTCTAGGTCACACATGATTTACTTGACTTAGCTACACCTTCATGTAAATATACACAAGAAAAAAAAGGCTTTCCTTCATAGTCTCAGGTTTTATGTGTCCATTTGAAAATTAGAGCACGTGTACTTACTGTAAGACCAAAATGAGCCATCTTAGAAATAAGACCAAAATGCTTTCTCCCTAAAATTAAGGCCTAAGATTTCTCCTTTTGGGAATAGGCCATTAGTTACTGAAACTAATGGTCAGTTCAGATTCCAGAAACCAGGAAGTGTAAAAGTACAGAGTCACAAGATAGACACGAGGTAATGCCTGCCAGACTATGGAATGTCCTCTCCCTGGTTTCCAGGGTAACTGACCACAGAAATGCCCCCACCTGAGGGCAGCCAATGAGAAATGGTGGCGGGCAACCACTCCCTTAGAAGTAATTGTTGTGCCCAGATCGTGACCCCCAGAGAGACCACCAAAGATGAGCATGCCGGAATGCAAAAGCAAGGTTTAATTCTGGATATCCAAAAGCAATATAAGCCTAGGCAGGGACTTCGTCCAATACATCCAACACAGTGGAGGCTGGAGGAAGCGCCCACCTGTCTGCAAGCTCAGTTTTTAAAGGGAAAAGTCACAAGGTTACATCATTTAGGGGTGCTAGTACGGGTACAATTCTGATTGGCTCACTTCTAGGGACTTCTAGAAATTACTTCTAAGGGAGTGGTTGCCCGCCAACATTTCTCATTGGCTGCCCTCAGGTGGGGGCATTTCTGTGGTCAGTTACCCTGGAAACCAGGGAGAGGACATTCCATAGTCTGGCAGGCATTACCTCGTGACTATCTTGTGACTCTGTACTTTTACAATTCCTGGTTTCTGGAATCTGAACTGACTGGTTTCAGTAACTAAAGGCCTATTCCCAAAAGGAGAAATCTTAGGCCTTAATTTTAGGGTGAAAGCATTTTGGTCTTATTTCTAAGATGGCTCATTTTGGTCTCACATTTCCCCCTTCTCATGTGCCTAATGGAACCCAATCATGGGTTTTGGACAGTTAGCTCCTAAGTATCCCTCTCTAATAATGGCCATGTATAGTTAGCCATCTTGTCTCTATGCCAGGGAGTTTTCTTTTGACCCAGCATTTCAGCATTTTCTGAACAGGGAATATGGGTGATGTATTCTCTTCTGGAACTGCTTCGAGCTGGCATTGGGGCGCCGATGTCAGGGGGCCCCAAAAGGCTGAAAAGCTAGTTAAAGACTGGGCAAGGGGGCATTTGTCAGAAGCATGTAGCTGCCTGACCCCATAGGGACAGACAGGGAAGAACCATGTTAGCTGGGCTGGTCCACGTCAGCTTTTAGCAAGTTTGGAGCTCACAGTCATCTGGAGCAGTGGAGTCAGCAACTGAAACCTGGAGGTGACTGCCAGCCAAATGGAAATCTGTTGAGACAAATTTAAACTAGGAACAGAAGTTAAAATTTATGAACTTATTTGGAGCCCTTAGGTCCATACCCTTAGTAATGGGAAAATCAGTAGTCCCAAGACCAGGAGAGAAGAAAAATACCATCTTTAGGAATACTTATCTGGGTCCTTTTGACCTCTGTGAAGTGGGTCTAGGTTTTTATGACTCTTTTGATCCTTTGAGGCCTACTTACAAAATGACATAAAAGTTTTAGATACATTAGTATTACCAATCTGTACTGAAATCCATATTGTAGACAAGGAGATAATGGGTATCTTATAAAACAGCAGAAGTGGACTCATACCTTTGAGTCCCAACAAGAACTACAGATTTGGGTTAAAAGCTTGTGCATTTTCCTTCTGTCCAGAAAGCCAGGTATAAATTGGACAGAGATTTTTGACCTGATGAGAAGCACTTTTAGGTTTACATTTAGACATCCAAAATGTTGAGCTTGTGACTGAATAGTAAGTAGTCATTGCTCTACCAGCTCATCAGGGCTTCTAAATGTTAAGCTCTGAACCATAGAACAGGAGAGTAATCTGAAACTTATCTCATTTTGGACTCATATCTGAACCTTTATGACTTACTTAAACTTTTATATCTTAGAACATTTTCCTAAAAGTGAGCTAACAAGCTAGCTATGGCCTTGCAGAAGGATCTGGTTGATGCTGCCATGCTGACAAAGTTAGAGCTAGCCTGGCCATCAGTACTGCCAGAGATCTGAGAAGGATAAACTATATCTGAGTGCAGACCAAGAAGCTTCCAATCCTATAAATTACAGGGACGAATCCCTACCCAGGTCTCCATAGCGTTGGAGGCACCAGTCAGAACAGCATCAATCTTCTTCCACCATCAGGTCCATAAGGCAGAGTTTTTTTTCTGTGGAATAGGGACACGGAAGACTGACCTTGATCAGGCAAAAGGGTGAAATCAATTCCAGTGTCCTACTGCTCATCCACAGTCTGGGCTGGGTCCTGGTGGCAGGCGTTTCACTGGGGTATCTTGCCCTGTGGTCAGCGTTGTCATATTTCAGGCAGAGACGTTGTGGTGCCTCGTACATAATCTTCTTTGGAGACCTTGGGTCACTGCTAAGATCTGGAAGCCTGTCTGATATAGTAAGCTTTTAGATCAACATTTAAATGCCATATTCTTCAGATCTCTGAAGTATGAGGGCTGTCCAGGTATATCTGAATAGACAAACTTTGTTTCTAATTACTTGTTTCAAGCTCAACCCTAAAAATATATGCAAGGGACTGAGTAAATGAGTAAACTTACATCAGTACTTACTTACCCTGACTACAATTAAAAAACTTGATTACTTATGACTGACTATTTATGTTCTCTAACAGTCTACAAAAGTAGCCTAAAAACAATGCTTTTAAGTTGAAGCTCTTCTGGCTTCATCAAATACAGGTTCAGTAAAGAAACCAAAACAAAATATCATTATACAGCATTCTTAAGCCTGAATGTACCTTGGGTAAGAAGAAACATTTTTTAAGCCATTGGTTTTTAACTATAAAAACTGTTCTTAAAAGACTGATATCTCTCAAATGTCTTCCACCACTGCAACTAGACTCTTTTTGGAAATCTAGTCCTGCCATACATTTGCAAACCTCAGCTGTTTCATATGATTCCTTTATGTTGCAAAGTTTGGCTGCCAGAGCAAAGTATATTCCTGTGTATAAAAGCATTGATGTGCAACTTTAATATTAATCAAATACCTTATTTATTAAACATATGTTGCCATCTATTTAAATTCTCTAGAAACTTGCTGTTGAACACTTGGTAAAGACATAAGTATTAGGTGTTAACCAGAGTAGATCTTTATAACCTTAGTAAAAGATGGCTACCAGCCACATGGCTGCCCATGAGGTCACCAGCCAAGATTGGGGGAGCCACATGGTTGCTGTTTAAAGCTTGTTTTTCTAAACAGTAATTACTTGCACACATACACACAGTTGGATCCAAGTTACACACATACATACATACAGTTAAAACTTGCTTTCATTTTCAAGTCACATACCTGTATATATACACACATAAGCAGTTTGCAGAATCATTAGCCATTTTTAAGATGAAAACAAATAAGAATTAACTTTTAAATTCAGTATTTGCAGGTATAAGAAACCATAACAAACAGTTTACATCACATCCCCTCTGACCTTCATGTACCCTCAGTCCATTCCTTTGATCCCTCAGACATTTACTCCAGACAAATTCCACTTTTTCTTTTCTTTTAAAACAGAAACTCTTACCCAAGTCCTTCTTGTGATTTCCCTCAGTACTCTAAAATATATTGTAAAGTTACAATATTTTAAACAAGAACAGAAATACATGCACATACCATAACGAGAATAACTCAATTTGCATCAGCACTGTACCACAGACAAACAGTTGGTGACATTCCATTCTTGGAGCCAGACCTTGATCAGGTTTTAGCCCCAGGGCAGGTCTTGGGAGCCCCACCCAACAGCATGGAAGAGAAAGGGGAAGGCATGCACCATGGAGACAAAAGATTGCTGTCAACCTCAGACCCTCAAGTACACGAGAACAGCAGACTGAAAGTGACTCCATGCCCTGGCTGGGCCCACAGACCTGTAGGCCACTCCTCAGCTGTGACCCTGGAGGGGCAGTTAGTTCTCCACCATGCCCCACACTGAGCTCCTTGAGGCTCCTGCTAGCTCTGCCCCATGTCCACACAGGAGCCCAGCCAGAACCTGCCAGCCATATCTGGGCCCCACAGTGCTCACAGCCCACTCTAGCACAAAGCCATGCCTAGTTCCCATGCAGCCAAGCCTTTACTCCACAGCTTTTTGAGCGAGCTGGTGCCCCGAACCCGCTGCATCTAGGCCCTGTGATGCTCATGGGCCACCTAGCCCTCTCAGCGGCACCCTGGGTCCCCAAAGTAGCAGCTGTGCAGCCGCTGCCTGCCGGACTCATTGCAGGCTTTCTGCTGCCTGCTGCCTGTGCTCTGGTCAGAGAGAGCAAGGAAGCACTGTTAGGTTAGTCTGTGCCAGTTCAACCACCGAAGGGGTCTCCATCCCTTCAGCTGGCAATCGGCCCACAAGTCCCAATGCACACACAAGCTCAGGCCACAGTTCTCACACATTTATACATTTATGAAGGTATAACAAATAACACTGACGAACAAGATAGGCAGACAGAAAGGAAGAACAAAGGCCCTACAGATGGTCCAGGCAGACAGACGAGAGTCCGGAGAGGGAGCCTCAATAATGCCAAAGACCTACGGATGGGACAGGGAGAATTCAACAGAGTCTCCCGATCCCCAGACGGATCCCTCTCAGGTGTCCAAACAGATGGACCCCTCACGGGCATCCTAACAGACGGACCCTTCTCGGGCATCCTATGACGGGGGGACCTGTGAGGACCCCCGCATCCTGATGAGGGGTTGGAACGTCTTCCAACTCCTCCAGGTCACCTTACAGGCACGTCCGCCAAGGTGAGCCTGTCAGATTCAACCGCCGGCTTCGGATAAAAAAGCAAAGACAAGAAAATGGAGCGCTCTTAGCGATCAGTGCAGATGGACCTCCGGAGCTCTTAGGTGTCCCGGCGGGGGGTCTCTGGGGATCCCGGAGAGTCCCCAAATGTTGTGCCCAGATCGTGACCCCCAGAGAGACCACCAAAGATGAGCATGCCGGAATGCAAAAGCAAGGTTTAATTCTGGATATCCAAAAGCAATACAAGCCTAGGCAGGGACTTCGTCCAATACATCCAACGCAGTGGAGGCTGGAGGAAGGGCCCACCTGTCTGCAAGCTCAGTTTTTAAAGGGAAAAGTCACAAGGTTACATCATTTAGGGGTGCTAGTACGGGTACAATTCTGATTGGCTCGCTTCTAAGGACTTCTAGAAATTACTTCTAAGGGAGTGGTTGCCCACCACCATTTCTCATTGGCTGCCCTCAGGTGGGGGCATTTCTGTGGTCAGTTACCCTGGAAACCAGGAGAGGACATTCCATAGTCTGGCAGGCATTACCTCATGACTATCTTGTGACTCTGTACTTTTACAATTCCTGGTTTCTGGAATCTGAACTGACTGGTTTCAGTAACTAAAGGCCTATTCCCAAAAGGAGAAATCTTAGGCCTTAATTTTAGGGTGAAAGCATTTTGGTCTTATTTCTAAGATGGCTCATTTTGGTCGTCTCACAGTAATTTCTAGAAGTCCCTAGAAGCGAGCCAATCAGAATTGTATCCATACTAGCACCCCTAAATGATGTGACCTTGTGACTTTTCCCTTTAAAAGCTGAGCTTGCAGACAGGTGGGCATTTCCTCCAGCCTCCACTGCGTTGGATGTATTGGACGAAGTCCCTGCCTAGGCTTTTATTGCTTTTGGATATCCAGAATTAAACCTTGCTTTTGCATTCCGGCATGCTCATCTTTGGTGGTCTCTCTGGGGGTCACGATCTGGGCACAACATTTGGGGGCCCGTCCGGGATCCCCAGAGATCCCCGCTGGGACCCCGAAGAGCTCCAGAGGTCCATCTGCACTGATCGGTAAGAGCGCTCCATTGTCTTGACTTTGCTTTCCTTTTACTTTCATTTTCTTATCCGAAGCCAGCGGTTGAATCTGACAGGCTCTCACCTTGGCAGACGCGCCTGTAAGGTGACCCTGGAGGAGTTGGAAGACGTTCCAACCCCTCATCAGGATTCGGGGGTCCCCACAGGTCCCCCCCCCCACCGGTCATAGGATGCCCGAGAGGGGTCTGTCTGTTAGGATGCCTGTGAGGGGTCCGTCTGTTTGGACACCTGTGAGGGGTCCGTCTGGGGATTGGGAGACTGTTGAATTGTCCATGTCCCATCCGTAGGTCTTTGGCATAACTGAGGCTCCCTCTCTGGACTCTCGTGTGCCTGGACCATCTGTAGGGCCCTTGTTCTTTTTGTCTGCCTATCTTGTTCATCAGTGTGATTTGTTATACCTATATAAATGTATAAATGTGTGAGAACGGTGGCCACATGTGTGAGTGTTTTATGCCTGAACTTGTGTATGCATTGGGACTTGTGGGCCGGATTGCCAGCTGAAGGGATGGAGACCCCTTAGGTGGTTGACTGGCACAGACTAACCTAACATTGCTTCCTTGCTCTCTCTGACCAGAGCACAGGCAGCAGGCAGCAGAAAGCTTGCAATGAGTCCGGCAGGCAGCAGCTGTATACCTGCTACTTCAGGGACCCAGGTCGCCGCTGAGAGGGCTAGGCGGCCCATGAGCATCACGGGGCCTAGATGCAGCAGGTACGGGGCACCAGCTCGCTCAGAAAGCTGTGGAGAAGAGGCTTGGCTGCATGGGAACTAGGCATGGTTTTGTGCTAGAGTGGGCTGTGAACACTGTGGGGCCCAGATATGGCTGGCAGGTTCTGGCTGGGCTCCTGTGTGGACATGCGGCAGAGCTGGCAGGAGCCAGCAGGAACCCTAAGGAGCTCAGTGTGGGGGCTGGTGGAAAACTAACTGCCCCTCCAGGGTCACAGCTGAGGAGTGGCCTACAGGTCTGTGGGCCCAGCCAGGGCATGGAGTCACTTGAGTCTGCCATTCTCGTGTTCTTGAAATTCTGAAGTTAACAGCAATCTCTTGTCTCCATGGTACATGATTTCCCTGTCCATCCTCCTCTTCCATGCTGTTGGGTGGGGCTCCCAAGACCTGCCCTGGGGCTAAAACCTGATCAAGGTCTGGCTCCAAGAATGGAATGTCACCAACAGTTTCTTGTCTGCGGTACAGTGCTGATGCAAATTGAGAGTTACTCTTGTTATGGTGTGTGCATGTATTTCTGTTCTTGTTTAAAATATTATAACTTTACAATATATTCTAGAGTACTGAGGGAAATCACAAGAAAGACTTTGGTAAGAGTTTCTGTTTTAAAGGAAAAGAAAAAGTGGAATTTGTCTGGAGTAAATGTCTGAAGGATCAAAGGAACGGACTAAGGGGACTAAGGGTACATAGATGTTTGTAGAAGGTCAGAGGGGATGTAATGTAAACTGTTTGTTATGGTTTCTTATACCTGCAAATACTGAATTTAAAAGTTAATTCTTGGTTTTCATCTTAAGAATGCCCAATGATTCTGCAAACTGCTTATGTGTTTATGTATACAGGTATGTGACTTGAAAATATAAGCAAGCTTTAACTGTATGTATGTATGTGTGTAACTTGGATCCAACTGTGTGTATGTGTGCAAGTAATTACTGTTTAGAAAAACAAGCTTTAAACAGCAACCATGTGGCTCCCTCCATCTTGGCTGGTGACCTCATGGGCAGCCATGTGGCTGGTAGCCATCTTTTACTAAGGTTATAAAGATCTACTCTGGTTAACACCTAATACTTATGTCTTTACCAAGTGTTCAACAGCAAGTTTCTAGAGAATTTAAATAGATGGCAACATATGTTAAATAAGATACTTAGTAAATATTAAAGCTGCACATCAATGCTCTTATACACAGGAATATACCTTGCTCTGGCAGCTAAACTTTGCAACATAAACGAATCATATGAAACAGCTGAGGTTTGCAAATGTATGGCAGGACTAGAGTTCCAAAAAGAGTCTAGTTGCATTGGTGGACCTTAGCAGTTTTAAAAGATTCCAGTGCCAGGTGATGATCACCGGAAGCACCAGCCATAATAAAATGGAGCAGGCAGGCTATGTATGTACTGCCAAAGGTAGGGTCAAAGAAATCATCCAAGCCTCTAAGTAAAAGAACCAAAAGGAGTATAAATGATTCCCAGATATTGAACTTTGGGATTGTTTGCACTTTGGATCTTGGTTTTACTTTACACAGATTGTGGTGATGCCATGTTTTCTCCCCCTTAAAGTAAAAGAGGATACTTTATTGTTGATATTAGAGAAGACATTTGAGAGATCTCAATCTTTTAAGAACAGTTTTTATAGTTAAAAACCAATGGCTTAAAAAAATGTTTCTTCTTACCCAAGGTACATTCAGGCTTAAGAATGCTGTATAATGATATTTTGTTTTGGTTTCTTTACTGAACCTGTATTTGATGCTAGAAGAGCTTCAACTTAAAAGCATTGTTTTTAGGCTACTTATTGTAGACTGTTAGAGAACATAAATAGTCAGTCATAAGTAATCAAGTTTTTTAATTTATTCAGGGTAAGTACTGATGTAAGTTTACTCATTTACTCAGTCCCTTGCATATGTTTTTAGGGTTGAGTTTGAAATAAGTAATTAGAAACAAAGTTTGTCTATTCAGATATACCTGGACAGCCCTCATACTTCAGAGATCTGCAGAATATGGCATTTAAATATTGGTCTAAAAGCTTGCTATATCAGATAGGCTTCCAGATCCTAGCAGTGACCCAAGGTCTTTAAAGAAGATTACGTACAAGGCACCACAATGTCTCTGCCTGAAATATGACAACGCTGACCACGGGGCAAGATGCCCCAATGCAACGCCTGCTGCCAGGACCCAGCCCAGACTGTGGACAAGCAATAGGACACTGGAATTGATTTCACCCTTTTGCCTGATCAAGGTCAGTCTTCTATGTGCCTATTCCACAGGAAAAATACTCTGCCTTATGGACCTGATGGTGGAAGAAGATTGATGCTGTTCTGAATGGTGCCTCCAACGCTATGGAGACCTGGGGAGGGATTCGTCCCTGTAATTTATAGGATTGGAAGCTTCTTGGTCTGCACTCAGATATAGTTTATCCTTCTCAGATCTCTGACAGTACTGATGGCCAGGCTAGCTCTAACTATGTCAGTGTGGCAGCATCAGACAACCAGATCCTTCTGCAAGGCTGTAGCTAGCTTGTTAGCTCACTTTTAGGAAAATGTTCTAAGTTTAAGTAAGTCATAAAGGTTCAAATATGAGTCTAAAATGAGATATGTTTCAGATTACTCTCCTCTTCTATGGTTCAGAGCTTAACATTTAGGAGTCCTAATGAGCTGGTAGAGCAATGACTACTTACTGGTCAGTCACAAGCTCAATATTTTGGATTTGTTTTAGATGTCATATTTAAATGTAACTTGTTGGGACTCAAAGGTATGAGCCCACTTCTGCTGTTTTA
Source organism: Peromyscus leucopus (assembly GCF_004664715.2). Taxonomy (NCBI): domain Eukaryota; kingdom Metazoa; phylum Chordata; class Mammalia; order Rodentia; family Cricetidae; genus Peromyscus; species Peromyscus leucopus. The sequence continues at coordinate 73,108,069 of NC_051083.1, forward strand.
CAAGATACCCATTACCTGCTTTGTCTACAATATGGATTTCAGTACAGATTGGTAATATTAATGTATCTAAAACTTTTATGTCATTTTGTAAGTAGGCCTCAAAGGATCAAAAGAGTCATAAAAACCTAGACCCACTTCACAGAGGTTGAAAGGACCCCAGATAAGTATTCCTAAAGATGGTATTTTTCCTCTCTCCTGGTCTTGGGACTACTGCTTTTCCCATTACTAAGGGTATGGACCTAAGAGTTACAAATAAGTTCATAGATTTTAACTTCTGTTTCTAGTTTAAATTTGTCTCAACAGATTTACACTTGGCTGGCAGTCACCTCCAAGTTTCAGTCGCTGACTCCACTGCTCCAGACGACTGTGAGCTCCAGACTTGCTAAAAGCTGACGTGGACCAGCCCAGCTAGTATGGTTCTTCCCTGTCCCTATGGGGTCAGACAGCTACATGCTTCTGACAAATGCTCCCTTGCCAGTCGTTGACTAGCTTTTCAGCCTTTTGGGGCCCCTTGACAACAGCGCCCCAATGCCAGCTCGAAGCTGTTCCAGAAGAGAATACATCACCCATGTTCCCTGTTCAGAAAAGGCTGAAATGCTGGTTCAAAAAGAACTCCCTGGCATAGAGATACATGGCCATTATTAGAGAGGGATACTTATGAGCTAACTGCCCCAAACCCATGATTGGGTTCCATTAGGCACATGAGAAGGGGGAAATGTGAGACCAAAATGAACCATCTTAGAAATGCTTTCACCCAAAAACTAAGGCCTAAGATTTCTCCTTTTGGAAATAGGCCATTAGTTACTGAAACCAGTCAGTTCAGATTCCAGAAACCAGGAAGTGTAAAAGTACAGAGTCACATGATAGTCACGAGGTAATGCCTGCCAGACTATGGAATGTCCTCTCCTGGTTTCCAGGGTAACTGACCACAGAAATGCCCCAACCTGAGGGCAGCCAATGAGAAATGGTGGTGGGCAACCACTCCCTTAGAAGTAATTTCTAGAAGTCCCTAGAAGCGAGCCAATCAGAATTGTATCCACACTAGCACCCCTAAATGATGTAACCTTGTGACTTTTCCCTTTAAAAGCTGAGCTTGCAGACAGGTGGGCACTTCCTCCAGCCTCCACTGTGTTGGATGTATTGGACAAAGTCCCTGCCTAGGCTTGTATTGCTTTTGGTTATCCAGAATTAAACCTTGCTTTTGCATTCTAGCACGCTCGTCTTTGGTGGTCTCTCTGGGGGTCACGATCTGGGCACAACAATAGAAGTTTCAGATTTTGGTCACCAGGCAGTGGAATAATACTTTATTGCTGTGAAGTACACTAGGGACATATCAACCACTTTTACTTGCCTTTAAAAAAAGTAAACTAAACTTTAGGGCTGGAGAAATGACTCAGTGATTAAGAATACAGGCTGCTCTTCTAGAGATCCTGAGTTCAATTCCCAGCAAACAAATGTGGCTCACAACCATCTACAGTGGAATGTAATGTCCTCTTCTGTCATAAATTCATATATGCAGATAGAGAACTCATACACATAAAATAAATAAATAAATAAATTTTTTAAAAATAAATTAATCTTCTTTCTATTGATTTATAAGTAAAGAATCAGATGTATATACTCATTTTCAGTTACTACAATGCTATTTTCTAACAATAAATGAAGCAATGTGAATAATTTGACAAACAAATTAGAATATATTCATTCAACAGAACAGTACAAAACAGAGTAGAATGATAGACGACTATAAGACTGTAAGGTTAACATGTTTATGATATAGTGTCAACTGATGCCACCAAAACTTGAAACTATGTGAGTAATATGATTTTGACTAGCTCTGTGCAAAAAACACCTAGGAAGAAGCATAATAAAATATTAACAATCACAGACTGTCTTTGGAGGTCAGTGAGATATAATAATTTCTTTTTATCATTTTCAAAAAATAAACATTTTACTTTTAGAATCAAACATACAACATTTTTAACTTTTATTTTAAAACTGATGCTTAAAGTGGACTGATTCAGCATGCAGTGAATTAAAGGAAAAAGGAGGAATAAAGCAAAGAGTAAAGAGCATGGCTGGCTTCAAGATTAGGGTGAGTGAAAAGGAGAAAGGGGAGACACCATTAAAGTGAAAATAAATGGACTGAAACAGACTCTCTTCGAGTCATAAATCACAAGTAAAGTAGCATCTCATTTCATGCATGCCACATTTTACTCTCTTTATAGTGGGTACTGGTAAGGATTCAATTTTGCAATTACTGTCCCAGGAATTTTATATCTACTATCAAATTCTCTTTCTTTACTTTATTCATTTTTTTCATCCATTGAGCTATACAAGTGCCTTCTTCAACAAACATATCATTTTAGACTATGCAATTTTAAGTTCTTATATCTGAAATTTTACATACTGTTAATTATGTTCCATAATATAGATTTTTTTTTGTGAAGGAAACTACTTCTCCCTTCAGGATGTAGTTAGATGAAATGAATTTTGGTTCAGTTGGCTCCATAAAGATTATGTTCATAACTCTTTGGAGCTCTTAAAATGTATACAAGTTCATTAGATGTTAGAACTCACTCAGAAATTTATAAATCTGTGGTGTTATGGACCTGAAGTAACTTGTTAAAGTCTCTTGTAGCTGAAGTTTACTCCGGTCCTGCCCAGGCCCAGGGAACCTGCAGCTTCTTATAAAATAATCACTCAGAAGCTTATATTAATTAAAACTCTGGGCCATTAGCTCAGTCCTACCACTGACTAGCTCTTACATTTAAACTCAGCCTATTTCTGTTAATCTATATGTTGTCATGTGTTCCATGGCTTTCCCTGTGTGCTATTACATGCTACTCCCTGGGCAGCAGGCTGGTGTCTGCTGACTCAGCTTTCCTTTCCCAGAATTCTCCTTTTCTGCTTATCGCTTATCCAGCCTATACTTCATGCCTGGCTACTGGCCAACCAGCATACTATTTATCAACCAATCAGAGCAACACATTCACAGCATACAGAGCAACATCACCCATCAGTCTCTAAGGATAAATAAGAAATTTTCAGGTATAATGAAAAATTCATTTTAAAATCAAAGAAAGGAGAAAGCTTTATGAGTAAAAAAATCATGAATTTCCCTTTGCTAAAAATAAACAGCCCCCTTTTCTATTTTAGATATTTAATTTGATATAATAGTTAAGTATTTAAAAATTTATCAATGTAGTATGCATTTCCACAGTACATATTAGGAATTATTTTAAATTAGGGAATAAATGATTAATCACATATTTTTATAAAACCCTGAAACACTTAGGAATGAACTTTTTATTATATGCTTGGAATGTCTTTCTATATGCTGTGAAAGTGTTATTCTGATTGATTGATAAATAAAATGCTGACTGGCCAATAGCCAGGCAGGAAGTATGGTATAGGCAGGATAAGGAGAGAGGAGAATGCTGGGAAGTGGAAGACTGAGTCAGGAGATGCTACCAGCTGCCACCACAATGAGAAGAAAGATGTAAAGATACTGGTAAGCCATGAGCTATGTGGCAAGGCATAGATTTATAGAAATGGGTTAATTTAAGATATAAGAACTAAATAGCAAGAAGCCTGCCATGGCCATATAGTTTATAAGTAATTTAAGACTCTTTGTGTTTAATTGGGTCTGAGTGGCTGCAGGAACTGGGTGGACATAGGAAATCTCCAGCTACAAATGGTGCTCAATGGCTTGAGGTTCCACCTTAAACCTATAAATATTTAATAACTAATTCTCAACTCAGCCAAAAACAGGTTTCTGCTTCATGTCTCATGCAGGCAGCGAGATGATGCAATATTCAGGTTTGAGCTACTCTATGGCGGGTTTGTGGCATGAGGGCTTGACTTGCAGCATGGCTGGAATGAGGCATCTGCAAGCTGTACATTACATTGCGTGGTAGATTTAGCCTTTCTACTACAAACAAACAAACAGATCAAAAAAAGAGGTTTCTGGGCTACACACAGCTTTGATAAAACCATAGACCCATTGCTTCTGAGAGTTGATGGTACACATGGCTTCCAGACCCAGAGCTGGCAGTAAATATAGTTCTGACATGTTGGAAAGTTGAGGTGGGCAGAGGCAGCAGCCACAGCTCTTGTTTGACTCTCAGTAATGCTGCAGTTTAAAACAAGAGGTTCACAATAAAACAGATTCAGATGGAATGGTTTACAATGTGTGTAAAAGTATATGTAGGCTTTCAAGAGGGAAAAAATATATACAGTTATATAAAGAAATAGTTTAAAAAAATAAAGTCTTTAAAGAGAAAGTAAAAGTAATATAAAAAATAAACTACTAAAGATAGATATCACACAGAGAATCTGGATTGTGTTGTCTTTGGGATTTTTAACTGCAGAGAGATATTTGATTGTAAAGGCTGCTCAGTTAAACCAATATGTATATTTTAAAGGTCACTTGACTTCAAAATTTGCATGTAAGGATATGTTGCTTTGGAAAGGAGGATCTGTTTTTGTTTCCACAGAAAGCAAGAGGCTATGGATTTGTTCCAGATTAAGATACATCAGGTTTGACCAGCCAAGACCCCCTGAAAGGTCTCCGATGACACCATGGCCCAGATGATCCAACATCCAGAATGGTTTCAAGTCAACTGGCTCAGACAATACAGCCTCATGGACTAACCCATAAGTCTAAAATTTTCTTTATGTCTCCATAAGATACAGCACCCCCCTCCATCAGTAAGTAGTATGAGAAGCTATGCCCAAATCCCCAAATATACCAAGCTGGCTTTGGAAATGGAATTGGCTCACTCCATCTCTAAATCCAAGTATATTTCTAAAAGAAAAGGTTGAGAGATTCTTTTATCCAATATCAGAAGATCCCTCTGGTGTGGGACAGAGAAAAACCATTTTTAATGGTATTTTTAATTAAGCAGGTGGATTATAAATGCAATCTCTTTCTAAAAGGAAAAGGTGATAGTATAAATATAAAAGGATGAAAGGGTAGATTACTGATTTTTTTTGAGTTGATCTTGTATCCTGCCACTTTACTGAAGGGGTTTATCAGCTGTAGGAGTTACCTGGTAGAGTTTTTGGGGTCACTTATGTATACTATCACATCATCTGCAAATAGTGAAAGTTTGACTTCTTCCTTGCCAATTTGTATCCCTTTGATCTCCTTTTGTTGTCTTATTGCTCTAGCTAGAACTTCTAGTACTATATTGAATAAATATGGGGAGAGTGGACAGCCTTGTCTTGTTCCTGAATTTAGTGGTATCACTTTGAGTTTCTCTCTGTTTAATTTGATGTTTGCTGCTGGCTTGCTATAAATTGCTTTTATTATGTTTAGAAATATTCCTTGTATTCCTGATCTTTCCAAGACCTTTATCATGAAGGGGTGTTGGATTTTTTCAAAGGCTTTTTCAGCATCTAAGGAGATGATCATGTGGTTTTTTTCTTTCAGTTTGTTTATATGGTGTATTACATTGACTGATTTCCGTATGTTGAACCATCCTTGCAGCCCTGGGATGAATCCTACTTGGTCGTGATGGATGATTGTTTTGATGTAGTCTTGGATTCGGATTTGCCAATATTTTGTTGAGAATTTTTGCATCAATGTTCATGAGGGAGATTGGTCTGTAGTTCTCTTTCTTTGTTGCATCTTTGTGTGGTTTGGGTATCAGGGTAATTGTAGCCTTATAAAAAGATTTTGGTAGTGTTCCTTCTGTTTCTATTGTGTGGAACACTTTGAAGAGTATTGGTATTAGTTCTTCTTTGAAAGTCTGGTAGAATTCTGCACTGAAACCATCTATCTGGTCCTGGCCTTTTTTTGGTTGGGAGACTTTTGATGACTGTTTCTATTTCTTTAGAGGTTATTGGTCTATTTAAATGGTTTATCTGGTCTTGATTTAATTTTGGTATGTGGTATTTATCCAGAAAATTGTCCATTTCTTCCTGGTTTTCCATTTTTGTGGAGTACAGGTTTTTGAAGTATGATCTGATGATTCTCTGGATTTCCTTGTTGTCTGTTGTTATGTCTCCCTTTTCATTTCTGATTTTGTGAATTTGGGTACTCTCTCTTTGCTTTTTGGTTAATTTGGCTACGGGTTTGTCTATCTTGTTGATTTTTTCAAAGAACCAACTCTATGTTTCATTGATTTTTTGTATTGTTCTCTTGTTTTCTATTTCCTTGATTTCAGCCCTCAATTTGATTATTTCCTGGCATCTATTTCTCATAGGTGAGTTTGTTTCTTTTTGTTCTAGAGCTTTCAGTTGTGCTGTTAATTCATTGGTATGGGATTTCTCCATCTTCTTCATGTGTGCATTTAGAGCTATGAATTTTCCTCTTAGCACTGCTTTCATAGTGTCCCATAAGTTTGGGTATGTTGTACTTTCATTTTCATTGAATTCTAGGAAATCTTTAATTTCTTTCTTTATTTCTTCCTTGACCCATTGATGTTTCAGGTGGGCATTATTCAGTTTCCATGAGTTTGTGGGTTTTCTATAATTTTTGTTGTTGTTGAGGTCTAACTTTAAGGCATGGTGGTCTGATAAGATACAGGAGGTTATTCCAATTTTTTTGTGGTCAATTTTTGAGAAGGTTCCATGGGGTGCTGAGAAGAAGGTATATTCTTTTGTGTTAGGATGGAATATTGTGTAGATATCTATTAGGTCCATTTGAGTCATGACATCTGTTAGGTCCTTTATTTCTTTGTTAAGTTTCAGTCTGGTAGATCTATCTTTTGGTGAAAGTGGTGTGTTAAAATCTCCCACTACTAATGTGTGGAGTTTGATGTGTGTTTTAAACTTTAGTAGTGTTTCTTTTATGAATGTGGGTGCTTTTGTATTTGGAGCATAAATGTTTAGAATCGAGACTTCATCTTGGTGGATTTTTCCCATCATAAATATGTAATGTCCATCCTGATCTCTTTTGATTGATTTTAGTTTGAAGTCTATTTTATTAGATATTAGGATAGCTACACCAGCTTGTTTCTTAGGTCCATTTGCTTGGAAAGCCATTTCCCTGCCCTTTACTTGGAGGTAGTGTCTGTCTTTGAAGTTAAGGTGTGTTTCTTGTATGCAGCAGATGGATGGGTCCTGTTTTCTTATCCATTCTGTTAGCCTGTGTCCTTTTATAGGTGAGTTGAGACCATTGATATTGATGGATATTAATGACCAGTGATTGTTAATTCTTGTTATTTTTTGTGGTTGTGTTGTGTTGTCCATCTGTGGTGTATGTTGGTGTAGGATTATCTATTGCTTGATTTTTCATGGATGTGTTTAGCTTCTTTGGGTTGGATTTTCCCTTCTAGTGCTTTCTGTAGGGCTGGGTTTGTGGACAGGTATTGATTAAATCTGGTTTTATCCTGGAATATTTTGTTTACTCCGCCTATGGTGATTGAGAGTTTTGCTGGGTATAATAGTCTGGGTTGGCATCCGTGGTCTCTTAGTGTCTGCATGAGATTTGTCCATGATCTTCTAGCTTTCATAGTCTCTATTGAGTAGTCTGTTGTTATTCTGATGGGTTTGCCTTTATATGTTACTTGTTCTTTTTCCTTTGCACCTCTTAATATTTTTTCTTTTTCTGTGTGTTTAGTGTTTTGATTATTATGTGGCAAGGGGACTTTTTTTTGGATCTAGCCTATTTGGTGTTCTGTAAGCTCCTTGTATCTTCATAGGTATTTCTTTCTTTAGGTTAGGAAAGTTTTCTTCTATGATTTTGTTGAATATATTTTCTGTGCCTTTGAGTTGGTATTCTTCTCCTTCTTCTATGCCTATTATTCTTAGGTTTGGTCTTTTCATGGTGTCCCAAATTTCCTGGACGTTTTGTGTTACGACTTTTTTGTCTTTAATGTTTTCTTTGACTGACGAATCTATTTTCTCTATTGTGTCTTCAGTGTCAGAGATTCTCTGTTCCATCTCTTGCAATCGGTTGGTTATGCTTGTTTCTGTAGTTCCTGTTCATTTAGTCAGGATTTCTATTTCCAGCATTCCCTCAGCATGGTTTTTTTTTATTGTTTCAAATTCATTTTTTAGATCTTAGAATGTTTCTTTCATCTGTTTAATTGCTTTTTCTTGGCTTGATTTGATTTTTTCCCATTTTTTTTGTTCGTTTTTTCTTCCATTTCTTTTTGGGAGTATTTTATTTCCTCTTTAATGGAGTTTTTCATTTCCTCTTTAAGGAAAGTTTTTATTTTCTCTTTGAGGGAATGTTTTATTTCTTCTTTAAGGGCCTCTATCATCTTCTTAAAGTCATTTTTAGGGTTGATCTCTTCTGTTTCTTCTGTCTTGGTATGTTCAGATCTTGCTGGTGTAGAATCACTAAGTTCTGATGTTGCCATATAGGTCTTTATGTTGTTGCCTGTATTTTTGCACTGGCGTCTACTCATTTCTTCCTCTGTGCGGTGCAAGTGGTGTCTGTGTCTGAGAGTGCCTCTCTTGTTCTAATTTTTAGTCTTGGTTTAGTAGGGGTTCTTGGTTAAATTGGTGCTATTGGGCTATTTCTTCAGGGGCAGCTGATTTCAGTCAGTGAAGTATATACTTATGATTCTGGTGATCTGGTTTGGTGTCTGGGTAGCGCCTTCTTCTGTGTTCCCAGGTCACGTTTTGTTCATTTGTCAACTCCTTAGCTGATCTTGTTTATTCAGACTTCAAACTCTAGGGATCTGAATCCTCTCCCAGATGGGTTTCAGCTGAGCAGGGTAGTCTCACCAACACCTCCAAGTTGTTGGGTTTCACAAGATCAGCAGCTGGGCCCTGGGTTGTCCTCAGACAGAGTGTTCAGATTCATTCTGGTTCCGTCCCATGGAGATAGCTTCTTCCCCAGGTGTTGGGGTCAGAGGCGTCCCTGTTCCAAGGTGTGTCTTCTTGTCTCCGTTCCTGGGCCTGTCTACCTCTGCAGTCCGCCGCCGGACCTGTATGTCCCTGTCAGCTGCTGCTGGGTCTGTCTGCCTCTGCGGGACACTGCTGGGCCTGTATGTCTCTGCCAGCTGCTGCTGGGCCTGTATGTGTCTGCCGGCTGCCGCCGAGGGCCTACCTACCTCTGCTTGTCACTGCTGCCGGGCCTGTCTACCTCTGCTGGTTGCCGCCAGGCCTGAATGTCCCTGTCAGCCGCTGCCGCTGGGCCTGTCTACCTCTGTGGGCCGCTGCCACAGGCCTACCTGCGTCTGCTTGTCTCCGCGGCCAGGCCTGTCTACCTCTGTGGGCTGCCGCTGGGCCTGAATGTCTCTGCCGGCTGCCGCTGGGCCTGAATCCATAGCAGATATCTTAATGGATGCTCTTATTAAAACACACACACACACACACACACACACACACACACACACACAGAGTCAGTAATTAACAAAGAACAAGACCTTCTTATATGAGAACCAGTCTTATTTATTAGAGCTCAAACTTAATGTCTTAATTACATTGCAAATACTTCCACTTTGAAAATACCAAGCATTAGGATTAGTATTTCAACATATGAATTTGAAGGAGCAAATGCTTGCAATTCATTGCACTGAAGAGTGAATGCAAGCCCAATTTGAGAAATCTGCACTGTGTAAATACAATGCCATATCTAGATAGCTGAACAAATATCTAGATTTTTAAATTAATAATGCAGAGTTAATTAAAAGTTTTTAATTTTTGTTGTCTTAAAGATCTAGGCTCTTTATTTCAAATCAACAAAACAATTAAAATCATAAGAAAATAATGATTTTTAACACCAAATAGTCTAATGATAACTCATTTAAAAATAACTTGATTATCATTATTTTCAAATTCAATGAATTCATCACTATTGGATTTATTTTTAATTAAGAAACAGCAGAAATACAAATTGAACAACAATAATGCATGCTTATATTAGTGTCAAGACAATTTTTCTGATATATATATATATATATATATATATATATATATATGCCAACTCCTGAAATGAAAACTTTTTCATGAAAGCATAATGATTATTTATAATCTTTTCTATTAAATATATTTATTTATTAAAAATAAATAAATATATTTATTTGATATTTGATACCAAAATATCAAGTACTTTTTAAAAAGCAATGTTAATTTTAATCTTCATACAAAACACTTCACATGATCAATGTAATGGTGAAGTAAACAAATTATACTTAAATAATGCTGTGCTGTATTACTTATTCTAGATGTTGCTCAGTATGTGCTAGTTCTAGGTCAGAATGAATAATCAATAATCTTTGACTATGGCCAATAGGAGATAACTTAGTTTCCAAATAACTCATACCTCAAAGTCTTTTTTGATGAAAAAAAAAACTCATAAAAATTTTCCTCAAATTTCACCATACATTTGATCTACTAATGATACTACAAAAGCAAAATAGGACTCCATAACTAAATTGGAAAATTTGTTAAATGTCAATAAGTAAAGGAAATCGGTCACTCGTGTACATCTTAAGTACAATTCATTCACTGCAAGATTTATAAGTAAATTTTTTATTTTATTTTATTTTTTTTTCTGTTATTTACAATACTATTCAGTTCTACATAACAACCACAGATTCCCTTGTTCTCCCCCTTCCCGCCCCCCTCCCCTTCCCCCAGGCCACTACCCATTCCCACCACCTCCAGATCAAGGCAACCCCCGAGGACTGAGATCAACCTGATAGACTCAGTCCAGGCAGGTCCAGTCCCCTCCTCCCAGACTGAGCCAAGTGTCCCTGTATAAGTCCCAGGTTTCAAACAGCTATCTCATGCAGCGAGCCCAGGACCTGGTACCACTGCCTAGATGCCTCCCAAACAGATCAAACCAATCAACTATCTCACCTATTCAGAGGGCCTGACCCAGATGGGGGCCCCTTATCCTTCGGTTCATAGTTCATGTGTTTCCATTCATTTGGCTATTTGTCCCTGTGCTTTATCCAACCTTGGTTTCAACAATTCTCGCTCATATAAACCCTTCTCTTTCTCACTAATTAGACTCCCAGTGCTCCACCTGGGGCCTAGCTGTGGATGTCTGCATCCAGATTCCTCAGTCCTTGGATGGGGTTTCTGGCCCAACTATTAGGGTGTCTGGCCATCCCATCACCAGAGTAGGCCAGTTCCAGCTGTCTCTCGGCCATTGCCAGCAGTCTTTTGTGGGGGTATCTTTGTGGATTTCTGTGGTCCTCTTTAGCACTTTGGTTCTTCCTTTTCTCATGTGGTCTTCATTTACCATGGTCTCCTATTCCTTGTTCTCCCTCTCTGTTCTTGATCCAGCTGGGATCTCCCACTCTCTTTCCCTCAACCCTCGCCGTTCATTGCTCCTACTCATGTCCAGGCTGTTCATGTAGATCTCATCCATTTCTCCATCATTGGGTGATCCCCGTGTCTTTCTTGGGGTCCTGTTTTACAGGTAGCCTCACTGGTGATGTGAGTAGCAGTTCAGTCATCCTTGTTCCACATATAGTATCCTCCTATGAGTGAGTACATACCATATTTGTCTTTCTGAGTCTGGGTTACCTCACTCAGGATGATTTTTTCTAGATCCATCCATTTGCCTGCAAACCTCATGGTGTCATTGTTTTTCTCTGCTGAGTAGTATTCCATTGTGTATATGAGCCACAATTTATTTATCCATTCTTCAGTTGAAGGGCATATAGGTTGTTTCCAGGTTTTGGCTATTACAAACAATGGTGATATGAACATAGCTGAGCAAGTGCTCTTGTGGTATAATTGAGCATTTCTTGGGTATATGCCCAAGAGTGGTATAGCTGGATCTTGGGGAGATTGATTCCCAATTTTCTAAGAAAGCGCCATATTGATTTCCAAAGTGGTTGTACAAGCTTGCATTCCCACCAGCAGTGAAGGAGAGTTCCCCGAGTTCCACATCCTCTCCAGCATAAAGTGTCTTCAGTGTTTTTGATCTTAGCCATTCTGACAAGTGTAAGGTGATATCTCAGAGTTGTTTTGATTTGCATTTCCCTGATGATTAGGGATGTTGAGCAATTCCTTAAATGTCTTTCAGCCATTTGAGTTTCCTCTGTTGAGAATTCTCTGTTTAGTTCTATAGCCCATTTCTTAATTGGACTGTTGGTCTTTTTGATGTCTAATTTCTTGAGTTCCTTATATGTTCTGGGTATAACTCCTCTGTCAGATGTGGGGTTGGTGAAGATCTTTTCCCATTCTGTAGGCTGTCGCTTTGCCTTGTTGACTGTATCCTTTGCTCTACAAAAGCTTCTCAGTTTCAAGAGGTCCCATTGATTGATTGTGTCTCTCAGTGTCTGTGCTACTGGTGTTATATTTAGGAAATGATGTCCTATGCCAATGCGTTCAAGACTACTTCCTACTTTCTCTTCTAGCGGGTTCAGAGTAGCTGGATTTATGTTGAGGTCCTTGATCCACTTGGACTTAAGTTTTGTGCATGGTGACAGATATGGATCTATTTGCAACCTTCTACATGTTGATATCCAGTTATGCCAGCACCATTAGTTGAAGATGCTTTCTTTTTTCCATTGTACACTTTTGGCTTCTTTGTCAAAAATTATATGTTCATAGGTGTGTGGGTTAATGTCAGGGTCTTCAATTCCATTCCATTGGTCCACATGTCTGTTTTTATGCCAATACCAAGCTGCTTTTATTACTGTAGTTCTATAGTAGAGCTTGAAGTCAGGGATTATGATGCCTCCAGAGGTTGTTTTATTGTACACGATTCTTTTGGCTATCCTGGGTTTTTTGTTTTTCCATATGAAGTTGAGTATTATTCTTTCCAGGTTTGTGAAGAATTGTGTTGGTATTTTGATGGGGATTGCATTGAATCTGTAGAATGCTTTGGCTAAAATTGCCATTTTTACTATGTTTGTCCTGCCTATCCATGAGCATGGGATATCTTTCCATTTTCTGACATCTTCTTCAATTTCTTTTTTCAGGGACTTAAAGTTCTTGTCATATAGGTCCTTCACTTGCTTGGTTAGTGTTACCCCAAGGTATTTTATGTCATTTGTGGCTATTGTAAAGGGTGATGTATCTCTGATTTCCTTCTCAGCTTCTTTGTCCATTGTATATAGGAGGTCTACTGATTTTTTGAGTTGATCTTGTATCCTGCTATGTTGCTGAAGGTGTTTATAAGCTTTATAAGTTCCTGGGTGGAATCTTTGGGGTCACTCAAGTATACTATCATGTCATCTGCAAATAGGGAAAGCTTGACTTCTTCCTTTCCAATTTGTATCCCCTTAATCTCCTTATGTTGTCTTATTGCTCTGGCTAGAACTTCAAGTACTATATTGAATAAGTATGGGGAGAGCAGACAGCCTTGCCTCATTCCCGATTTTAGTGGAATTGCTTTGAGTTTCTCTCCATTTAATTTGATGTTAGCTGTTGGCTTGCTGTAAATTGCCTTTATTATGTTTAGGAATGTTCTCTGTATTCCTGATCGCTCTAAGACTTTTATCATGAAGGGGTGTTGGATTTTGTCAAATGCCTATTCTGCATCTAGTGAGATGATCATGTGTTTTTTTTTCTTTGAGTTTGTTTATATGGTGTATTACATTGATGGACTTTCGTATGTTGAACCACCCTTGCATTCCTGTGATGAAGCCTACTTGATCATAGTGGATAATTGTTCTGATGTGTTCTTGGAGTCTGTTTGCCAGTATTTTATTGAGTATTTTTGCATCAATGTTCATGAAGGAGATTGGTCTGTAGTTCTTTTTCTTTGTTGTATCCTTGTTTGGTTTGGGAATCAGGGTTATTGTAGCCTCATAGAAGGAGTTTGGTCATGTTCCTTCTGTTTCTTTTATGTGGAACAATTTAGAGAGTATTAGTATTATCTCTTCTTTGAAGATCTGGTAGAATTCTGCGCTGAAACCATCTTGCCCTGGGATTTTTTTGGTTGGGAGACTTTTAATGATTGTTTATATTTCCTTAGGGGTTATTGGACTATTTACATAGTTCATTTGGTCTTGATTTAACTTAGCTATGTGGTACCTATCCAGAAAAATGTCCATTTCTTTTAGGATTTCCAGTTTTATGAAGTAGAGGTTTTTGAAATATGACCTGATAATTCTCTGGATTTCCTCAATGTCTGTTGTTATATCCCCCTTTTCATTTCTGATTTTGTTGACTTGGATTCTCTCTCTCTGTCTTTTGGTTAGTTTGGATAAGGGCTTGTCTATCTTGTTGATTTTCTCAAAGAACCAACTCTTTGTTTCTTTAATTTTTTGTATTATTCTCTTAGTTTCTATTTTATTAATTTCACCTCTCACTTTGATAATTTCCTGGCATCTATTCTTCCTGGGAGACTTTGCTTCTTCTTGTTCTAGAGCTTTCAGGTGTGCTGTTAAGTCACTAGTGTGAGATTTCTCCAACTTCTTTATGTGGGCATTTAGTGCTATGAATTTCCCTCTTAGCACTGCTTTCATAGTGTCCCATAAGTTGGGGTATATGGTGTCTTCATTTTCCTTGATCTCTAGGAAGTCTTTAATTTCTTTCTTTATTTCTTCATTAACCCATTGGTGATTCATTTGAGCATTATTCAGCTTCCATGAGATTGTAGGTTTTCTGTAGTTTTTGTTGTTGTTGAAATCTAACTTTAAACCATGGTGGTCTGATAGAACACAGGAGGTTATTCCAATTGTTTTGTATCTGTTGAGATTTGCTTTGTGGCCAAGTATGTGGTCGATTTTAGAGAAAGTTCCATGAGGTGCTTAGAAGAAGGTATATTCTTTCTTGTTAGGATGGAATGTTCTGTAGATATCTGTTAGGTCCATTTGGGTCATGACATCAGTTAAGTCCTTTATTTCTCTGTTAAGTTTCAATTTGGGAGATCTGTCCAGTGATGAAAGTGGGGTGTTGAGATCTCCCACTATTAATGTGTGGGGTTTTATATGTGGTTTAAGCTTTAGTAATGTTTCTTTTACGTATGTGGGTGCCCTTGTGTTTGGGGCATAAATGTTCAGAATTGAAACTTCATCTTGGTGGATCTTTCCTGTGATGAGTATGTAATGCCCTTCTTGATCTCTTTTGATTGATTTTAGTTTGAAGTCTTTTTTGTTGGATATCAGGATGACTACCCCTGCTTGTTTCTTGAGACCATTTGATTGGAAAGTCTTTTCCCAGCCTTTTATTCTTAGGTAGTGTCTGTCTTTGAATTTGAGATGTGTTTCTTGTATGCAGCAGAAAGATGTGTCCTGCTTTCGCATCCATTCTGTAAGCCTATGTCTTTTTATAGGTGAATTAAGTCTGTTGATATTAAGGGATATTAACGACCAGTAATTGTTCATCCCTGTTATTTTTTGTGGTGGCATGTGTGTACTTCTCTTCTTTGGGGTTTCTTTGGTTTCTTTTTGTTTTTCCAAATTCTGAGTTGTGTTATTAAGTCATTTATCTGTGATCCTTTGGATTGTTTTAGGATAGGCACTTAGAACTATAAATTCCCCTCTTAGGTTTGCTTTTAGTGTGTCTCAGAAGTTTTGGTGTACTGTATTTTCATTGCCCTTTAGTTCCAGGAATAATTTTATTTCTCTCTTGCTTTCTGCTTTAATCCATTTATTATTCAGCAATATGTTGTTCAGTTTCCATGAGTTCAAGTAACTTCTAGAGGGTCTATTGCTATTAATTTTTAGACTTTACTATGTTTGATTCAATAGGATGCAAAGAATTATTATGTTTTGTTTTTCTTCTTACATTTGTTAAAACTTGGTTTGTGTCCCAGTATATGGTCCATTTTAGAGAAACTTCCATGGGCTGCTGAGTTGAATATTGCTTCTCTGATGCTTGGTTGTATAATTCTGTAAGTAGGGGCTGGAGAATTGGTTCAGCAGTTAAGAGCACTGGCTGCTCTTCCAGAGGAACCAGGTTCAATTCTGAGTACCCACATGGCAGGTCATACCTGTCACCAATAAACATATGAAACATCAATGAACATAAAATAAATTATATATATAAAAATTCTGTAAGTAGATGTTAGGTCCACATGATATAAGACATCATTTAATTCTGATATTCCTGTAGTTCTAGATTTTAACCAAGTGGTCTATCTATGAAGGAAATAAACAATGAAACAATCTACTTTAACTTAGTTGGGATTAGTCTTCTCCTTGATCTATTTTCCTGTCAGTATTTTTCTGAAATTTCTACTTGAAATTGAGTTTTCATTTCCATCTTCATTTCAGCTTGGATCCTCTTCATTTCTTGGGGTCCTCTTTCCTTTATGGCCTGCTGGCCATCAGTCTGAAAGGAGAAAGAGGCAGAAAAGTGACAAAAAGCTTTGTAGATGACCCATGAGCATGAATGGAAACAGGCCTCCAGGAGATGGACTTCAGTGAATCAGTTCAATTTTATTACAGAGTATAGGGAATATCTAGGATTGGGGAGCCTGGGAACAAACCCTAGTTTGCATTAAGTGTCATGCTGATATCACAAGGCTTTGTATATGGCAGTAGGATCCTATAACA
This sequence comes from Peromyscus leucopus, assembly GCF_004664715.2. Taxonomy (NCBI): domain Eukaryota; kingdom Metazoa; phylum Chordata; class Mammalia; order Rodentia; family Cricetidae; genus Peromyscus; species Peromyscus leucopus. Next base: position 73,124,442 of record NC_051083.1, read on the forward strand.
GAGCTCCTAGCACAAGTCTTCGTATCAGGGATCTGTGCCAAGTGTCAAGCTAAAGAGGAATCAGGCATCTGGCTTGGAGACAGCCTTTAGATAAATTCAGTCCTCCAGGCCCAGGGACATTCTCCAGATAATGGCAGGTAGAGGCATGAAGTTCTGCTGGAGGGAGAATGGCTCTATGTTGCCAAGCTATTTTGATAAGCTTCCAGGCCATGGGGAGGCTGCAACTCCTACCAGACAGCAAAAATTTTCTAACATTCAGTATTTCTATCTCTTTAGTGAATTTGGCTTTTGGATCCTGACTTTTCCTGGCCAATTCATTCAAATGCATATTTATATTTTCTTGGATGTCCCCAGGAGTTTATTTCTATCTTCATTAAGTTAGTACATTGTGGTATGTGTTTGAGTCTTCTCTAAATTTCTTATATTCCTTGATCATGCTTATGATTGTTCTGTTTCCTGGGGTGCATCTAAGTAATTCTCATTGGTGAACACTATAGGATTAATTATGGCTATATTTTGGGGGGAACACTATCTTTGACTTCCATATTAGCTATGTTTTTGCAATGCCACTTGTATGTGTAATGTAATGTTCTAGACTGTATGTGTTGTGTGAAAGTTTTGTTTTGTTTTTGTTGTTGCCAAAGCCTGGTTAATTTTGTTATTGGGTGTGATGAACTGATAGGTCAATCCTTTAGATACTAAGTGTTGATTTTTTTTATTGGTGGGATGAGAGTGATTCTCATTTATTAGTAAGCAAGAAAGCATGTGAATGTGACTTCTACCTGGGCCAACCTAGGCTAACCTATAAACTGTGCTACCTGAAGTATGCCTTTTTTGTGGGAGCCCACAGTGATCCCAGTCTGCCTTGATTCCATCTTGTCTCAAGTTCTGTGAGTTCAATCTCATCTTTGCCCCGTAAGGCTGGATAACACGATATTTGGCTAAAAATGTGGTTACCAGATGTTTTACTCTTCAAGGTTGGATAACAGATTGTTCTGCCAAAGGCATGGTTACCAGATTTCTTGAGAATTAAGGACATGTTTACACTTGAACAATGGTATAAACAAGATACGGAGGTCTTTTACCCCCCCCCCCCGCTTTGGGTATAAAAAGGCCCTGAGAAATAAATGCAGGGTTACTGTGGTATTAACTCAGAGCCCTCCAGAAGCTATCCTGTTTCTCTGTCTTTTTCTTTTATGTCTACATTTCTGTTTTCCCTATCTATTATTTCTCAATCCCCATTCCCCTTTTTAGGACTGTTCAACAGGTCAGGTGGGGCCTGGTACCTTGGTATATAGAGATGAAAAAGGGGTACTGACATATGGGGTACTCATCAGGCTAAGTTAGTTCACAGGTAGCAGGTCTGAAACTAGGCCATTTGGTTGGGACAGGAAGGGTAGGCATGTTTCTAGGGAACTTACCAGGCTCAGCTGACTCCCAGGATGCCCTCATCACACAAGTCTGAGGCAAGAAAATCACATCAAAGTCTGCCTGTGCAATAGAGTTCATAGCCAACTTGTGTAACTTATTGAGATCCTGTTCAAAGTAAATGTGGAGGGTTGGGAGGACTGTAGCAGAAGCAAAATGTTTCACATTTCCTAGCATCTGTGTAACCAAGTTTTCAAATTCTAGCTCCAAAATATTAAAACAAAAATATATTATCACAAGTAACACCATTAGAAAATTTGTGACAGATTCTAAATTAATGAATATTTGATGTTTCTTTTTATCTGTGAATCACAAGATTATGATTTTAAAAGAAATGAAATTAACACAAAAGGAATATGTTAGAAATTAAGGGCAAAGAATAAGGCAAGAAATTATTATATGAGTAGATAATTAGCTTTGTACCAATTATTTAAGCAAGGAATAATATTCTATTTTATGTATTCAATACCCAATTAAAGAGAATGGGATAAAATATTTAATAGATTAACATAACATTGAAAATGTCTATACTAAACCCTTTAAACTCCCTCCTTAATTTCTTTAATAAGCACATTGATCTTACCTTCTAAAATAATTATATTGGTAAATGCATTTATTTATTTTAATGTCAGTTTTAATACATTACTTTTGTAGCTGGAGTTTTCTCCAGTCCTGCCTGGCCTGCAGTCAGGACAAATCTCTCTCACCCACCAGTCTGACAGCCGCTCAGACTCAACTGAGTAAACTATATGGTCATGGCAGGCTTCTTTTTATCTAGTTCTTCTATCTTAAATTAACACATGTCTATTAGTCTATAAGTTGCCACATGGCTCGTGGCCTTTCAGTACCTTACATCTTGCTTGTCATGGCGGCAGCTAGAAGTGTATCTCTGCCTTACCTTTCCACTTCCCAGAATTTTCCTCTCTCTTTGTCTCACCTATACTTCCTGCCTGGCTACTGGCAAATCAGTATTTTATTTATTAACCAATCAGAGCAACACATTTAACATACAGAACTTCCCACATCACTTCCCCTTTTCTTTTTTCCTAAAAAGAAAGTTATAACTTTTACATAGTAAAATTATATATAACAAAACAATTATCAAGCACAAATTACAGTTACAATATCTAGTCTATTTATAATATCTAGTCTATTTGTACTTGGTAAAATTAAAGAAGATATCCTGTCTATCCTATATTTGTAAGTCTAAGGTTTTATATCTAATTTATCTTTTATCATAACTGAGGAAATTTTAACTCTAGTCTTTAACTACATCAAAGACCTCAGAAGGATATAATATTACCTGAGAAATGAGAGAAGGATGCAAGCAACTTTTGAGAGTCTTGGAAGAGTAGACAGAGACAGCTAGAAGCCTGGACAGTCCCCCAAAGTTCTTTTGTAAAGTTGGGGCATCTGTCTTTAGCCCACAGGCCTAGAGTCTCTCAGTCACTTCTCTCTGTAGAATATCTGGGAGTTTCCTCTACAGAGTAGGAACCTGAATGACCATTTCTCCAAGCAAAGTTCAGGGGTCACCTTTCTATGGGTCCTGCATGTCCAGTTGGTCAAGCAGTCCAGGCAAGCACAGTTTCTTGTAGAAATGGCTATTTTTGTCAAGGTGAAGATAAACTCCATATTGAGTGTCTTTGATGCCCATCCTCCTCTCTGAAGTAATTCAGTGCTGCCAGGAGCAGACATATCTCACTGTCCAGAAAGTCTAAATTTTTAAAACATTTTAAATGCCATATTCTGTAGGTCTTTGAAGTGTTTGAAGATTATCTATCTATCTGAAATATATCTATATATACCTAGAAAATTAAACTAACATGACTATAAGTTTGATTATCATAGAAGACTAATTGTACTATTACAATTTAAATGAGTTGTATAAACATAATACCTTAAACAAGAATAAAAATACACATACAGTATAACAAAATTAACTTTAAATTTGTATCAATAAACTAAAATATATAGCAATGTAAAACATTTTTAAATGAGTTGTTCTCTAAAAGTAGGTTCAACAATCTACCCTTTAACCTATCCTATCTATATCCTATATATCTATATCACATCCCCCTTTTTTCCTGTAGAAAGAGATCACATTTATAATTAACCTGATTTAAATACAAATATCAGTTTTTCTCTGTCCCATACCAGAGGGTTCTTCTGATATAGGACACAAGAATCTCTCAACGTTTTCTTTTTTAGCAATATGTTTGGGTTTAGAGAAGGAGTGAGCTAATTCTATCTCCAAAGCCAGCTTGGTATATTTGGGAATTTGGGCGTAGCTTCTCATACTACTTACTCCTGGAGCAGGGTGCTGTATCTTATGGGGACATAAAGAAAATTTTAGGATTATGGGTTAGTCCATGAGGCTGTCTTGTTTGAGCCAGTTGCCTTGAAACCATTGTGGATGTTGGATTATCTGGGCCATGGTGTCATCGGAGACCTTTCAGGGGGTCTTGGCTGGTCAAACCTGATGTATCTTAATCTGGAACAAATCCATAGCCTCTGGCTTTCTGTGGAAACAAAAGCAGAGACTCCTTTCCAAAGCAACATATCCTTATATCCAAATTTTGAAGTCAAGGTATCTTTAAAATATACATATTTGTTTAACTCAATAGCTTTGATGAGAAAATGTTTTTCTGTAGTTAAAAATCCCAAAGACAACACAATCCAGATTTTCTGTGTAATATCCATCTTAATGTGGCTTATTTTTGTACTACCTTTACTGTCTCTTTAAAAACTTTATTTTTAAAAACGATTTCTTTATATAACTCTCCCTATATATTTTTCTCTCTTTTAAGCCTACATACATTTTTACACATATTGTAAATCATTTAAAGTCTTGTTCCATCTGAATCTGTCTTATTGTGAATTTATTGCTTTAAACTACATCATTCTAAGACTGAAATAGCAGCTTTGGCTGGTAGCTCTGCCCACCTCAGCTTTCCAACATGGCAGTGGTACAGTTTACTGCCAGCTCTGGAAGAATCATGCTCACCACTGGAGGCAGTGGGTCTATGCCTCTATCAAAGCAGCATGTAGCCCATAAAACTTTTTTGTTAACTAGCAAAACCTGCACCCAACACATAGAACAGTGTGCAGCTTGGAGACAACTCTGTGTAAAATAGTGAAGGTCAAGCCTGCATACCACAAATCCACCATAGAGTAGCTCAAACCTGCAGGCTGCTGCTAACTTGAGAGAGACAACTAGGAAGCTGTTTTTAGATCTGTTCTAGAATTTTTTTTAGGTTTTTATGGTGGTATTTTATTTGTACTGAAATGTGATTTTAATTGTATATTAATAAATAAAGTTGCCCAGGGGTCAGAGCTATTAGGGCCATAGCAAGACGGTGGCGGTGGTGGCGCATGCCTTTAATCCCAGTGCTTGGTAGACAGAGCTAGGTAGATCTCTGTGTGTTCAGGGATACAGCCAGCATTGGAGACATACGCCTTTAAGACCTGGAGGGCTGTACTTACAGGCAGTGACGAGACAGTCATGTATTTGGGTTTACAACCAATGAGAAGGCAGAACAGAAAGACTATGTAAAGACATACACACAGGAAGTAGGTCTCTTTCGGACAAGTAGGAGCACCACAGGAGGTAAGATTTTAGCTCTGAGCTCTGATCTCTTGGATTTCTCTTTTACATTGGTTCTATGTTTCTTATTTGATAAGACGGTTGGTTACATCTACAGGTTTTAGATGGAAACTCTTGTCCCACTTTTAGTAGTGAGATGCAATTTTCAAAATACATTGTATAAAAAAATTTAAAGATGATGTTAGTTGTTCCATGGATGACATATAAGCAAGAATCTAAAACAATTTAGAAACAATAATGAGCAGAAGAATGTTGTACTTACACACTGCATACCATACTTTTAAACCCTTAAATTGTACCTTTAGCGTTCCCTGGAACAAATTCATAAAATACCAATGAGCATTAATATCCATACCAAAGATTTTCTATTATCACTTTTATCTTGTTTTGAGAAGATTCTGAAAAACAAAAAGCATTCTAGTTTGATGCCCAGAAATATAGTCAATGTCATAATCAGGTTTACTTAATTTCATTTTCTATCAAATTTATCTCAATAATTCTGGTTTCTTGAAAGACCTGGGGACTCTCTTCATCAAAATACATATTTTTTGTTAATACTATAAATTCAATCTTTTCTTTCATTTGAGAGGAAGGGATAAGTAAAAACAGTAAATAAAGTTAAAAGTTGAATATGCTTAAGTGAAACCCATCTGCAAACTAATTTAGTTATGCACTTTTCAATCTTTATTATACACATGAATCATGTACAGATCTAGAACAATCATATTATTTCTAGTGTAGAGACAGAAACACATATCTAACAAGGACAAGATTTTTGATGCAGGTCAATCTAGCACACTTTGAGCAACAATGATCTTCTGAGTTATACTTGCAATAACACTGGATAAGTTATAAAAATAATTTTTACCATTTAGAAAGTGAATATTTTATGCTAAATATCACATTAGGATTTCTGATTGTACCACACCCCCCAAATGTTTTCAAAATTCTTACTTCTTACAATTATTCTTGCCTTATATGTTAGGTAATAGAGGCAGAGGCTGAGGAACTGCAAAAACTGCTGCAAATATTACTTTGTAGAAATTCAAGTTAGATTTTTATTACCTTGAAGAACAGATTAGTCATACAAGTATGTTTTTTGCTTCCCTGTAAATTATCTTTCTTCAAAAGAGCAACAGTTCAATTACCATTTCTATCCTTAACAAAGAGAATATATGTAACTATCTATACCTTGTCTCAAAAAAAAATGCTTCCTAAGGCAGTCATCCAGTTTTAACTGCTCTGATAACAATTGGGAGAATGTCTACACGCAAGTCAGAATTCAAGTTGACAGTTAAGGGAATGTTTTTTGTTTTTTGAGATAGGTTTTTTTCTGTGTAGCTTTGGAGCCTGTCCTGGAACTCACTCTGTAGCCCAGGCTGGCCTCGAACTCACAGAGATCCACCTGCCTCTGCCTCCCTAGTGCTGGAATTAAAGGCTTGTGCTACCTCTGCCTGGCTGGTTTTTTTTTTTTTTTTTTTTTTTTTTTTTTTTTTTTTTTTTTTTTTTTTTATTGTTCTCAGTAGGCTGAAGTAAGTGTTCGATCCAATAGAAACTCCAGTTCCCAAAACTCCAAAAGGCAGTTTTGGACTATAGGAGAATTTCTGGCAGTTAGTCACCATTCCTCAGAAAATTATGAAGTCATTTTCCTCTTATTAAAATGAGTAAATTACCTTATCAAAGGCAGAAGGGACAACGGCTGTCTGTGGTGCTTATTATCAAACCAAAGAGCAAGCTGGTCTCCAGGCTCCCTCAGTATTCCAAATACCTGTTGCTCACTTCAAAGTCCACAGTAGCTGCTAGTGTCCTTAGACCTTCTCACTTCCTCCCTTACATCTTAACTTCTTTCAGCTCATAGGCATCTCTTCCCCCAACTACTCATACACTCTTTCTCTCTCACTAGCTCTATTCTGCCCATGCTTCTCTTCATAGCCAGGTCCAATCTGCTGGCCATATTCAGTATACTTCTAATATCTCTGCTTTGGATTCTTCCAGATGCCTCTGGCTGTTCTCTCTCTAATACCTACATTTAAATGTTTCCCTTAACTGTGTCATGTGGCAGTCATATATATAGTAAGTTTATATAGTAAACAGATTCCAAGTTCAAGGCCAGTACTGATAACATAGATTCAGACAAACCTGTAGTAAATAGTGAGACCCTATGTAAAAAAAGAACAACAATATGTTGTCAACTATAAGAGACAAAATGTCTGAAACTCTTTTTCTATTCTATTAATTGATGTGGGATTTTGTGCCAACTATGTGATGTTCATTACTATTGTTCTGCAGTATAACTTAAAATCAATAGTATTAACAATAGGTATGGTTGGAAACAAATCAGGATTCCAACAATAGAAGAATAAAGAAAATGTGGTTTTATATATATATATATATATATATAATATATATTTATATATAATATATAATTATATATATTATATATAAATATATATACATTAGTTCAATATAGAATCTTATAACTAAAACTGTCAAAAAGTGATACATTCAATCTCATGGAGTAAAGGACCTTCATAACTGGAAGTATTCAAGCAGACATGGATTATCATTCATCAAAAATGTTGCTAAAGGAATTTCTGGAGTTTTATTTGTGTTTGGGAAAGAGATTAGTAGGTGGTCGGGCTATGAGAACTAAAATTAGAGGATCCTTTTCATCTTTGAGAAAATTCTCTTATAAAATATATCCTCTAAAGTTACTTCTACAACATAACATGAGTTCAAATGAAGCAAAAAGGCAAAAGGTAAGTGTCTTAGTTAGGGTTGCTATGAAGAGACACCTTGACCATGGAAGCTCTTCAAAAGGAAAACACTCCCACTCATGTCCAGGTTGTTCATGTAGATCTCAGCCATTTCTCCGTCATTGGGTGATCCCCGTGTCTTTCTTGGGGTCCTGTTTTCCAGGTAGCTTCCCTGGTGATGTGAGTAGCAGTCCAGTCATCCTTGTTCCACATCTAGTATCCTCCTGTGAGTGAGTACATACCATATTTGTCTTTCTGAGTCTGGGTTACCTCACTCAGGATGATTTTTTTCTAGATCCATCCATTTGCCTGCAAACCTCATGGTGTCATTGTTTTTCTCTGCTGATTAGTATTCCATTGTGTATATGTGCCACAATTTATTTATCCATTCTTCAGTTGAAGGGCATCTAGGTTGTTTCCAGGTTTTGGCTATTACAAACAATGCTGATATGAACATAGCTGAGCAAGTGCTCTTGTGGTATGATTGAGCATTTCTTGAGTATATGCCCAAGAGTGGTATAGCTGGATCATGGGGGAGATTGATTCCCAATTTTCTAAGAAAGCGCCATATTGATTTCCAAAGTGGTTGTACAAGCTTGCATTCCCACCAGCAGTGAAGGAGAGTTCCCCGAGTTCCATATTCTCTCCAGCATAAAGTGTCTTCAGTGTTTTTGATCTTAGCCATTCTGACAGGCATAAAGTGGTATCTCAGAGTTGTTTTTTTTTTTTTTTTTTTTTTTTTTTTTTTTTTTTTTTTTGGTTTTTCAAGACAGGGTTTCTCTGTGTAGCTTTGCACCTTTCCCGGAACTTACTTGGTAGCCCAGGCTGGCCTCGAACTCATAGAGTCAGAGTTGTTTTTATTTGCATTTCCCTGATGATTAGGGATGTTGAGCAATTCCTTAAATGTCTTTCAGACATTTGAGCTTCCTCTGTTGAGAATTCTCTGTTTAGTTCTATAGCCAATTTCTTAATTGGACTGTTGGTCATTTTGATGAGGGAAAGAGAGCGGGAGATCCCTGCTGGATCAAGAACAGAGAGGGAGAACAAGGAATAGGAGACCATGGTACTTGAATACCACATGAGAAAAGGAAGAAACAAAGTGCTAAAGAGGCCCACAGAAATCCACAAAGATACCCCCACAAAAGACTGCTGCAATGGTCGAGAGACAGCTGGAACTGGCCTACTCTGGTGATGGGATGGCCAGATACCCTAATAATTGTGCCAGAAACCCCATCCAAGGACTGAGGAATCTGGATGCAGAGATCCACGGCTAGGCCCTGGGTGGAGCTCTGGGAGTCTAATTAGCGAGAAAGAGAAGGGTTTACATGAGCAAGAATTGTTGAAACCAAGGTTGGATAAAGCACAGGGACAAATAGCCAAACGAATGGAAACACATGAACTATGAACCAAATGTTGAGGGGCCCCCAACTGGATCAGGCCCTCTGAATAGGTGAGACAGTTTATGCGCTTGATCTGTTTGGGAGGCATCTAGGCAGTGGTACCAGGTCCTGTACTCAGTGCATGAGTTGGCTGTTTGAAATCTGGGACTTATGCAGGGACGCTTGGCTCAATCTGGGAGGAGGGGACTGGACCTGCCTGGACTGAGTCTACCAGTTCGATCTCAGTCCTCGGAGGAGGCTTTGCCCTGGAGGAGGTGGGAATGGGAGGGGGCAGGAAGGTGGAGAACAAGGGAATCCATGGCTGTTATGAAGAGCTGAATGGTATTGTAAAATAAAATAAAAGGAAAAAAATGAAAAAAAGGAAAACACTCAATTGGGGTGGCTCTCTTACAGTTTCAGAGAGCATGGGGGATGCAGGTAGACATGGTGCTGGGGAAGTAGTTAAGAGTCCTACATCTTGCAGGCAACAGGAAATGTTCTCCCTGTCAGATTGAATGAAGCTTGAGCAAAAGTGACTTCAAAGCCCCTTCCCCCCACAGTGACACACTTCCTCCAACAAAGCCACACCTACTCCAACAAGGCCACAGCTCCCAATAGTGCCAGTCCCTATGAGACTATGGGATAATTTTCATTCGAACTACCACATTTTACTCCCTCATCCCTATAGGCTTATAGCTATATCATATAGCAAAATGTATTTATTCCAACTTCAAAAGTCCCCATATTTTATCAGTCTCCAAATTGTTTAGGAGTCCAGTCTCTTCTGAGACTTATATGGTCTCTTAACTGGAATAGCCTGTAAAATCAAAACAGAAAAGCAGATCGCATACTTCTAACATACAATGGCACAGGATACATATTATTGTTCTAAAATGTAGGCAAGGGAGCATATTAAGGATATACTGGACCAAAACGAGTATGGGCAAACTTCAAACTCTGCATCTTTATGTCTGAAGTCAAAGCTCCCTTCAGATCTCCAACTCCTTTCAGATTTGTTGATTGCAATACACTTCTTTTTCTTAGACATGTTCCACTCCCTGTTAGCAGCTTTCCTTGGCAGGCATCCAATGACTGACATATTCAACATTTTGGGATCTCCAAGGCAATCTAGGCTTTACCTCCAAAGCTTCATACAATGGTCTCTTTAGGCTTTCCTGCAAGGACACCCCTGATATACATCTGTCCTCAGCAGCTTCCCATAGCTGTAGAGGGAGGTTTTATAAGTCCTTTTTTCTATCCTTGACTCTAACTCCAGAACCATGTAGCCAAAGCTGCCAAGTTCTGATGCTTGGTAGGGCTAGAACATGGTCCCCATGTTCAATTTCATCTAAACCAACTTTCTGTTTACAGTAGGTTCTTTCATTGCCTAAGGTTGCCTATCCTAGAACTTTCTCTATAGACCAGACTGGCCTTGAAATCAGAGATCTTCCTGCCTCTGCCTCCATAATGCTGGGATTAAAGCTTGCTCCACCATACCTGGCTCTAAGCTCTTCATTTTTTTAAATAAATATTTTTATTTTATAATTAATTTAATTTTACATATCAGCCATGGATTCCCATGTCCTCCTGCCTTCTACCCCACAGCCTTTCCCCCCAGTCCACCCCCCATTCCTACCTCCTCCAAAGCAAGATCTCCCCTGGGGATTCAACCCTGGTAGATTCATTTGAGGGAGGTCCAGTGTGGTGGTATTCTAATTGTACTGAAATGTGATTTTGATTGTATGTTAATAAATAAAGTTGACAGTCCAGTCCCTTCCTCCCTGCACCAAGGCTGAGCAAAATGTCTCAGCATAGGCCCTAGGTTCCAAAAAGCCAGCTTATGCACCAAGAACAGGTCCCGGTCCCACTGCCTGGGGGCCTCCTAAACAGTTCAAGCTCATCAACTGTATCACTTATCCAGAGGGGCTGGTTCAGTTGCATGGGGGCTCCTCAGCTATTGATTCACAGTTCATGTGTTTCTGCTAGTTTGGCTATTTGTCCCTGTGCTTTTTCCAATCATGGGCTTGATATATCTTGCTCATGTAATCCTTCCTCTCTCTCACCAGTTGGACTCCTGGAGCTAGGCTTGATGCCCAGCCGTGGATCTCTGCATCTGCTTCCACCAGTCACTGGATGAAAGTTCTATCATGACAGTTAGGGTGTTTGGCCATCAGATCACCAGAGTTGGTCAGTTCAGGCACTCTCTCGACCATTGCCAGTAGTCTATAGTGGAGGTATCTTTGTGGATTTCTGGGGACCTCCCTAGCACTCCAGAATGCTTGGATTAAAGCTTGCTCCACCACACCTGACCCCAAGCTTTTCTTTAATTCCCTTTCACCTGTTGGAAGCTTAGTTGGGTGGGATCTTACCCTGAGGTCACTATTCCCTTTATTCCATTTAAAATCAGGCTTTTCTTTAATCTATTAACCTCATTGAGTGCAGAATTTAGCTCTATAGCACTTCCTGGCTCCCCCTTTCTCCTCAAATTGTACATTTTGTATTTTTCCTTGATAAGCTTGCTTCTATTCATTATACATCTGCAGAAGCATGGCACTAGTGGCCAAACAACACAGTCAGTGCTATGTGGTTTGCAAACTAAAACTGTCAGGCTGTATCGTATTTTTTGAAAAAAACAAAAGTCAGAAAGCAGCCATATTCTTCACCAAAATATTACCACTATCTTCCATACTCCTATGTAGCATGAATCTTGAAAGTTCTTATTAATAAAATCAAACCCAGAGCCCAGTACTGGGGTCAAGGCTGGAAGAGCAGAGAAGGAGAACAAGCCACAGCTTCCTCACCTCGCAATTCATCAGCTGATCCTGTTTCCTCAGACTGGATGCCTCTCAGCTGAACTGTGCTGCTTGAAAGCCTGAAAGCTGAACCAGGCTAGTTCCTGGTTCTCATGCCTTATATACCTTTCTGCTTTCTGCCATTACTTCCTGGGATTAAAGGTGTGAGTCACTATGCATGGCTGTTTCCAGTGAGCTTTGAACTCACAGAGATCCATGCCTCCAGAAAGCTAGGATTAAAGCTGTGAGTACCACCATTTTCTGTCCTTTATGTCTGTCTAGTGGCAATTCTGTTCTCTGATGCCAGATAAATTTATTAGGGTTCATGATATATTGGGGAACACAATATCACCACACTCCTACTAGTATGGTCCAGTAAATTCTGCTTAAAGCATTCAGTTGCTTTTCTAATCAAAAGGTTCAAAGTCCACATTGCTCCAAACAAAGACATGGTCAGGCCTATCACAACAATACCCCAGTTCCTGGCATCAGCTTCTGTCTTCATTAGTGTTTATATTACTGTGAAGAGACACCATGTCCATAGCAACTTTAATAAGGAGACATTCAATTGAGGCTGGATTATAGTTCAGAAGTTTAGTCTATTATTGTCATGGCAGGAAGCATGGTGGCATGCATGTATATATGGGCATAGAGGGGAGCTGGAATTTCTATATCTGAATCTACAGGCAGCAGGAAGAGAACCTGAGACACACTGGCTAGGCATGAGCATATGAGACCTCAAAGCCCACCTCTAGTGACATACTTCTTCCAAAAATACCACATCTACTGCAACAAAGCCACACCTTCCAATAGTGCCAGTCCCTATCAGTCTATGGGGCCATTTCCATTCAAACTACCACAAAGAGCAACAAATTTATCATTTGCATAAAAATAGGTCTCAATGAAAATAACCATACTCAACTAATTAAATGAGTATCAGAAAAACAAAAATCAATTTTTTCTCTAATTTGTAAATTCTAGATTTTTTATAGATTCATCAAATCAAATATTTATAAAAATGTACAAATGCTAAAAGAACAAATGTTATCAATGGATTGATGAGGGGGTAGAAGAGAGAAAAGAGATGCTAAAAGGAAATAAGAGTTATGCTCAATGAACCTTATCTTTTCCCATGATAATGCCTTTATGAAACTGAGTTTATTAAAACAGTTTAAAAAGACAAAATAGAAAGAGAATAATGAATTATTTCAACTTCTCACAGTTACTGACATATAAAATAAAGTCAGTGTTAAGTAAACCTAATATGTGTTTTGAATGAAAAAACAATAAAAGGTGGACATGGCTGCTCTTAAGGAGTTGTAGTTTTCATTATAAACATAAATGAGAGCACAGGTAGAGGCAGAGGCATCTAGGAAAGTCCTGAATGAATATGATCAGCAAACTGAATATGGCCATGTGAGAAGATGGGATTCGGGATGGGGTGGGGGTGGAAGGTGATCGGGGAGCCAGAAGACAAGAGGCAAGGATATCTGAATCCAAGAATGGTGGCAAAGAGGCAAAGAGGCCTAGAGGTAAAAGGACAAATAGCCAAATGGTTGGGTAGGAATCAGAGAATCTGGGGGAAGGAAAACATTGCCAAGTCCTGTGCTAGAACATTTAGGGTGGAGGGTGGTATGTCAGCCAGTATGTCTCCTTAACAATACTGGCTATACTGAGAGAGGCTGACAGTCATTGTCCACTTTGATGCATTAATAGACACCTCAGCCATTTGTTCCAGCTTTGAGAGCTAACATACATGTAAATAAACAGATTTATATATGCACATATTCATAAATGTCTATACATGTATTTTATTATATTATGTATCTACATGTATTTCATGGAATATATTGCATTTATTTATGTAAAGTATTAACTTAGACAGTAATGTCCCTAATGAACATAGATACAAAAATTCTCAACAAAATAATTGCAAACTGAATCAAAGAACATATTAAAAAATCATCTACCATGATGAAGTTGCCTCCATCTCTGTTAAGCCTCAAAGAAACCCAGATAGCAAATGGCTAACTGAGGTTGACTATCAGTGTATCAAATGGAGGCCCTCTCAGCTTAGAAGCCACCTGTTAATGAGTCCTGGCTCCTCTCTTGGCTTCTCTCTTGGCTCCAATCTTGGTTCCTCTCTTGGTCCATTCCTCCTCTTTTTGTCTCCTGCCCTTCTATTCTTCTCTTGCTTTCCCACTCTTTCTCTTCTCTCATGGTGCTGTCTATTTTGCTTGTTGTGTTTAGCCTGGACTCTTCCAGATGCCTATTGTTGCTCTTTCCCTAATACCTACAATAAAAACCTTCTCCTCAATGAAGCCAAGGAGCAGTCATGTCCTCATTTTCATTCAGTCCCAGAGAAGCAGGGATGGTTCAACTGTTCAGTGGTTCAATATGTAAACTGATAAATGCAATCTACCACATAGACAGATTGAAAGAGAAAAACCACATGAAAATCTCATCAGATGAAGGAAATGTCTTTGACAAAATCCAATATCCCCTAGAATAAGAGTTCTGGAGTAAATAGTGGAATACAAGGGACCTACCTTAGCAAAATAATGGCAATATTACAGCAAGACCACAGCCAATGTTAACTTAAATGGAGAGAAACCCAAAGCATTTCCACTAAAATCAGGAATAAAACAAGAATGTTTACTCTTTTAATACCTGTTCAATATAGTATTTGAAGTCTTAGATAGAGTAAAAGACAGTGGAGTGAGATCAATGGGATACAAATAGAAAAAGAAGAAGTCAAAGCATATTTATTTGTGGGTAGTATGATTTTATACATAAAGAATTGTAAAGCTATATTAGTTAACTTTTATAGCCAATAAATCTTTTTAGTAGCAGGATACAAAATTAACACAAAAATCAGTATCCTTTCTATATACAAATAACAAACATGCTGAGAAAAAAATCAGGGATCCATACCTTTCACAATAGCCTCAGAAAATATCTTGGGATAACTCTGACTAACCAAGAAAAAAACTTATTTAATTAAATCTTTAAAACATTGAATTTAGAATTTGAAGAAAACACTAGATGATGGGATTGCCATCAGGACTGATATTGTAAAAAAAAAAAAATAGTCATCCTACTAAAAGCAATATATAGATTAACACATTCCTTATCAAAATTCCAATAGAATTCACTATAAAAAATGAAAGACAATTTGAACTTCTTGTAGAAACAAACAACAGCAACAATTTGTTGTACTACAGAGCTATTGTAAAAGAAACAGCATGGTTTTGGCCTAAAATCAGACACAATGATCAATAGAATAGAAGGGGAAAACCAGATGTAATTTCCCACACATGCAGAGCCCTGATTTTTTTCAAAGAAGTCAAAAACAAACGGGAGAAAAGATAGGATCACCATCAAATGGTACTTGTCAAAATGGATAGCTACATGGATAAGAATCAAAATAGATCCATATCTATCACCTTGCAAAGCCTCAGCTCTAGTTTTATCAAAAACTTCAACATAAGACCAGATACCCTGAACTCAATAGAAGACAAAATAGGAAATAGGCTTGAAAGCATTGACCCAGAAATGGACTTTCTTAATATTGACATGGATACTACAGGCATTATAACAATCAATTAAAAAAAATAGGAAGTCATGAAGGTAAAATGCCTTTGGACAAAAAACAAAAACAAAAACAAAAACAAACCACAAAAACCCACCATTTTTGAGCCAAGTATCAGCCTACAAAATCGGGGGGGGGGGGATTAGTAATTATTTATCTGATATATGGTTGGTATTTAAAATATGCAATGAAATAGGTGAACATCAAGAAAACAAATAACCTCATTTTAAAAATGGAGTATTGCTGGAGATGTCTTTCTGTACACTGTGAATGTGTTGCACTGATTGACTGATAAATAAAATGCTGATTGGCCAGTAGCCAGGCAGGAAGTATAGTATCGGCAGGATAAGCAGAGAAGAGATTTCTGGGAAGTGGAAGGCTGAGTCAGGAGATAGTGCAGCCACCGCCACCATGAGAAGCAAAATGTAAGGATAATGGTAAGTCACGAGCCATGTGGCAAGGTATAGATTTATAGAAATGGGTTAATTTAAGATATAGGAACTAAATGGCAAGAAGCCTGTCCCAGTCATATAGTTTATAAGTAACAGAATATTGAACTAAACAGAGTGTTGTCAAAGGGTGGAATATAAATAGCTAAGAAACATGTGTAGAAATTGCATCATCATGAGTCTAGGGAAATATAAATTGAAATATTTTGAAATTTCATCTTAACCTAGTCAAAATGGCCACAATTAATAAAACAAATAGCAGAACATACTGACAAGGATGGGTAGCAAAGGGAACACTTTATTCATTGCTGGTGGGTGTATATATTGTTACAGTCTTTGAAAGAAATCTGTGTGAAGTTTCCTAGAAAAAACCTGAAAATCGGTCTACCACAAAATCCAGCTATGCCAGTCTTAGGCATATACCCAAAGGATGCAACATCTTAACCATGGAAGCTCATGCATTTTCATTGTTGTTCTACTTGCAATATATAGTAGCCAAAATTGGAAATATCCTAGATGGCCATCCACTTAAAAATGTATAATAAAATATATAATGAAAATGTGATATATTTTCAGAGTGAAATATTGTTGTGATGCAATACTATGAAAATGATTCCTCATTCTAAGAGACTGGAACTTTTGCAGGACCGCACAGCCAGCATTAAAAATATACCTTGATGTCACTTAATAATTAAGATCACTGTCCTACTGTGTACTCAGCCTGTTTGTTTAACCTGCTTTTAAGAGAAGAATGTAGCAATCAACCTTACTTGCATTGGATTTCCCATGTAAACAGATTTTGCAATGTAAGTTAATGTCTAGCTGTAATCTTGTTATATGTGCCCTAAAACAAGAATGATGTGTGTGCAAATGCAGAAGTTGAAAGCAATCTTCTAGAATCTACTATAAATATTGAACTCTACATTTATGAACATTTGTTGATGAATATTGTTTTTTTTTGACACAGGGTTTCTCTGTGCAGTTTTGGTGCCTGTCCTGGATCTTGCTTTGTAGACCAGGCTGGCCTTGAACTCACAGAGATCTACCTGGCTCTACCTCCTGAGTGCTGGGATTAAAGGCATGCGCCACAATCACCTGGTGCCAATAAATGTTGATCTTTGCTAAACTGTTTGTTGTCTGGGTCAGTTGGGGGTCTGTAGCCAGAGTTTTTTTGGGATCCAACAAAGCCCCTGCAGTCCTGTGGCCCGCTTATAAAATAATAACTCAGAAGCTTATATTAATTATAACTGCTTGGCCATTTAGCTCAAGATTATTACTGACTAGCTCTTACTCTTAAATTAACCCATAATTCTTATTTATGTTTAGCCACATGGCCTGGTACCTTTTCTCATTTCTGCCTTCACATCTTGCTTCCTTTGTGTCTGGCTGGTGACTCCTGTCTCAGCCCTTTCTCTTCCAAGAATTCTCCTTGTCTTCTCATCCTGCCTATATTTCCTGCCTGGCTATTGGCCAATCAGCATTTTATTTATCAACCAATCAGAGCAACACACATTCACAGCATACAGAAAAACATTCCATAGCACTTCCTCTTTTCTGTATAATCAAAAAGAAAGGTGTTAACTTTAACATAGTAAAATTACATATAATAGAACAGTTATCAAGCAAGAATTATAGTTACAATATCTAGTCTATTTGTATTTGGCAAAATTAAAGAAAATATTCTATCTAGCCTGCATTTGTAAAGCTAAAGTTTCATATCTAATTTATCTTTTATCATAACCAAGGAAAATTATAACTATCTAGTCTTCAGCTACATCAAAGACCCCAGAAGGATATAATATTACCTAAGTAAACAAGAAATGTATTGTAAGCAATTTCTAAATTCCTGGAAATGACAAAGACAGCTGCCTGCCTGGATAGTCATCCAAAGTTCCTCTGCAATGTTGGGGCATCCATCTTCAGCCCATAGGTTTAGAGTCTCTCAGTCACTCTTTCCTGTGTTCTATAGAATGTCTGGCAGTCTTCTCTGTGAAGCAGGAACCTGAAGGACCATTTTGCCTTGTTTTGGTAAATTCACTGAACACCTTCCTATGAGTCCTGCATGTCCAGTTGATACAACATTTTGTCAAGCAGTCCAGGCAAGAATAGTTTCTTGCCCAAATGGTTGTTTTTTCCAAGAAGAATATAAGCTCTATATGGAGTGTCTTTGATGCCCATCCTCCTCTCTGAAGTAAATCAGTGCTGCCAAGAACAGATATGTCTCACTGTCCAGAAAGTCTAAGTTTTTAAAATATTTTAAATGCCGTATTCTGTAGGTCTTTGAAGTGTTTGAAGATTACCTACCTAACTGAATTTTATCTTTGTACACCTGGAAAACTTAAAAAGACTACAAGTCAATCATAGATGTTTAACTATTAATAATTTTATTATCCATTGCAATTTAAATGAGTTACATAAAGATAATACCTTAAGTAAGAGTATATAAAGTATAACAAAATTAACTTTAAATTTGTATCAGTAAAGTAAAATCCACAGCAATGTAAAACATTTTTAATCAAGTTGTTCTTTAAAAGTAAATTCAGTAATCTGTCCTTCTATCTTTTCATATCTATATATCTCCCCCACCGTTTCCTTAGAAAAATATTGACTATGACCAATAACAATTTGTAACCAACAATCTAAACAAAGACAAACATCCATAATTCATTTTTTTTGGGAATATGGGCATAGTTTTCTAGGCTACTTCCTGTTGATAGAGGGCACTGGTAGTCTTATGGGGATCCTGAGAAAATTTGAGATAATGGTCAAGTCCTGGGAAGACCTGCTATAACCTTTGTTGATAGATACCATCTGTTAAAGTTCAAGAGGTCTGGCTTGATCAAATCTGATCCATCTTAACCTAGAACAAATCCATAGCCTCTTGCTTCCTGTGTAAACAAAAACAGAGCCTCCTTTCCCAAGCAACATATTATTACATCCAAATTTTGAAGTCAAAATACCTTTAAAATATACACGTTGGTTTAACTGAGCAGTCTTTACAATCAAATGCCTTTCTGTAGTTAAAAATCCCAAAGACAATATAATCCAGACTTTGTGTGTAACATCAATCTTTACACAGCTTATTTTTTTATATGACTTTTACTTTCTCTTTAAAGACTTTTTTTTGAAACTATTTCTTTATATAACTGTCTATATTAATTTTCTTTTCTCTTCCAAGCCTACATACATTTTTGCACACACTGTAAACCATTAAGTCTTGTTCCATCTGAATCTGCTTTATTGTGAATCTATTGCTTTAAACTGCAGCATGACTAGGAGAGAAATGACAGCTTTGGCTGCTGGCACCACCCACCTCAGCTTTCCAACATGAACTACATTTACTGCCAGCTCTGGGGGAACCATGTTCATTGCTGACTCTGTGAAGCAGTGGGTCTATACTTCCATCCAACACCATGTAGCCCAAAGACCTTTTCTTTCTTTTTTTTTGGTGTGTGTCTGTACTAGCAAAAGCTATATCCATGACACACCATTTTACGTGGCTTGCAGAAACCTCTGTAGCTCCAACTCGCATGCTGAGAACATTCCAAAGCCAGGGGACACATCATTGCACCTAGGTCCTCCATGAACTAGGAAGGTGCTCTCAGCTACATTTATAATCTCTTCTTAAGCTCTCTCAAGTTTTAGGTGGAAACTCTTGCCAACACATGTGGGCACCATCAGGGGTCAATTGGAGATAGTGATTTAATCACTTGTGTAACTGTTAAAGATTTCTGTTCCTTTTTCCCATGTGATGCTTTCTGTGTTGTTCAATAGAAGAGGAAAAAGAACCATTTGCTAGAAACAGAAACATCCAGTCACACAACAGACAGACATACACAGATACACAGCAGACAGACAAAACACACAGAGATGCACAGAAGATAGACAAACACCTTCAGATGCACAACAGGTAAACAATGCACAAATAGATACATAGAAAAGAGACACACACTCAGACACCTAGCCACACAACAGTCACACACAGACACAGGAGAGAATTATACAAGTCAGTTTTCTTCAGCAGGCACAGATTAAGACTCATGCAACAGACAGAAGATGGAAGATACAAGGAACATTAAGTAGAGAATTCAAGTCTGGACTTTGAAAGGAAGAGAGTGAGAATAAACAAGAGAGAGAGAACTATAGAGTGAGAGAGGGTGTGTGTGTGTGTGTGTGTGTGTGTGTGTGTGTGTGTGAGAGAGAGAGAGAGAGAGAGAGAGAGAGAGAGAGAGAGAGAGAGAGAGAGAGAACCTGAAGTTTGGTGGGTATCATGGTGGCACGGATCTTGAAGGAGTTGGAGCAAGGGAAAGAATATGATCAAAATATTTTGCCTAAAATTTTTTAAATAAAATTAGTACAAAGTTTGTTTATATTTATTAATGCATTATAGGTTTGTTATTGAAAATATTACTCCATTAATAATATATTAACTTTAATTTTTCTTGTTAGTATTAGCCTCAATAATTCTTTCCTGGATATTTTAATAAAAATTAAGAACTAGAATATTACTACTTAAAGTAAGCTAAGGGCACAAACTACAGTGTGTAGATTAATACTTACCATCCCATCATTTGATTTCTGTTTAGAACAAAGAAGTGAGTTTTAGAATCAGATAAATGTAGAAGTCAAATTATGGCTCACAAACTTGCTAGCTGTGGATGATAATAGACAATTTACAGCTCTGAGCTATATTCTCTTCATTTTAGAAATGAGCTTGATATTTTCTTAATAGAATTAATGTTGGACTGAAATAATGTAATGAATTTGAGTAGTACATTTGGTTTGGTGTCTAGTACATGACACACTGATAAATGTTTAACCAGATTTCCACACAAAGAAGAGGAAATTGATCTGTAGAATTTACAACTTTATGTGGTTTAAATATCCCCCATGGTCAACTTCAAATTATTAATATTGTTTTTCAAGACAGGGTTTCTCTGCATAGCTTTGCACCTTTCCTGGATCTCACTCTGTAGATCAGCTGACATAACTGAAAACAGAGCTGGAAAGAATTGTGTACAATACAGTTTCAGAAGCTGTTGATATCTAGCTGCAATATACTTCTGAGATGTAAAACAAATTGAACACTAAAAAATGTTCCACTTCCAAATGTGCTCCAGTACCACAAATTGTCATATGCCTGTATTTTGCATTATGTTTACATTTTACTAAACTTTTCTCTTAAGGTTTGTTTTTATTATATATGTATAAGTTATTTCCTGCCTGTATGTATTTGCATGCAATGCATGTCCTGGTCATGGAAGCCAGAAGAGAAAGCTAGGTACCCAGGATCTGGAGCTACAGATGGTTGTAAGCCACCATGTGGGTGCTGGAAACTATAACCAGCTTCTCTGCAAGATCAACATGTGCTTTCAACTGCTGAGACATTACTCAGGCTTGAAAAAATTTACATTCATGACAATTATATAATCTGAAATTTGGGGAGATATATTAATATATAATCCAAATTTACTTCTTATATCATAAAAAGCAAGAAGGAATTTTGCACAATTCCTTGGGGAAGCAACAATACAGAACAAAATACAAAGTCTCATAGTAGTCTATTTAGAAAAATCAGGTTATATATTTGACGCATTCTTTAAATGAAACCAAACATCAGAATTTTTGGGGAAAACCATACCTCACTTAATTTTCAAAAGGTATGATATTTCATAGCTAGGGTCAAAGTCTGTGCACATCATCTGGGGATGGAGTATGATGAGTGATCTCATGCCTTTCATGTGCAAGGGCTGAAGTTTTATCCTGAGGATCAGAAATAAAATCTAAGAGTGTATACATCTAATGAAAATTCAAATGAGAATCCCAAAGCTGAAAATTCATTGGGATAAATATTAGTCTTCATTTTTCAGCTAATTTACTTTCACTAAAAATTATAAAATTCATATGAAGGAATTTTTAGAATTCCTTTCCAAAATGTAAACACTTAATGTTGTATTTATATCATATCATCATTGAATTGACATTTAATTAGTATCTTAATTTCTACTCTTTAAAATAACATATATTGGGAGAATAGAAGAGGAGAAGAGGTCTTTCTACAAGAGTAATTAAGATTATTTGCTACAGAAGTACTGTCTCACCATGACTGCAAACATCCTCTGTGTTTATGAGAAAGCTCATTATGTGCTTTCAGAAGGTCCCTCTTCCTATCTTCAATTTCTTCAAATAAAATATTTCCAGAAATAGTATTATGACCTTTTATTCATCCCAAACCTTTCATCATTGTATTTCAAGTGTTTTTTTAAGGCTTATATGTGAATATCTAGCTGACAAAATATTCTTGTAACTGAAAACCTCAATGGACTTAAAAATGCCAAATCTTCAGATAAAGGGAATATTCATTTTGTTAATATTAACCTTTTTGTGTAATATGTTACTTCATATAGGATTTTTAGCTATATACACTTGCATAGAAGTATTGAGTTTCTATTCAAAGGAGAATTTGAAACGTTGTTTACATGAAAGTGTATGAAAATTTCTCAAGTTTACAGCAGTAACCTATGGTTGACTATATACGGCCTTCATAGAGCCAGGTTTCACCAACCATCCTATAGTGCAGAAACATCTGACCAAAAAAAAAAACAAAACAAAACAAAAAAAACAAAAAAAAAACTATGTGTATACTATGATCTTGGTTTGTATGCTAATGTTCATTTACATCTTTTGTTGTCCTTTTTATATCATGTTGTGCTATGCTACACAAAAATATGTTATTAGAATGTTATCATATGCATCTATACCATTAACATTGTCCACAAGAGCACTTGCTCAGCTATGTTCATATCAGCATTGTTTGTAATAGCCAAAACCTGGAAACAACCTAGATGCCCTTCAACTGAAGAATGGATAAATAAATTGTGGCACATATACACAATGGAATACTAATCAGCAGAGAAAAAACAATGACACCATGAGGTTTGCAGGCAAATGGATGGATCTAGAAAAAAATCATCCTGAGTGAGGTAACCCAGACTCAGAAAGACAAATATGGTATGTACTCACTCACAGGAGGATACTAGATGTGGAACAAGGATGACTGGACTGCTACTCACATCACCAGGGAGGCTACCTGGAAAACAGGACCCCAAGAAAGATACGAGTATCGCCCAATGACTGAGAAATGGCTGAGATCTACATGAACAACCTGGATGTGAGTGGGGTAATGAAGGGCGAGGGTCGAGGGAAAGAGAGCCTGTGGGAGTGGGAGATCCCAGCTGCATCAAGAACAGAGGGGGAAAACAAGGAATAGGAGACCATGGTAAATGAAGACCACATGAGAAAAGGAAGAAACAAAGTGCTAAAGAGGCCCACAGAAATCCAAACTTGTCATAAACCATGTAAGTGTCACCTTATACCAATAAGTTACGCACTCGCTAGTTGTTCACTTTTAATTGTAAGTGTTATGTCTAAGTGATTCACAGATACATAGGTACACACATTTGGAGAGCATATTTAAAAAAAAAACAGGTGGGAGCTGGAGAGGTGGCTAAGCAATTAAGAGTACTTACTACAACTCTTCTGGAAGTCCTGAATTTGGTGGCTCAAAGCTACTTATAACTCTAGCTACAAGAGATCCAACACCCACTTCTGATCTCTACAGACTTGTATACCTGTTGCATGTACACATTCAGACAGAAGCACATACACATAAGTAAAAATAAATACAATAAAATGGAAGACAGGAAGTTATTATTCCTGGAACTGGAGCCTATGTATGACAAAAAATTCACAACAAATTATAGCATGTAGTTAGGGTTGTAAACTACTGCCATGAGTAATAATTCATACTCATAAAGTAGAAAATCCTTGCTACTTAACAAAGAAGTGCAAATTTTGGGCTAAATTTCTGTTCCAATGAATTGGTTTCTTCATTTTAACAATAGTCTAAATGATCTTACACATGTTAATTATGATTATCCCTAGACAGGTGAATGAATTCATGTGGTTGAAAGAAATTATGTCAGTCTTTCCTCCAAGGATACTAAAATAGGGCAAATACCTCATAGTAGATTCATGATTTACCTTTCCAATTATATACTTTAGTCTTGTTGATAGCCTGTATTTCTATATCTTGAGTGAATTTAAGTACTTTTCCCAAATTTTCAGTTCTAAGTTTTTTAGCGTCTTTCAGAAAATATTTGCCAGGAATCCTGCTTTTGTTTTTGCTTTGCATTTTGTTGGAAAGAGTCTCAATATGCTCCCTAGGCTGGCCTGGAACTCACGATGTAGCTCAGTTTTGCTTCAAACTCATATCCCCTCCTACCTCAGCTTCTGAAGTTTTGGACTTGAGGACATGACTCACAATGACATGCTAGACTAGAGCCCTTGCAAACATGGTGATAGCCTTTAATCCCACTGACTTAAGGGTCACCCTTGAGAAAGTTTTACTATGCATAAGCCGAACCATATTTAAGCATCATTTTCTGATTTTATACCACTGGCACAGAAAATTATCTCTTAATTCTCAGTCTGTCTTTGAAAACTCTGTAAGGTCAGTCAGTGAACTTCAGGATACTAAAATTCAATTGAGAATTTCTGTTTTAACCAGATAACCTGGTATGATAGAATTCTCTCCTGCAGTCTTTGTTAACATGTCTTCTATAAGTAAAACAGCCATAAGTCATTCTACATGGCAATTAAAATATTGAGAGAAAAATAATTCATCTGATGCTTGAAATCTTCAAATCATCTGAGTACACTAAAAACACTTGTTGCCATGACTAATTAGTATTTTAGTATAGTTTGGAGGCTTGATCTTATTGTATTTCTGGAAAAATTATTTCACATTCTTCACCTCTTTCTTAAAATGTTATCTACTGCAGTGCATGATGATCTAGAAGCATAATAATTTGACATATCTATCTAATAAACTGCTACTATAGTTTTAAGTTCCATATATACATAATACAAATATTATTGCAACTCAAAATGATTTTATATGAATGCATCATTCAATTTTTAAAGTTGAAAATTTTAAAATGGACTTTTCTTGATGAGCATGAGCTAAAGACTTAAGTTTGAGGACTGTAAGCAAATAAAAATGTAATTCAGATCTAAAGAAGAGTTATGCTACTCAGAGGAAAATAACTAGAATTAATTTGCATTTTAGTAATCAGTAATAGGGGTTATGAGGTGTCAATTATGTTCCACATATGACCTTTTTAAATTTCTAGGTAATGTACCTCAATTAATTGTCTGTGGCATCATAAAGAACCTTTTTCATTGCAGCATGACTATGAAAAGCAATAAAATTCTTTCTATGCAGCTGAAGTATGAAATGTACAACTGACCTTAGCACTTAGCAGTAGCTCACTGTGTTAATGTAGATTTTCTATTGGCATAAATTTCCATTTAGTCAAAAGTGTGAGAAGCTCACCTAACAATTTCTAACTAGCCACAGTGAGGTTTCTGAAGTTATAGAAATGCCCATGCTTTTAGGACCATATTCCACTACCTGTTGTGTAAATATATAATGAAAATTAATTTGGAATTGTCTAACTACCATAATCAGCTACATTGGAAACATAGTATTGTTGGAACAACTTTAGTTCTTATTGAAAGTTTGTAGATTGACTCTGAACTTTCAAAAACTGAAAAAAACTAGAAAGTTATTTCCTTGTAATTCATTTACTTACTTTAATATTCACAAATTAACTTAAGTTTTGAATAAGGTAAGTAATAATAAAAGCAGGAAGTTACATTGTTATGAGAATTTAAGCATCTCTCTTCTAGCTTTTAAACAATGAACCTCTCCTGAACCCTATACTGGCCCCCTAACATGATATCTACCTTGTTGATCTCCCTCTCTGTCTTTCCCCCAACTTGACCATCCGAAAGACACCTCATATTCCCATCCCCCATTCCCTGCTTTATATCTCCCCCTGCCCCCAGTTTACCCAGGAGATCTCATTTATTTCCCCTTCCAAGGGCAATCCATGCATGCCCCTTAGGGTACTCCTTGTTACCTAGTTTCTCTAGGGCTATATATTATAACCTGGTTATCCTCTGCTTTGCATCTACTATCCACTTAGGAGTGAGTAAACACCATGTTTGTCTTTTTGGGTCTGAGTTACCTCACTCAGAATGCTTTTTCTACTTCCATCAATTTGCTTCAAATTTCTGGTGTCCTTGTTTTATATAGTTGAGTAATATTCCATTGTGTAAATGTACCACATTTTCTTTATCCATTCTTCAGTTGAGGAGCATCTAGGCTGTCTCCAGGTTCTGGCTATTATCAATGATGCTACTATGTTCATAAAATTTAAGGTTTTCCTGTGCACAGAAGTAGGTTGTTAACTCAAATGTCCAGTGCCAGTTTTGAAATAGGTGTCTATGTGTTGTTGGCCAGTGAGCTACCAGAGGTTTCCAAAACAATATAAGCTATTCCTATAGTACTTGACTTTCCACCAGAGTATGGCAGTAAGACCCAGTTTCTGAAGAGACTACACATTTGAATACAGTCCACAAAGAAATCAAGTGGAAATGAGCTGAAAACTTCTTTCCTGCAGCCTAGGGTTCATGGTGCTGGGAGGTACATTGTAAGTTTCTTGGGGAGAAAGGATAGCAATCTTATCAATATTTGGACTCTGCATACTACAGTACCACTTGAGGCAAAATATGTTTTTTGGTGCTGTGGGATAATGCTTTTGTATACTGGTTTAATAAAATGCTGATTGGCCAGTAGTCAGGCAGGAAGTATAGGTGGGGTGAGCAGACAAGAATTCTGAGAAGAAGAAGAAGGGCTGAGTCAGGAGTCACCAGCCAGACACAGAGGAAGCAAGATGTGAAGGCAGAACTGAAAAAAGGTACCAAACCATGTGGGTAAACATAAATTAGAATTATGGGTTAATTTAAGTGTAAGAGCTAGTCAGTAATAAGCCTGAGCTAATGGCCAAGCAGTTATAATTAATATAAGCTTCTGAGTGATTATTTTATATGTGGACGATGCAACTTTTGGGGTCTGGTGGGATTAGAGAAACCTTCCCACTATGCTCTGGTACAGTTGTGACATGAATACTTTGGGCATAACCAGACACTTTCAGATTGGATAGAAAGTCTGCTACTTTGGACAAATTCTATCTAAAAACATGGTCAAAAGTCTGTGACTAGAGATACCATATGCCAGAAGTGGGGAATCTACTACTGTATTTTTAATAAAATGACATGAAGTAAAGCTTCTTATTAAATATTTACCAATATTTCTCTCAGTCTTGGTGCAATAAACATCTTTTTACAGTATGCAATAGTTTAAATAGATTCATAACTGTTCCAAGTGGTAAAACTCAGCAACTGTGGAGTGCTTTGTTGAATAAGAGATCTATATCAAGACTTGGGGAACAACCTGGAAGTGTGAATAGAAAACATGGAAGAAAGACTGCTATGACACATTGTGCTCTGGGTATGACATGGACATTGCAATCACAAACACATTGTAGCTATAATCATCTGCACAAAGTGTTCACTGAATATGACATGAAAGAATGAGAGGGATGATTGTGAAGGAGGAGAAGGGAAAGAAGATGATGAAGATGATAAGGATGATCAGCAGGAGTGACATGAGCATAAATGAGGTTACTAGAGGATGAATAGATCACAACACCTTGTACAAATGTAAGAAATTATTAAAAATATATAAAAATATACCTATTTCCCTGCTTGGAATACTAATGCTATCTACTTAGAATACTAATCCTATTCTTTTTCTAAAGTAGTGTCAATTCTGGAAGGTTAGAAATGTTTCTTGTAGACAGCATAAAGGCAGATCATGTTTTGTGGTACAATTAACTAGTTTGCATATTTTGACTTAGGAATTAAAGCAACTATTGTTGTAATTTGGTACTGAAAGACATGTATAAAAAATCTGTCATTTTGTTGATTTTGTGGAGTTTGTTTTCTTAGTCTT
This sequence comes from Peromyscus leucopus, assembly GCF_004664715.2. Classification (NCBI taxonomy): domain Eukaryota; kingdom Metazoa; phylum Chordata; class Mammalia; order Rodentia; family Cricetidae; genus Peromyscus; species Peromyscus leucopus. Next base: position 73,152,365 of record NC_051083.1, read on the forward strand.
AATTTACATAGTCATTGTCCTTGAATAATGTACTTTTTCTGTAGTACCTGAGATTTGTTTTAAAATGTGTTTCTTTAGTGTTTTATAATTTTGCAGTGTTTAGTGCTCAGATCTTTTACTGATTTTCTTGAGTTTATAAAAGACCTTTGCTGTAGACGCAAAGAAACACATTTGAAATGCCTTGACTAATTGGAAGGTTAGACAGAATGCATGGATTTTAAGACTAAGTACTGGTAAAATTTCACAGTATCTTAAGTGATTAATAGATTCAGTGCCATCTATATCAAAATCTCATAGAATATTTATAAAGTAGAATAAACCATAATCCATTTAAGAATTTTTAGAGATCTAGTCAATGAGATCTTCAGCAAAAATCAAACCTCAAAGCATGACACTTAACAAGATCAACAAAACAAAACCTGTATTTTTGCATGCACAACAAAACTTACAAAACAGAGTAAAGAAAAATATATTATATATGATTAGTTTTAGAAATAAAAAAAATTCTTAATATTTGTTTATTTTTAAAATTTGGTTGATATAGTGATTTTATTGTGGCAACAACATAGAAAGACCTTTAATTAATCTTTTAATTAATGGAGAAAAGACAGCAGTATGAAGTTCTGTGCCATTGGTGAAACAATCAATGTTTATTCTAAGGTGCTCATGGATCAATAGCTGAACATTAATTTATACAAGGGTATTTTAGGGATGAAGTGCTATATTTTATATTAAAGGGGAAATACATTGTTTATACTATACCCTAAATGTAGCAGGGTCCTTTGTTGTTGTTCCCTTTGGGGGTGGGGGCCAAGTAGGAGCAGAGTCAAACCAGACTCCGGGAGAATGTCGAAACAACAAGCTCAGTTTATTCAGGAAGAGGCAAGTCTTATATACCCCCCACCCCACCCTGGGGGGAGGTCTGATGAATATGCATCAGCTGGTGTGACATGGCTGCCATTCATTGGTCCAAGTCATCTCCAGATCATGTTTCAACTGCTGTTGCTAAGACCATCAGGCAGACCCAGTCTGGCTCTCAGAAAAGTATCTTTTTTACATGTTTGGGCCATCTGGCCCTCAAGCCCGTTAGGGATGAGTCATCCCACACCTAAACAGGCTGTTTCTTCCAGAATTAAATTCAATAACTTAGTTAAACATTTTAAAATCAATTGGCATATCACCAAATATATATATATGACAATATATATATGACAAATATATATATTACAATCCTGAATGATTCAACCACAAATGGGACATCAATATTACTCCACACAAGCAAAGCACAGGGGACCATTTTGGAGAAGGGAGCAGAAAGACTGTGGGAGCCATAGGTCAGGGAAGACCAGGGCAAAATTGTATTTCTTGGGCATCAAAGTACTACTGTACTCATGAACTCAAAACAACTGTGGTTGCCAGCACATCTGTCATTTGTCTTCTTTTAGTCTATATAAAATTTTTGGATTCTTTACATATTCTAAACACTAATCCTTTGTAAGCTGAAAAATATACTTTTCAAATTTTTGAGTTTCCTCTTTACTTGCTTGTTTTGTTTCCTTGGCTGTGCAAGCTTTTAGTTTTAGTCCCACTTATCAGTTGTTTAACCTTATTCCTAGACAAATGGAGTCCTATTCAAAAAGTCCTTTCCTGCACCTATATTTACTCCTAGCAGTTTTTCTGTTTCAGGTTTCAAATTGAAGTCAGTTGGAGCTACTTTTTTTGCAGGGTGAAAGATATGGGTCTAATTTCATTCTTTATGTAGACACCCAGTTTCTCCATCACTGATTGTTGAACATGATGTCTTTTCTCCATTTTATATTTTTGGTAACCTAGTAAAATATGGAATGTCTGTAGTGTTGTACATTCATGTTTAGGTCTGTCTTGTATTTGTTCTCTATGTATGTTTTGATGCCAGTGTCATATTGTTTTTCTAACTAGAGATCTACAATATGTCTTGAAATCTGGAAAGTTAAACATTCCAGCATTATTCTTTTTGCTCTGGATTGTGTTGGTTTCATGAGGACTTTGGGGTTCCAAATAAATTGTAGATTATTTTTTATTTATGTAAAAAAATTTTGGGGGCTTTGTTTGGGATTGCCATGAATCTATAACTTGATTTTAGTAGAGTGGTCATATTGCTAACAATAATGGCCCCAATCTGTGAGTATGTAATATCTTTCCAGTTTCTGTTATCTTTCACTGCTTGTTGAAAGACTGGACATTTTCACTGTGGAAATCTTTCACCTTTATTAGGTTTACTTCTAGATATTTTTGAGGTTATTATGAAGGCAGTGGGTCCATTGTCTCTTTATCAGTGTATTTGCTGTTGATGTATAGAAAGATAATTTTTATAAGTTGATTTTGTATTCTGCCATTTTGTTGAAATTGTTGATCATGTCTAGAAATTCTCTGGTGGAATTTTTGGGTTCTCTTGTGTATTATATCATATCATCTGTAAACAGATATGGTTTCACTTCTTTTTCTTTTTGTATCCCTATAATTTCTTTCTCTTGCCATATTGTTCTGGCTAGTGCTTCTAGCACTGCATTGAAGTGCAGTATGGATAGTGTATAGGCTTATCTCATTCCTGAGTCTAATGGGATTGCTTTGAGGTTTTATCTATTTAGGATAATGTTCAATATGAATATATCACATATAAACTTTATAATGTCTATGTGTGTATCCTCCAGTTCAACTGTGTTGATGACTTTTATGAAAGCATGCTGATGTTACCCAAAGACTTTTTCTGCATATATTGAGGAAATAGCGTGTTTTTATTTTTTCTTCAAACAGGTTTATATTGTTTAGTATATTTATTATATTACATATGTTGAATAATCCTTCCATATTTGCAATAAAGCCAACCTGGTCATGTTGTATGATTTTGTTTCTTTATTCCAATTTTGGGCTTGCAAGTATTTATTCAAGATTTTTGTGTCTATGTTTATCGAGAATTTTGGCCTGTAGTTTTCTTATGTTGTTGTTGTGTCTTTAACTGTTTTTGATGTTAGAATTGTACTGGCTTTATAGAGGGAACTTGGAAGTGTTCCTTGTGTTTCTATTTTCTAAAATAATATAAGAAGAATCAGTTACAGTTTTTTCAAGTCTGGTAGAATTCTGCTGTGAATTGTATGGTATGCTACTTACTCTGGAATAAAATAGTTATAGAAGTGAATAAATATGTTTAAGCACATGATAGTACCCAAACACTTTATTTGACTTAGGAACATATTTATCAAATTCTAGAGAAAATTTGTCCTTCAAATGGAAATAATATATGCATCAAGTTAAAAAAAAAAGATGTTCAAAATGCAAAACACAGTACCTACCTGAAGTTATTCCAATCTACAAAAAAAAAAAAAAAAAAAAAAATTACAGGCTAAAAGAGGTTTCATGAATAGATCATTTTTCTTTTCTTTCTTTCTTTCTTTCTTTCTTTCTTTCTTTTTTTTTTTTTTTTGAAGACAGGGTTTCTCTGTGTAGCTTTGTCGTCTTTCCTGGAACTCACTCTGTAGCTCAGGCTGGCCTCAAACCACAGAGATCCACCTGCCTCTGCCTCCCAAGTGTTGGGATTAAAGGCATGCACCACCACTGCCTGGCCAATAGATCATTTTCAAGAAGCTCTAATTTAGACTATATTACTAACAAATACAAATAATCTAGATTATATATGTTTAGAATTATCTGATGCATCAGTTCCATGTTTGGCTTTCTGCCAGATATAATAAACTAATTATGACACAGGAGGAAATTTATGCCTGATACTTTTGATAATTCAAAAGTCTACTATGACTGGGAAGGTGACAGGCTTTATAGAATAGTAGTACAATGTTTTGCTAAAGGGAAATGAGATTAATCTTCCTTCTAATTATTTATATTTGTATTTTCAGATTAGTGCTAATCTCACCCTTGATCATGAAGTTCTGTTTACAATTGCCTGATCTTAATGTAGAGAATCATAACTGGTTACAGGAGTCAAGTTTAATTGTTGAGTGCTTGACTTTATATGAGACAGCTATATTACTCCCTCCAAAGCCTGAGGTTACTCTAAACAGGGAATTATGCTACTTTTAGGAGACATAAGTTGTCAAATAAAAATATGGAATACTTGTCCTTGATTTGTTGGTCAGAGATGTCCTGGAGCCTACCCAGCAATACAGGATGCAGTGGATGGCCAAAACTCATGGGTGTATGGACACCGTTAATTAAAGTCTGCGAATTATTAAAAATAAAATAACGAGGTTCTGAAGTTGGGAGCAGATGTTGAGGTGGGGATGAATCTAGGAGAAATTAGGAAAGGAGCTGGGTGTAAATATGACCAAAATACATTGGATGAAGATCTCAAATAATTAATAAATATATAACATTTTAAAATATTAATTGGAACTGCTAACCAAATTAAGTGCCTGCAATGTAAGAAATATCAAAACAATTTAAATAGCTATTTAAGAAATTAAAATTTAACTAGGCACTATATATTTTTATTTGCTTCCTAAGAGCAAACTTAATAGCAATATAGTCTTATTTTTGTAATTCATTAAGCATTTTAAAAGGTAGTTTAGCACATTATTTAAATAAAACAAATTCTGTAACAATTCCTACAGCATGTGTATATTATGCATTTGTCTGTATTGTACAGAAAATGAAGACTAGTTAAGATTGAATTATGAACCAAAAATAATACAAATGTAGTTATTTATGAAGTGTCTGAGTTTAAATAAATTTTGAATTAAATGACATGGGGCTCTGTACATCACCATTTTCTCAAAAATTTCCTATAATTAAGAAATTTTGATTTTCTTTCTTATTGTTTAAAACAATTTTTAAATTTTAATATATTCTGATCATATTCTTCCTCTCCCCTAAGTCCTTCCAGGTCTTCTCCCCTTCCTTATCCATTATGACAACATAAACCCCAAAACCAACAAAACAAAATAACATCCAAACAGGAAAAAAAAATACTGTAACAAAATAAAAGCACACACACATACACATATACAGACACACACACACACACAGAGAGAGAGAGAGAGAGAGAGAGAGAGAGAGAGAGAGAGAGAGAGAGAGAGAGAGAGAGAGAGAGAGAGAGAGAGAGAAGGGGGAATACAAAAAAGAAAAAAAAACCAGAAAACTGTGGAGTCCATTATATGTTGGTTAATTACTCCTGAACATAAGGCCTGTCTTGAAGTGGTTGATATACTTAGTGTCACTTCATTGGGGAAAACTGATTTTCACTCTAACACCAGGTATAAATGACAGTTCACAGTTCAGTTGTTAACCTTTACCTTTGTGGCTAATTTTAATTTATTCATTCATTTTTTAAAAAAATATAACAAAATAAATTGTAAGTTATAACAAAAACTATCTCATCAAAGTTGGATATGACAGACCAAGACAAGGAAAAGAGGTCATAAGAAGCATAAGAAACAGAGACTCACTTGTACACACACTCAGGAATCACTTAAGTTGGAAGCTACATTATATACCTTGAGGACCTGGTACAGACCCATGCAGGCCCTGTTCATGCTTCTTCAGTCTCTGTGAGTTCATATGAGTTTTGTTCATGTTGACTTCAGAGGGCCTTGTTTTCTTGGTGTCCCCCATCTCCTCTGGCTCTTACACTCTTCCTAGCCTAAAATAGAAGAAGGAATAAAAAAATGTAGTACACTTACACAATGGAGAATTACATTGCTATTAAAAGTTACGTCATGGAATTTGTAGGCAAATGAATGGAACTAGAAAAAAAGTCACCCTGAATGAAGTATCCTAGACCCTGAAAGACAAATGTGATATGTATTCTCTCTTATAGGTGAATATTAGCTGTTAAGTCAGTGAAAACCAAGCTACAAACCATAGAACCATACAGGGTAGAAAGAGAGTAAGGGACTAGATGAAACAGATAGATGTCCTTAGGGACGGGAAATACCAGAGATAATTATGGATTGAAGGGGACTGGAATGGAAAGATCAAGTAGAAAGGGTGTAGAAAGGGCTGTGGGAAGGAATATAGGGAAAGACAATTAAAATTAAGGGACACTTGAGAGTTTGTGTGGAAACTTAACACTGTAGAAACTTATTACAATATATACTTATATGAAGACAATCTAAATGAAACTGCCCAATAATGGGGAGAGACAGAGTCCCAACTAGTTATCTTGTATCACCAAACAAAACTTCCAGTAATGGGATTGGTTACATCTAATTGAATTGTTGAATAAAGAGGCCACATGGGAACCCCCAAATAACTCAGGCTGTTGCTAAGAATATTGGTTGCTCTTGACAAACTGACAGCAAGTTCCCATTGTTGAAAAGAACACATATACCACTCATTGAACATGGAAATATTGAGCTATTGCCTACATAGAGTTATCATCTCCATCCCTACTTGTTCTAGCATCTTTGGTACAGGAAGGTACTCAGCATGCCACCAAAAGAAAAACATAAAACACCAAGCCAGCCACAAATTCTTCATCTACAGTGGTGTGCTGCCTACAAGATATGCTAGGGCAATGGTAGAACAAAGCTTGTAGGAGAAACCAATAACTGCTTTGACTTAAGACACACTCCACAATATAGAACACATACCTGCCACCACTTGGGTGACCAAGAACCTGAGACAAGATATCCCAGGGACATAGGGTAAAGCTTATAGTTTCCTTTCAGCAAGAAAGAAATCATATAGATATCAGTCCATGCTTTATATATAAAAGTATATTTCTCTATAGTTCCAGTGTTGCTTATTTCTATGCACAGCATAACCCTTTCTTGCTAACTCATCTCTTATTTCTGAGTTCTTTCCTATTTAAGAACTTTAACCTGAATCATTAACCAAGTCTTGTCTAAGCCAACTGCATTTATTATTATATTCTTTACATTTTAGACTATTAATATAGATTTCAACATTATGAATAGATGTAGTGACAAATAAAAAAAGCAAACAAAATCCTCTAAAATAAGGCTAGTTATTCTACAGTAGTTTCCAAAAGCTCATTGGTCAAAGTACTTGTTACTCAAGCCTGATGACATAAGGTCTAATCGCTGTCATCTATTTCAAAGTTAGATTCAGTAGCTCAAGTATCTGTAATTCCTAAAGGAATATGGGAGGCAGACACAGGGATACATAAGCCTGGTGTATATAGCACTGAACACTAAGGGAGATCCTCCCACAAACAAGGTGGATGGAAGGTGGAGACTGGCACCTGAGGTTCTACTCTAACTTCCCCAGCTCTCTTGATACATAAAAACAAACATGCATATGTATAAACATCAGGAACACACAAAACGTTAAGAAAAATGGTGAGTATACAATGTATTTCTTCATTTTAATAATAATGGCTCACACATTAATATGACAGTTTGGTTTTAAATTTAAATTTTGTTTCCCCCGCCTTTCTTTTTCGTTCCTATATGGAGCTAGAAAGCTGATGGGAAAGAGAATATGAACATTTATAAGTATGTTCCAAAATTAATTTAGAAAGTTTCAGAATCCAGACAAGTTAAAGGCTTCTGAGATTAATAAAATAAATATATGTATATATAAAATGAGAATTCTTTTAAGTCACTTCCCATCTCAATTTGTACTATTTGGATAATCTGAGTTCTACTTTTCTTTTAATGTGGCAATGCATAGCTTGGTGTCGAAAATGTTTTGCACCTGACACCAACCACTATAAGGGAAACAAGTTTTATGATGCTGTCTCATATCATGATGACATTTTTATCTGCAGAGTAGTAATACAGTCTTCTGGAATTTATATCAATAATTACCACTAAATGTGATGCTAGGAAAAGTGCGATACTTTAATATTCTTTTAATACCCCTTCCAAATTTAAACCAATCATCAATATCACCAGCATAAAAATTCAGACTTAAAATTGGAAAAAAAAAAAGAAATGGTGGTTAATTTTATTTTCTCCTACTTTACTTACTAGCTGTGGGTCTGAGATGCTAACATAAGAATTTATTAGTAAATTTGAATTTGTCCAAAAGAGTCACTAAACAAACAGTTCTGGGCAAAGTACATGCATGTGGCTATAGAACACAAAGGTCAGATACAATCTCTCTAGCAAATCATATTGGTTTTGGACAAAGTTTGCTTGTTTCATATTACTTCATCAGTATGAATTTCAGTTGTGCATAATGATACAACTAAAAATGTTAAGGAAAGGTTCAGATTTATGGGTTATAATGGTTTATTTTCTCAGAACTTAAATAATGATTTTACAAACTCAATTCTTGTTTCTTGTCCAACAATTAAAGGACGTAGACATCATACTCTTGGGCTCCTGATTCTCATACCTCAGCTCCTGAAGTGCTGGGAGTATAAAAATATGATACAACATCCAGCTTTGTTTAGTATTTTAATGATTCAGAGCCAGGAAAGCCATAACAGGGGCTATCGAAAAATAAAAGTACTAAAATTAAAATTAAAAAAATATTACCCCTCTAGAGAGCTGGGGAATTAGTCAGTTAAGTGCTTGCCATCAAATCATGATAACCTGAGTTCAGATCTCCAGCACCCATGAAAAAGTTGGGCATGTTTTTTGTGCTAGTTAGTTTTTTTTTTCCAACTTGACACAAAGCTAGACCTACCTGGGAAGAGACAATCTCCCAATCAAGAACTCATGTACAACAAACTGGCCCCTGGGTGTGACTCTGGGATAGGAATCTAGATATAATATTGATGAGCCACTTCTGACTGTGTGTAAGGAAGTATGGTAGTTAATCTCTCCAGGTCATTCCAATTGTGGAAAAGCACCTATGCTTCTATGATTCTACCTCTCTTCTAGGACCTCACAATAAGTACTGCAAAAAATCCATTTACATTTTCAACAGTGAAAGGACACATTTGAAAATATCCAGAGTATTTTCTTTTGAACAATTTTTTCCACAGATGAAAAATTATTTAATTTTCTAACTTTCTGATAAGTTATTATCACATCCACAAACAAATATAGAATGTGCCAAAGAACCAGACCTAATCATATGACTGTATGAGTTCCCTAGTCTGCTATAGCTCAGTAAATACACTGAAAAACATTCCTACTGTAGTTATACTTACATAGCTCACTGTGTCCATCTTTCAAACAAAAATTACAAAGTGTATCTGTAAGAAAACCAAGTTTTAATAAATTTAAAAGCTCCAGAATGAGATACATAAGGCAGAATGTAAGAACTTCCAGACCGTAATTTGTAAGCTAAAATTAATATATGAAGTGCTTTTGTGGAAGAATACAAGAAAACCCTCAATAATATAAACATATAAAAAGAAATTTAAAAAAATCAAAATGAAGTTCTGGAAATTGAAATAAAAAGACAAAGACAGGAATAAAGTACAGCTTTGATGGGCTCATTAGTCTGGACAACTTAGCCAAGCATATATTAAGAATGCAGAAAATCCAAGATAAAAGCTAACTCTTGAGAATGTTACTTATAGAGAAGCAAATATAATTATTATATTAAACTTATATCCAGAAATCATGTATAGCAGAAGAGAATGCAAAGGTTTTAATATAGCCCTAGAAAAATTCCAATGTATTTTGTGCTATTACACAAAAGTAAACTTCTTTTCAAATAAAAAAGGAGCTTTATTCACCTCAGTGTCTGTTTTGCTCACTTCTATACCATAGCATCCCTAAAGTATAAGACACATCATATTCGTGAAATAAATATGTGTTAAATTACGAAATGAATGACTCACAATGATTTGAGTTTGGGGGTCCTCTAACACGCAAGAGAATTTAATAGTAATAGGATCTTTTATTTCTCCTGTGATTCATATTTGAGCTTGAGTCATAGTGAAAAATGTCAGGTAAAAATAGTGACAGGGTTATTAAATTGCCTCTGGGTAGATAGAAAGATAACTTCAAATATGTCACTTTTAATATAAGAATATTAAAAAGCTACCAAAAATGACTCTAAAAAGAAGTTTTAATAATTGTATATTTTAAACAAAGGGTCAAGGTTTAAAGGATTAAAAGGGAAAATTCAGCTGTGTTCGCTCTTGAAGATGGAAAGCAATATATCAGTTTGCTAAATTTAGACATTTCTGTAACACTTGAACAACTTGAGAAATAAAAGTATTCACACAGGAAAAGAGGAACACAGCTCAAGTTAATGAACACAGAACATTACTATACTTTAGTTTAGAACTAGCCCTACTTCAAGGAGCATATCTTTAAAATGTAATATTTTTTCTTGAACATATACTATTTCTCCCTTAGTCTCAAATATCTTTTATGTTTTTGTTAAATTAGCATAAAAGTATGTTAACCATTGTAAAATCTGAAAACACTTAAAAATATATGTTCCCACGACGTTATTTGAAACAATGAATGCTAAGATTTAGGATGTAAAATTGAAACAATATTTTGATTTCCTGTTATAATATCCTCAAATTTTTAGCAATGTGTTAAAATTAGATCAGTAGTGTTTATTCAGGAATACAGGACCATTATGGATTTCTGAGGAATGGAGATGAATTTACATTCATCCCATAGTATCTGTGTGAAATTGGTTCCAAGATCCCCATGGACAAACAAATCTATGAACACTTCAATTCTTAATATAAAGTGGTATGACATTTTATGTATAGCTAATACATACCCTTCCATGTAAAAAATTAACTCTAGAAAACATATAAGACCTAATAGAACACAAAATCATACTTAAAAACTGTCATACTATATTTTAGACAATGACAAAACTTTGATATAGCATTAGATATATTTTCCCTATGATTAGTTGGCTTGCCTGTATTTAAAATGAAGCCAATATTATAGAAGAAACAAAACTGTACACATGATAGCCAAAATGTTCCAGTTACCAAATTTGAAGGAGATAGCTTCAGTGATGAAAGTTAAGAAATCGAGTTCTATAGAATACTATAGAAATAGAGTTCAAGTCTAGATAGACATTATAAATAAAAGGGGACTGGTATAGAGAATGGAAGGAATTGGAGGCAACATTATAAACGTAGCTGAAAGAATAAGTATTTTAGTTTTGCTCATTTGCTTTTTAAATCTTTTACAGTGTTTTGAATTATACCCAGAACTTTTATATTTGCTAGGGAAGCACTCTACCATTATATTATACTATCAGCCTTGGCATAGCTTAATTTAAGAGTTTAAACTGCAGATTTTTAGAAACACTAGTTGTTGCCACAATACTAATTGATCAAAGAGGAGTATCATCATAAAGGAGAAAGCTTTGTGTGAGTTATAATGATTTATGAAATTTCCATTAATGAAATAGAACATGGATACAGCATTTAGGAATGATGTAAGTGTTTTAGTCCAGTGGAGTGCTGAAAAGCAAGATAGTACTGACATAGGACCAAATAAATGGAGTGAACAAAACTTACATGCCAACTGCCTCCTCAGTGGTAGTAATAAATGTTCAACAATTTTAGTGTAAATAATCATAAATGTAATTACATACTGGAGCCCTGTGGGAGGAATTGTTTAGGTGGAAGCCCTGCCAGTGCTATATACCCAAGGTGTCTGGGATGATTAGGTGGAAGCCCCACCTCTGGCTCTCCCTAGACCCCGCCCCTAAGAAAGCACTCTAAGAGTCAGCCCTTCCCTGGGGCTACTTAAGATCACACCTAAAGGCTACTTAAGACATGGCCATCATACCTGCCATGTGCTCTTGTGTTCTTTCCCCTGCCTTCCAGAGAGCCACCAAGAGGTGCTTTGCTCTGCTCAGATTAAACCTGGGACTTATTAATTTTGCTTGATGAGTTTATTACATGGGCAGTGGAAGATACTCAATAACTGGGAATCCAAAACTTATCAGTAATGTAAAATGTAACTTGGATTAGAGAGACTAGAAATACCTCTCTGAGGCTCATAAAAGCTGATTTCTAATAATGAAAATGAATCAGTTAACTGAAGTAAATATGTCTGATATAAGGAGCTCCATGTGCAAAGACATTTAAGCAGGAATCGTGCTTAGTTTGACTGAAGAACATAAGAAGGACATTTTGTACTAAATTCAGTGATCTGGGGAAATGGGGTCACAAAATTAATTTGTCTTAGCTTCTTTTCTATGGAAGTGATAAGAGACCATAAACAAGGCAACTTACAGAAGAATGAATTTATTTAGAGCTTACAGTTCAGAAAGTTTGAATCTATGACTATCATGTTGTGGAGTATGGCAGCAGGCAGGCAAGCATGGCACTGGACCAGTAGCTGAGAACTTACATCTTGATTTGCAAGTAACAGCCAGAGAGAGATAGAGACTGGGAACAATGGGCTTTTGAAACCTGGAAACCTGTCCCCAGTGACTCACTTCCTCCAAGAAGCCTACACCTCCTAATCTGTCCTTAAAATTTCCAATAACTGTGGACTAAGTATTCAAACATGTGAGTCTATGGGGTCATTGTTATTCAAACTACCACATTCCACTCTTTGACCTCCAAAGTCTCATGGCCATTACCATAGTGCAAAACATGTTTTGTCAAATTTGAAAATCTCCATAGTCTTTCAGTATCAAGACTATTTAAAAGTCCAAAGTCTAAAGTCTCTTCAGAGTACCAAGGTAATCTCTCAAATATAACACCTTGTAAAATCAAAATGCAAATTTTATACTTCCAATGTTTATGACACAGAATATATGTCTCAGTTTATATCATCACTCATAAAGGGAGAATTAGGGCATAGTAAGAAAACACTGGACCAAAGCTAGACAAAAAACCAGCAGGGCAAATCTAATTCCTGTAGCTTCATGTCTGATGTCAAAGAGCTTAGGTGGTTCTACTATTCCAGCTTTGATGACTGAAACACACTTCTCTCCCTTGGGCTGGTGCCACCCTCTGTTTATATCTCTCTTTGGCAGATGTCTCATTCCTCTGTCACTGTCATCTGGAGGTCTCCAATAACTCCCATGCTTCACTGTCATAGCTCATGCAACTGCCTCTTAGGAACAACATACAGGGACAACTCAGCAGCTTTCCCTAATCACAGAGTAAGTTCCGGGACCTCTTCATTCACATAATCTTGATTTTAAAGCCAGAACCACATGGACAACACTGCCAAATTCAGCTGTTCACTTGGAATGGAGGCAGCCCCCTTGACTTATATTTACAAAAGCCTTAATTTGTTGTTACTTTTTAGTAGAAGGAAATTCCATGGGCATTTCTTTTTTATAAGTTGGAAGAACTTGTGTATATGAAAGAAGAAATACATGTGGGTCTTCTCTGTTAGCTCCTGATTTATGGCTATTGTATAATCATACATACAAATAGTCTACTCTCCAGAAGATTCTGGAGTGCAAGATAATTTATACGCTAAAAGCCAATTTACAATCCATTAAATTATATTGGTATATGCTAAAGGCAGTAGAAACAAAGGGATTGAATTTCCTTTAAAAACAACTGCTCTAGGGCCGGGCGGTGGTGGCGCACGCCTTTAATCCCAGCACTTGGGAGGCAGAGCCAGGTGGATCTCTGTGAGTTCGAGGCCAGCCTGGGCTACCAAGTGAGTTCCAGGAAAGGCGCAAAGCTACACAGAGAAACCCTGTCTCGAAAAACCAAAAAAAAAAAAATAAAAACAACTGCTCTAACTCAACATTATGGTTAGAGTAACCACCAAACAGGAGAATGGTCTCCTTGAAATGAAATTCCTTCCAAACATAAAGCAGAACTCTATCAAAAGAGCCAAGAATATATTGCTGCATCACAAAGAAGAAAATTGTTAGACTACTAAGAATTAAGTTTAAAGGAATCAGGAGACTAACTGACACAAGTTTCACTCACCAAAGACAGAACTTCAGCATTAATAAGAATAAGAACTATAGGCCGGGCGGTGGTGGCACACGCCTTTAATCCCAGCACTCGGGAGGCAGAGCCAGGCGGATCTCTGTGAGTTCGAGGCCAGCCTGGGCTACCAAGTGAGTTCCAGGAAAGGCGCAAAGCTACACAGAGAAACCCTGTCTCGAAAAACCAAAAAAAAAAAAAAAAAAAAAAAAAAAAAAAAAAAAAAAAAAAAAAAAAAAAAAAAGAATAAGAACTATAGTAGATTGTAAGACAATAATTTAAATCTATGAGTTTATAATGATAAAACATACAAGATGCATCACGGGAAATGTATGGTTTATGTCAAATAAAGTTACTATTTTAAACACTAAGGGAAAAAAGTCAAGCACTAAAACTATGAACTGTTCTTCAGATAAGCAAATTTAAAACAAAGAGAGGTGCCTCTTTCTAGAAGTACTTAAGATAATAAAGTATGAATGATGAGTGCATTAGGAATTAAAATTATATAGATATTAACAACTTAATTAATTTTAGCAATGATAAGTAGTAGTAATTCCATAGAATGCAATGCAGATATATAGTTTATGAATAGTATGAAGTATTCTTGCCTAAAAGTCTAGGATAAAAATAAGACTTTAGATCTAATTATTTAAATATAAAGAATTAGGTTAAGTGAAACTGTAGTGACAAATTTTGCCAAACAGATGCTGTTAAATATACTATAATGCAAACTTACAAACTACTTCAACACAAACTTCAAGAAAAATATAAAACCAATAAATTAAACAGAAACCCATAGGCTTATATAGTAATGCAAGATCTATGAATCAACAACAATGACCAGGCCTTATTTGTACAGTGGACGTGGTGATACATACCTAAGTTATAAGGCTGATCTTGGCTATATAGTCAGTCTGTTACCCAAAACAGACAAATTATGAATGATTTTTTTAAATCAAAACTGGCAGCATTTTTCTCTATAAAAATCACCTCAATATTAGTTGCTTAAGAAAATAAAGATCCATGTTACATACCTGTCAAAAGTCAAGGATCTTAGAGTAATTTAGCTCTCTTCTGTTTCATAGTCACCTAAGGTATCATAGTCAATTCATCTGTCCCAACTTCAGTCACCCAACACCTTAAATAGGTCAGGAATATCTGCTTCCAAATGACTTATTCGTTCATTAACAAAATGGTTTTCACAAAGCTTCAGTTTCTTTGGGGTTGTAGGCAAGAGGCCACATTTCCTCTCAATGAAAAGTTCTTCCCCAGGGTAAGCAATATAAGAGAGAGAATGAGAACTAAATTGCATTGCCTTTTATTACTAACTCTCTGACGCCATATACCATCCCTTCCATTGTATTCTTCATAAATCAATTACTTAATGCAAGCTACAAGGAAGGAGAGAGAAATTTGTGTGCATGTCTAGGAAAGAGAATAAGAAAATTTGTTGATATATCCTAAAACTATCAGAGTTTACCTTTTACTTATAAAAAATGCATTGTTCATGCAAATACACTAATGCATGTAAATATACTAATACCCTCAAAATGCACTTAATCTTATTACAGAATAATCTCAAAATTCAGGATGTCAACATTTAAAATATGCTTTGCTGAGGACACTGTTATTTAGGCAAGTTCCTTAAGTGTGGGTTTATTAATATATTTGATCTCCATGAAGATAGTGAAAGACAGTCTCAGGAAATCCAGGTAGTAACTAGGTAGTAGAGATTCAGATAATTCTCTTATATAGAAAAAAAATATTCTGTATCTAATCAATGTAATGCATCTGATGAGAAAAATGCAATCATATACTAAACTCAGTAGCAAGACAAACTGGAAAATGTAATTTCATATTTATTATGGCATTCAAATTAGCCAAAATTTATGGATCAAAAGTCACAACTATATAGAAAAAAGTAAAATGTATTGTCTGAAATCAAATTTCAGATAAAATAATTAGACTAAAAATAGTAACATGCTTTGAAAAAGATTTTATCTGAGCAGAAACCAATTACATTAGCTTTTACATTCAGAACCTTTCCTATAGCCTCAGTCTCTAAAATATAGATACAAGTATCATTTTTAACTATGTTCCTCTCAGGCTGTGTATAAACTTAAGTGAGTGTAGTGCTTGTCTGCTGAATGTCAGGCCCTGCTCTCAGTCTCCAATACTGTTTCAAACAAACAAACAAAATGAAAGAAAAATGAAGGACTTCGTGTTTCTTCCTTTGTAAAACACAATTTACTAAGCCCTGAAATACCTAGAAGAAACTATCCTCTCACAGTTCCATATGTGTACTAGGTGGCAGCATTCCATAAACAATAGATAACAATGAAAGTTCTAGGAGGAGGGAGGACAGGAGAATCTGTGGCTGATATGTAATATTAAATCAAATTATAAAAATAAAAATAAATAAATCCTTTGTACACATTGTTGGAGTCAAGACAATTTCTTTATCATTTACATTGACTAAATGTACACTTTTCCCCCTCACTATTGTCCTTCTGCTTTTCTCCCTCATGCTGCTCTTCTTCATCCTTCACTGTCCCTTCTGCTTTCAAATCACTCACGTATATAAAATTTTATGAAACTAATATGTATATGTTTTTATGAATAAATGTATTTATAATTATATATATGGTTTTATGAATCACTAAAGAATTCTAAGATCTACAAATGAAAGAAATAAGAAAAAAATAATGATCTCCAGTTAAATCCATTTTTCAGCTGATGACATAATTTAATCCTTCTTCATAGTTAATCAAAGCACCATTCTCTCTCTCTCTCTCTCTCTCTCTCTCTCTCTCTCTCTCTCTCTCTCTGTGTGTGTCTGTCTGTCTGTCTGTCTGTGTCACAATTTTTTAAGCATTCATATCTTGCAAAATATGCAAGCTTTCTTCATAATCTGGATATTGTTAATAGTGCTACAATAAACAAGAAAGTGTAAGTATGATTATGGTTTTTTTAGAGTCCTCTGATTTATATGCAGAAGAAATGGATTCTATTGTACTTCTAATTTTTGTGTTTTGATGAATCTCCATAGTGATTTCCATAGCATTTAGACCAATTTACACCCCCACTAGCAGTATATATAACCATTTCCTTTCCCTCACAATTTCATTAGTATTTGCTGTTGTTTTCCTAAAAATACCTGTTCTGATGATGGTAAGATGAAATTTCAATTTTTAAAAATATGTTATAATTATTATATTGTGATATGGTAGAGCATATATGTATATTATAGGTGTTAGAGTGGGTGATTATTTGCCACAGTGCATGTGTGTCAGAGGATAACTGTGGAGTTGGTTCTCTTCTTCCACTTTCATGTGTGTTCTGGGGATTAAACTCAGTTTGTCAGACTTGAAAAACAATGAGATTCATATCTTAAATTGTCTTGGTAATTTGTAGGTATCAAAGGATGTATAAGGGCTAAAATCCACTGTGAAACAGGATTCCAATATGAACAATGCTATAATATGCTTCAATCAAATCCCTATTATCTTATTAAATCTCATTAAATTTCTCATATCACTAGTTGGAGCAACTGGGAAGTTCTAACCAATCATTGTGAAGGAATTCTTCAATCTTCTTAGTGGATGGGATTGTATGCAAATAAAGGAAAATACACAAACATATGACTGACTTGGCAGAATAATTCTATTAAGAAACATTTTAATTCAGTGGAGAGATGGCTCAGAGGTTAAGATCACTGGCTTTACTTGCACAGGACTGAAATTTGATTCTCAGCACTCTCTTAAGGTAGCCCAAAACCACCTACAATTCCAGTTCCAAGGAACATGATATCCACTTCTGAACTCTGTGGGCACCTGCACTCACATGCACATATCCACAAAAAGACAAACACAGTCATACACATAATTAAAAAGAAATCTTAAAAAAGGAGATAAATTTGTGGTTGTATCCACAAGTCTTACACAAGGTGAAGTCAGTCAATATTTTAAATGAAGGGATGAGGGTTTGTATTACTTTTTGTTGTTATGATAAAACACCATGACAAGGCACCTATGGTGGTTTGAATGAGAATGTCTTCCACAGGCTCACATATTTGAATGTTTGGTTCCCAGTTCATGGAATGTTTAAGAAGGATTAGGAGGTATAGCCTTTTTGGAAGAGGTGTGTCACTGATTTTGAGGGTTGAAGTTTAAAAACCACACACCAGGCCCAGTCTCAATCTTTCTTCCTTCTACTTGCAGATCAAGATATGAGCTCTCAGCTACTGTTCCAGTGCTATACCTGCCTGCCTGATATCATGTCCATTGCCATGATAATGAGGAAATAATCCTCCGAAACTGTAAGCAATTTACCAATCAAATGCTTCCTTTTATTAACTGTCTTGGTTATAATATCTCTTCACAGCAATAATGACTCTAACTAAGAGAGCAAATTATAGAAGAAAGAGTTAAATTTTGCACACAGTTGGAGAGGCATAAAATTCTAGTGTGAAAAGGAAGCTTGGCAGCAAGTAGTAGGCAAGGCATGAGGACCAGGAAATAAAGAGCTCACATCTTCAAATGCAAGAAAAAAGAGTATGAAATCTGGGTCTTTTATTGCCTGTTCATCCATATTCTTCTAGTTCCCATCCATTATCCAATTTTAAAGGAATGTTCATATTTTCAGGTGTAGGTTACATCAGTACACTGTATCTCTAGCATCAATTTCTATTTCAGTTTTTTTTTAATGTTTTTAAAAAAATACTTGGGTGGATTTACAATAAAGATTTCTTTTCTTTTTCTTTTTGTTTTCTTTTTTAGCTTCTTGCTTTGTTTTGTAATTCGGAAGGCCAGAACATTGAATATTGAGGTGCCACACCTTAGCAAAACCAGTGGCTGTATCATCACTAGGCAGAAATTAAAGGGGCAAACAGAGAAGTAGCTAGAAGGAGTGAGTACCCCATTTTCTAAGGGCTAATACCTGTGAAGAATATGCAGTTAGTTTCATTTATTTAATCATCTCAAATTTCCCACCTTTAAATACTGTTACATTAGCAATTATATTTCAATAATTTTCTACTAAAAGACAAGCATTCACATTATAGGAGACTAGAAGTTATATACCAAAATTAAATAGAGAAGTCACAAGGAATAAGCAAGGAAATGTGAAAGAATAAATGAAAGAATGAATAAATAAATAGATAGATGAATAAATAAATAAATAAATAAATAAATAAATAAATAATAAGAAGGAATATATGGATCCACACAAAAGAATGTGTTTTTCAAGATTTTTTTGCAAACTTTAATATTATTAAATGCTTTAAGTAACTCATAAGGTTTCATGTTCATATTTGAAAACAGAGATCTGTTTTCATGAATACCTATTGTTATCTCGTGAAGTTAGTGTCACCTGAAAGCTAATTTAAAAATAAAGGATGGGAATTACAGAGAAAGACATCTCCAATGTCAATTAAAATAAGTTATTCAAAATCCTGCTTAGAATATCAAATGTGTTTGTTATTCACTTTTATTTTCAAAACAATGATAACAAAAGTTGCTTTTTTGTTAACATTTTATTTGGATTGCAGAAAATGACACTCTGACTCACAAATTCATATATGCATTCAATTAATGCTATAGCTTAATTAAAAATATACTTGGTACCTGAGTTTTCCAGTGATCACTTTTATCTGAGTGATCTGTGTTTTATATATTGCATAGCATTTATCTTTAAGTAGATAAATTGCTTTTAATAGACATAGGGGTAACAGTGTGATTTAATAATTATGGTTCTTACTTGCTAATTATATTCAGTAGATTAATGTAAACTAAGTGTCAGAAGAAAATGGGATTCAATGAAATGAACCAAATTATGATTAAATTGAATTAATAGCATGGATCACATTTAATCTTCCAATAGAGTACTTAAGTCTGCCTGAATGGAATAACTAATTTGAATTATATATTCTAATTTAATTTTGTTCTTTGTAATTCACAAGGCATTCTGAACAAGGTAGCCATGATAAATCTCAGAGATTGTGACCATTACACTTTCTCTCTCTCTCTCTCTCTCTCTCTCTCTCTCTCTCTCTCTCTCTCTCTCTCTCTCTCTTTGTATCTATCTAGATATTGGAATTCTCATGTGTTAGAAGTAAGCTAGAATATACTTTAGGATATTTAAAATCATGGACACATTTTTTACTATTGATAGATTGATTTAAATGCAAAACAATTGTCAGTTCCATAATAAATTTTTCTGTTTTTTTTCTAACCATCATTTGATCCAATTGCTCTTTCTATCAGCCTTTGAAGCAGAAAAGGGAAATCAGTATTAATTTGTTACTGAATATTATAGCCACTACATTTTATTTTCTAAGTTGCATATCAGATAAATGTTATGAATGGAAAATTAAAAATCTAAGAAATAGTAATTATAGTGAATAATACAAATAATATTAAAACAATTTTAAGTTTTTTATCTCTGTATTCAAGATTATTTTTAGTGTTTTTACACCTCAACTTAAATGTAAAACATACTGTTTCACTACTTGTTAGCACCTGTCAGAGAATGTAAGTAAAAAGAGAAACATAGTGAACCTTTTACTACAAATAGAAGATGAACATATGTAGGGAGGACAGAAATGTATGCCTTAGTAGGACAGTTGAGATTTCTTATCTTTTTTTCTCAATTGTTAAAACTTATGAAATTATTACTGCCCTAAATAGGTGTAAAGAAATAATATCACTAAAAATAATTATGAAATCAATTGTTAGTCAATTACTATGCAGCTGATGAATTTTCACTTATTTTAATAAGGTGTTAAATAAAAGATAGAGAAATATGAGAAATTATACAGAATAACCTGCAATATTTTTAACATAAATCATACAAATAACTATGGTTAAATATACAATAATTATAAAATGCAAAAATGATAAAATGCAAAATCTTTATTTATTTATTTATTTATATTTTATTGCTGAGGGTCAAACTCAGGCTCCCTAAAGTCTCAAAATTCTATTGTTTTCTATGCAAGTATTCTATCGCCAAGTCGTACTTTAGTTCAAAACTGTTCTTATTTTATTTATTTAATTTTTTTAGAGAAAGAGTCTGATTGTGTAGCTCTGGCTATCTGGGGACTCCCTATATACTCTAGACTGGCCTCAAACTCATAGAGATCCAGATGCTTCTGCTTCCGAAGTGCTGGGGATAAAGATATGTGCCACCACTCCCATCCCAAAACTATTATTATTTTTGAAGATCAGATAATTTAATTATACTGGAATGGTAAATTCTAAAAAAACAGTGAATGTTTATGCTTTTAGGACATTTTTCATTGGCTCTTTGATTTACAGTGTGTTTTCATCATATTTACTCTCCTTCCTCCATCTTTTCCCAAATGCACATCCACTTCTCTACCCATCCAATTTTGTGCATTAAAAAAAAAAACTCAGCTGGGTGGTGGTGGCACACGCCTTTAATCCCAGGACTCGGAAGGCAGAGCCAGGCGGATCTCTGTGAGTTCGAGGCCAGCCTGGGCTACAGAGTGAGTTCCAGGAAAAGGCGCAAAGCTACACAGAGAAACCCTGTCTCGAAAAACAAAACAAAACAAAACAAAACAAAAAACTCCTTCAAGACCAATGTGTGCTGCCCAAATATTCTTTGATATGCAATCTTAAACTGGAGAATGGTCAACTTACAAGAACTACACTTTAGGGGGAAAAAAAAACTGTCCCTCGTTAGAAAAAAGCAAGCTAACAGTTGTCAATATCTTCACAGTACCTTTATGATTAAAAGGAGAATTTTGTGCCCAATTCCATTGTCATGGAGGAATTGCGTCTATCTTCGGCTTGCACAGCTTGAGTGCACACTGTCACAAACTTTGTTGAGGTCATCTGTGCATTTGCCATGCTGTGTTCAGAAGATAATGTTTCCTTGCAGTCACCCACAACCTCTAGATCTTATACTCATTTTGCTCCCTCTTTCACAACCATCCCTGAGTCTTTGAGGGAGAGGTTGAAGCATTTGTTTATTTACTTTCTTACTTATTTTTAGAGTGAATGTTCTATATTCTCTTATCCTCTGCACCCTGGCCAGTTGTGAGTAGCTGTCAATCATCATATATTGCAAGCAGAAGGTATCAAGCCAGGACTGAAGTATGAATTGATCCTTGCATATGACTATGTCATTAGCTGTTAGGTTAATTTTGTACCCATTTTGTAACATCGTAGTAGTGCACTTGGCCCATATAACAATGCTATGTATGTGTTCCATATTGTGGAACAAGACTTGAGTCCAATCAGAAAGTGGTTGGTTACTCCCATGATAGAGCCATTATTGCACCAGTCACTATTGGTGTGATTCATGAGTATTTTTCTCCTATTGTAGTTTACATAGTGCCTTCCAGCACTATGAAAGTTAACCAAAAGAGATGAAGCTTCAAGATCCCAGACAGCTTGATTTCTCTGTGTTCTGACTCATGAACATATTGTCTTCAGCGATATGGTCATTCTGTAAACTTATGGAGGGTAACCAAGAACAAAGGGGACCTCATTGTCTGAAAACTGCAAAACAAATCACATATTGTATATGGAACATTGTTATTGCAGGATCCTCTTTTAAAAATACATATGCCGGGCGGTGGTGGCGCACGCCTTTAATCCCAGCACTCGGGAGGCAGAGCCAGGCGGATCTCTGTGAGTTCGAGGCCAGCCTGGGCTACCAAGTGAGCTCCAGGAAAGGCGCAAAGCTACGCAGAGAAACCCTGTCTCGAAAAAACCAAAAAAAAAAAAAAAATACATATGTTGTCTACAACAATCCTAATTCCTGACCTAGGGCCCATAAACCCTCTTTGTGCACAAGTCATTTTTCCTGGTTTAGTCGTTTCTTCCCTCACCCACATTCCCTCAAACTGCCACCATCTTCAAACCCATAAGACTAGTTCCAGATCTGTGACCATGAACCCTTGTTATTTGTGAACCACTTCTGCTTAGCCTAGCTCTAGACCAGTGGTTTGGGAGCCATATTTTCTATTCAAAATAAACATCTCAATTACTAACTTTACCTGGACTAAATCAGTTTACATATCTCTTGCATTGGCCCAATCTAAGGAAGGCAAGATTGTCATAGTAGATACATAAGTGAAGAAAGAAGTCCACTTGCCAAGGTCAAATCATAAAAACAAAAACAGTAGAAATGGCCAAAAGAGCGTTTCTCTCATCAAACCCACTACTCCTAAAGAAGTGTTCTCTGAGAAGAACTACCTACATAGACCTAAGGACACAGAAAAGAAAAAAATATAAAATTCATCAAGGAATTTAAAGAAGACATGACTGAACACTTCATTGAACTTCAAGAAGATAATAATAAATGCTTCAGTAAAGAAAACACAAATATACACTTGAATGAAATTACAAATACAATTCAGTATTCAAAAATTGAATTTAATAAAGAGACAGAAAGGTTGAAAAGAATCTAGATTAGAATTAATAAGGAATTTAAAACTCAATATCTCAATTATAAAATTCAGTTGAAATGTTTACATGTAGAATTAATCAAGGAGAAGATGGAATAACAGAACTCCAACACATAGTAGAAGATGATCTAAACAAAGTAAGCAAAGACTTTTTAAGTTAAAAATCAGAGTATAGAAACAATCAAGAATTGTGGCACACCATCAAAAGAACAAACCTTTGAGATATAGGCCTAGAAGAAAGAAAAGAATTCCAGATCAGTGGCATAGACCATATTTTTATCAATATCATAGAAAAAAACTTCCATTTATCATAAAGAAAACACTAATTATACAGACAAAAGAAAAATATTGACAGCTGCTAGGGAAAATCACAAGTCAAATATAAAGGAAAACCCACCAGAATAACAACTAGTTTCTCAATAGAAACTCTGAAAACAAGAGAGTATGGAGCAATATACTTCAAGTTGTAAAAGTCCTTGACTTCCAAACTACTGTACCCAGTAAAACCATCTACCATCGTAGGAGAAAGAAAAACTTTCTGTGATCCAAATAATCTAAAATAATACATACCCAACAACAACAAAAGAATGCTGAACAGAATATAAGAAGCTATAATTCAAAGTACAAAAACAAATAAACACAGCCAAAAGACTTTATAAAGTCAAGAAATGAATATATAATTTAATAAAAAATAAAGCACAGCAAAGAACACAAACCAGCAAACACAAGGCAACTACAGTACACACATACTTTTCAGTGTAAGACTAAATATTAATGACCTCAACTTTTTGAACAAAAGAGATAGGAGATCTGAAAGGATTAAGAAACTAAATCCATCTATCTGTTATCTATGAAAAAATCAGCTTTAAAGAGAAGCATTTCTTTAAAGTAAAAGCATGAACAAAAAACTCCAAACAAACGTCATCAAGAAGTAAGCAAGCATTTCATGCTATTGCATGGCTTCAAGGTAAAGTTAATCAGAAGAGACAGAGAAAGGTAGGCCATTCTGATTAAGGTATCAATTCTTCAGGCAAATAACACAGTGCTAATCACAAAAAACAAAAAGTGCGATTTTTCAGAAAAGTCTTTGAGAATGTAGAACTGGTAGGAACAGCTATATATGACAAATTCACAGCCAGCGTTATCCTAAATAAAGTAATCCCACTGAAATGAGGAATGAGACAGAGCTGTCCACTCTCCTTACTCATTTCAATATGGTTCATGAAGCACTAGTTGGAGCAATTTAAAAAAAGAAATTAAAGAGCTATAAATAGGGACAACAGTCAAGCTTCTCTATTTGCAAATGATCTGATATTATGTGAAACCAATCTCAAGTACTCACCAGAAAATTTCCAGAAACAATCAACACTTTCAGCAAAGTGCCAGGGCACAATATTAACTTATACAAATCATTAGACACTTTTGGGACACATCCCCTATAATGGGATACCTTTCTCAGCTTTGACACAGAGGGGAGGGGCTTGATCTGCCTCAATTTAGTGTGCCACACTTTGTTGACTCCCCAAGGGAGGCCTTACCCTTTCTGAGAAGTGGATGGGAGGTGAGATGTTAGAGGTGGGGAATGGGAGAAGGGGAGGGAAGGGGAACTGGGAGTAGCATGTAAAATGAAAAAAAAATTAAAAAATAGATAAATAAATAAATAAGCATAGCCTTTGTATATACCAACAGCAAACACACTGATAAAGAGATCATGGGCACATATCCATTTATAGTAGCAACAAAGATAATACAATATCTTGGAATAAATCTAACCAAGGAGGTAAAAGTCCTCTACAATGAAAACTTCAAATCTCTAAAGAATGAGATTGAGAAAGACAGTAAAACCTGGAAATGAATCCCATATTCATGTATTTGTGGAATTAATATTGTGAAAATGACCATCTAACCAAAAGCAGTTTACACATTCAATGCAATCCCAAGCAAAACCCCACAGCATACTTTACACAAACAGAATTAAAGTCCTAAATTTTATATGGAGCCAGAAATGACTTGGGATAGCCAAAGGAAACTTGAACAACAAAAAAAGAAAGCTGGAGTGATTGCTATTTCAAACTTTAGATATATTACAGAACTATACTAATAAAAACAATATAGCATTTGCACAAAAACACACATAGACCAGCAGAATAAAATAGAAAACCCAATCATGAAACTCATAACTACTTGTGTCTAATATTTGATAATGAGGCAAAAAATACACTGGAAAAACAATAGCGTGTGTGTGTGTGTGTGTGTGTGTGTGTGTGTGTGTGTGTGTGTTTGTACGTATACATAGAAATAATAAGCCAGATGTATTGACAGTGCTTCCCACAAGATCTATAAACTAACCAAACACATGAAACTTTAGAATTATTAGTAATGGTAGTCTAAGTGACTCCCAAAACAATATAAATTATACATGTAGCACTTTATTGTCTCTCAAGGGTTGAAGATATGTCCTGTTCCTGAAGACACCAAGCACTTAAGTCACAGGACTTGCATGATTCAAGATGGATATGATCTGAAGGCCCCTTTCTTGTGGTCTAACTTCCATGGTTCAAGAAATACTATGCAAACTGCCAAGTGAAGGGGGAGAAGTAGACAGTTATACACAGCAGCAACACTTGCAAACCACAACATTACCAATAAGGCAAAATATGCATAAAGATACAGTAAATGGTACTCATGTGTCAGTGGCAACCAAGTTCTGTCTGGAATTAAAGCACACACTGCAGGAGGGAACTCATACAGAAATCTAACCAGAATCCCAGGGCTAGTAAATTAATGGACATTAGAAAAGACTCCCACTTCCACTTTGTTAGACCATCAAAATCCCTTACTACTTTCTAAACCTCATCCATATACTCACAGATAAGTGTAGTTATCATCCCTCATCAATGAAAAAAGTTAAAATTAGCAGATAGAAATCACAGAAATCACTACTAGACACAATGCAGAGACCAGAAATTTATGGGGATCCCAGATCCAACAGATACATCTATATCAATGATATTATATCTATGGCCCAGGAAACATCATGCAAGAAGGAAAAAATATTTTAAGAGCCAGAAAACCAGGAAGTCTGCTGTAGCTCTTAGGAATGGATATATACACAAGACAGGAACAATAGAAATATTGATGTACATGTTGATGTGCAAGGTAAAATTTTGTTGGGTCTCAACTGAGACAAAAACCAAGTAGCTAATGACTGCTACTATGATAATTAGCCTCTCACAGGGTTGAGCCCTGTTATTGGCGGTCCAACACAAGGCTAAGCTGTGAAACCATATATACAAAACAAACGGATTTAGCAAGTCACATAGGTGTGTGTGTGTGTGTGTGTGTATGTGTGTGTGTGTGTGTATGTATACAAATACACACAAATATATGTAACAATAATAACAAAAAGGGGTTATCAACTTGAATGGGGACATGGGAGAGTTTTGAGCAATGGTAACTGGGAGTAGCTAGAGGGAGGAAAGAGAAGAGAGAAAGTCATGTTATTCTGAGCACAAATGGTTGTCCAGTGCCAATGGTCAGCCCTGAAAACATATATACTGCTAACATTATACAGTCTGAGCATGTTATAGTTAGGAATGAATATATATATATATATATTCATTCATATATATATACATGCATACACACACACACATGCAGCAACAATTACTAAAAGTAGAGGCCATGAATATGAAGGAGAGTAGAAAGAGGTATATGGGAGTATTTGGAAGGAAGAAAGGGAAGTAGAAATGCTGTAATTATATTATAACTTTAAATATTTTTATGTATATAATGTTTTT
This sequence comes from Peromyscus leucopus, assembly GCF_004664715.2. Classification (NCBI taxonomy): domain Eukaryota; kingdom Metazoa; phylum Chordata; class Mammalia; order Rodentia; family Cricetidae; genus Peromyscus; species Peromyscus leucopus. Next base: position 73,179,357 of record NC_051083.1, read on the forward strand.
AAAGACAACACAGAGAAAATACACACACAAGCATAGACACATGGACATTTAAAATGGAGTCACCCTATAATAGGAACATAATGAATGCTTCTACTAGACATCAAATATTAACGAGTGAATTTATATTTTTGTAATGACACTGAATATAATATAAAGTTAATAACTTAAAAGATAAGATTCACCAGCTTATTTAAGTATGTCATTAAAATGTGCTCCTATCTTCATAAATTTTTAAATGTATCATATTTAGAACCAAACAAATCTTTGTTCTAAGAAATAGAAATAACAGTTGCAATAATATTAAAATTATTCATTTAATTTTGTGTGTATAGTTGAAAAAATATTTGTGACTACCATTGTTATCTCATAGATTCAAATTCTGATAGATATGAATACTATCTTAAATATATTTTTCATTACATTCCTTGTACTCACAAAAACTACCTGCTTCAATACAGCACTAAGGTTTAAAATGTTTATATGATAGTGACTAAATATGTCCAGAGAAAATGGATTAAAGAGGTCCATCAGTGCTGGATACCAATCATATCATTTATTTTCAACTGTATTCCATGACCTTTTTACTTTTGCCCTCTTCTAGACAACTATTGCAAATTTTCTCTCTGTAATCTTCTGACACCTACGCTGGGCATTTCTTTCACCTATTAAACTTGCTGTATTAGTTATGGTTTGTATTTCTGTGAAAAAAATACCATGACCTAAGGGAATTTGGAGACAAAAGCGTTTATTTCATTTCACATGTCCCAATTGTAGTCCATCATGAAAGGAAATCAGGATAGGAACTCAAAGCAGGAACCTGGAGCCAGAAATAGAAGCTGAACCCATAGAGGATCACTGCTGACTGCCTTGATTCTTATGGCTTTATCAGCCTACTTTCTTACTTAGCTCTGTACCATCTGCACAGGAATGGCACCACTCATAATGGGCAGGATCCTATCACATCAATCATTGCCTAAGAAAATGCACTACAGACTTCCCTACAGGCCAATCTTATAAAGGCATTTTCATTATCAATATTTCTTCCTCAAAAAGACCCTACCTTGTGTCAAATTAACATAAGAAATAGCCATCACACCTACTAATTTTCCATAAGGAACATTGATGCAATGTGAAGAAGCTTTCATAGGCTTCCATGTCCAGTATACCTAGCTATCCATCTCTTTGCCCTCATACTTCATCTTCTTTGGTGATCCTAATGAATTTGGTCTATGGTGCTTGCCTAAAAGCAGCCCCCTTCATTGGCACATGATTTCCCATGCCCTCACAATTACTAAGCTATATGATTCTAGAGAATTTTGCAGTTTCGCTACCTTCTGGAACCACCAGGGAAAAGATATTACTATTCATTCCTGTTAAGGAAAACTAATAAAAATATATAGCTTTTTCAATCAGTTTTATTAAATTTATTTCATACAATATTTTATGGTCATATTCTTTCCCCTCTTCCAGCTTCTCTCAGATCTTTTTTTTTTTTTTTTTTGGTTTTTTGAGACAGGGTTTCTCTGTGCAGCTTTGTGCCTTTCCTGGAACTTGCTTTGTAGACCAGGCTGGCCTCGAACTCACAGAGATCTGCCTAACTCTGCCTCCAAAGTGTTGGGATTAAAGGCGTGCTCTACCACTGCCTGGCTCTCTCAGATCTTCATCTCTCTAGCGACCTAACTTTATCCTCCTTCTCTCTCCTGTCCTTCTCTCCCTGGTTCTCTAAAAAATCTCAACAATAGGAAAATGAAATCAAAACAAAACAAAAAAACAATAGGACAAAAAGCAAAACAAAACAAAAACTAAACAACAACAAAAAGCTCATAAAACAAGGAGTTGTTTTTGTACTGGCCACCTAATCCTGGGTCTAGAGCGTGGCCTGCAGTTTAATTGAAATACTCCTTGACATTCACCCAAGGGTAACATGAAAATCCCAAAACTTTTAGCCATTTATTAAAAATATGGGTTACTTAAGGCTCCTCCAAATCTATGATTGGCCTCCAAAGTTGGGACTCTCCTAGTGAGTATTTACAAACTTAGATTATGTGTATTGTGGCTTCAGGTACTTTGTGCCAGAAATGAATTGCAGTACTGCTTCTTCATCAATTTCTGTTAAGTACTAAATTTATAAATCCATCCTAAATGTCTTCTTTAATAACTACACACCTATATTAACATACTAGAATTCTTAAAATTTCTGATACACAAAGTTCATTGAAATTAGGACACAACCCCTTATTTTCCTCTGGCAAATTTTAGCCACAGAAATAGTCTCTTTCAGTAAATGTTAAATTCACTTTTTCAATTTTCTTTTTTATTTATTTATTTTTCCTTTTATTTTATTTTACAATACCATTCAGTTCTACATAACAGCCACAGATTCCCTTGTTCTCCCCCCACCTGCCCCCCTCCCCTTCCCTCCAGCCCACCCCACATTCCCACCTCCTCCAGGGCAAAGCCTCCCCCGAGGACTGAGTTCAACCTGGTAGACTCAGTCCAGGCAGGTCCAGTGCCCTCCTCCCAGACTGAGCCAAGTGTCCCTTCATAAGCCCCAGGTTTCAAACAGCCAACTCATGCAATGAACACAGGACCCGGTACCACTGCCTAGATGCCTCCCAAACAGATCAAGCCAATCAACTGTCTCACCTATTCAGAGGGCCTGATCCAGTTGGGGGCCCCTCAGCCTTTGGTTCATAGTTCATGTGTTTCCATTCGTTTGGCTATTTGTCCCTGTGCTTTATCCAACCTTGGTTTCAACAAATCTCGCTCATATAAACCCTCCTCTTTCTCGCTAATTAGACTCCCCAGAGCTCCACCCGGGGCCTAGCTGTGGATCTCTGCATCCAGATCCCTCAGTCATTGCATGGGGTTTCTAGCATGACCATCACCAGAGTAAGTCAGTTCTAGCTGTTTCTCGACCATTGCCAGCCGTCTATTGTTGGGGTATCTTTGTGGATTTCTGTGGGCCTCTCTAGCACTTTGTTTCTTCCTTTTCTCATGTGGTCTTCATTTACCATGGTCTCCTATTCCTTGTTCTCCCTCTCTGTTCTTGATCCAGCTGGGATCTCCCGCTCCCACAGGCTCTCTTTCCCTCGACCCTCGCCTTTCATTACCCCCACTCACGTCCAGGTTGTTCATGTAGATCTCAGCCATTTCTCCATCATTGAGCGATCCTCGTGTCTTTCTTGGGCTCCTGTTTTCCAGGCAGCCTCCCTGGTGATGTAAGACACCTTATGCTTGAGAGAATGTGGAACTAGGGGAACTCTCCTCCACTGCTGGTGGGAATGCAAGCTTGTGCAACCACTTTGGAAATCAATATGGCGCTTTCTTAGAAAATTGAGAATCAATCTCCCCCAAGATCCAGCTATACCACTCTTGGGCATATACCCAAGAAATGCTCAATCATACCACAAGAGCACTTGCTCAGCTATGTTCATATCAGCATTGTTTGTAATAGCCAAAACCTGGAAACAACCTAGATGCCCTTCAACTGAAGAATGGATAAATAAATTGTGGCACATATACACAATGGAATACTACTCAGCAGAGAAAAACAATGACATCATGAGGTTTGCACGCAAATGGATGGATCTAGAAAAAAATCATCCTGAGTGAGGTAACCCAGACTCAGATAGACAAATATGGTATGTACTCACTCATAGGAGGATACTAGATGTGGAACAAGGATGACTGGACTGCTACTCACTTTTTCAATTTTCAAAGCAAAAACACAACAATGTTTGACTTTTTTTTTTACACTCAGTGATAAAAACCACCAAAACATCTAGATACTTGTATCACTGAAATGTTTCCATAATTCGACCACATTTCTGCATTGATACACTTCAAATCTGTTTTATCATCATATTTCATCTGAATTACAACTTTCTAATTTCCACCAACAGTATTTAAACAGCACACAGCATGATTCCTTCAAAATTATTTTTTTAAGTCAGATTAAAATAAAAATTTGGTTGTGCTTAAAATATTGTAGATGGGCAAAGGACAAATTTACTCCATTAACTAAGTACTACTATCAAGTTAATATAATTCCTTCAAAGCTCAATCAAGCCTTACTTAAAATACAAGCTCTGATATGTGGACTGGCCAGTCACATTTTCCATTACTTTCTCTTCACATGCATCACCTTCTAATGTGATGAGGCCCAGTCATGGCATTATTAGAGGGATGTCTGTTTCAGTTGCTTAAAATTTAACTCCATAATTACCTTGTCTTCTTTCAAGACTTTACCAAAGTATCATCTGCATGGGCAGACTTTTCAAGGAGAGGCAGTTTCAATCAATACAACCAATATTTTGGTTTCTCTTCTCTGCTTTGATTTATTCAGAGGATATATTTAACATAAAATTGTGTACATAGTTTATTCATTTAAAAGTTTTTCCTTTCCTGCTAAACTTCAAACCATCTTAAGAACTATTTTGGTTTTACATAAACCAATACTTTATATTTTAGGGTTATTCACTAAATTTTGGGAATGAATTGATTATGTGGAATTTGAAATATGTGGCCGGGATTTTCCAAAATGAAAAAAAAAAAAAGTCAAGTTGAATCTTAACATTTCAAGTAATATCTTTGGAGATAAGGTCACTTGAATTAAGATCACTCATAAATATTGGTGATTATTTTAATTTATAGGTAATTTATGTGATGTATGGAACTGAAATATTTTGACTTTAAGAAACAATAGATCTTCAGCACAGGAAGGGAAAAGCACAGGTAGACAATATCTGTGTATATAAAGCTGTATTTAGGTAGAATTTGGAGCAGTATCACAAATTACCAAGAATCATCCATTATGCAAAATGACTAATTTTTTCAGAAACTCTAATTATATAATACTCAGTTATGAAATTCTTTATTCTAGTTTGTCTCAGAAATACTCTGCTCTGTTGTTGACAAGGACTCAATATCACTTGCAATATATTTCTCTCATGTTGCTACACAGCTAATTGGTATAGTCTTTGGGAATAATATAGTTGATGAACTTATAAAAGTACATTTTAAAATAAAATATTTTATATTATAAATAAGGTATGCTGAAATATACGGGTGTATAATTGAGTATTATAAATATCATGACTTAATAATAAATCTAACTATATAACAATTTTATAATTTAAACATTTAAGTATAACTGAAATTATATCCTAATTTAATAAAACTAACTCTCTTCATTCTAAAATCTCACCACTCCATCCTAAATTTAGAGTGAATGCAAGCATCAACTTGGTACTAAATTTAATTTCTTTCTCTTCCAAGCATATGTTTCTTCAGTTCCACATTTTCACATTCATGCTGACTCCACTGTGACTGAAATTATTTGGCAAGTGTTGAGTAGAAATATAAAGGCAACTAACTGGAAGAGATACATTCCATGACGTCCCAATGCCAAGTATCAATGAGCAAAGTGAATCTTTACTTGATTATCTACATTTGGCCTTCCCATTATAATGTACAATTTGTGGATAAGTTATAGAGATTCAAAAGCAAAAATTTCTTGACATTTAAAACATACACGAACAAGTTTGACTTCCTGTAGAATTTGAGATATGAGCCTAAAATAAATGCATCTTTTAGATTCTCAGTCTAACAGCAATGAAGTAGAAATAAATCTTTTTCTCCTACTCTATATAATTGAAGACACCAATTTGGGTGTGATTTACATCCCAGAATGGACATTACATCCTGACACTCTTTTTCATCATTTTATTGAGAAATACACTTTTTGCTAGATGCACACCATAACATGACTTATTCTTCCTAGAAATTACAGACATATTTATTTAACTTAAAATATTTTAAAACTAAGAAAGATGATCTAAGTTATAGCCTTGTGATATACTTTACCACATAAACAAAATGTAATCCTTTCTAAAATGTTTACATGTGTACTACCATTGGGATCAATTTGTTTTACTTAGCTGGATGGAGGGTAAGTTCATATAATATCAAAGACTGTCTCCAGGTACATACTTCCCCCAACCTGGCTGCACTACCTAAAGTTCTCCAAACAGTATCACGGATTGTGCACCAAGTTTTCAAATTCCTGAGATTATTGGGGGCATTTGTCATTTAAACTACATCCTTTTAGGACAAAAACTGCACAACATATTAAATTTATAATACAAAAGATATTTAGAATGTGTTAAGAGTGTTGTTTGGTGGTAAAATATTTGCCTTGTATATGTAAGTGACCAAGTTTCATTCCCAGAATTATTAAAGAAAGGAAGAAAATAGTAGAAATTTATATAATGAATGATTGTTATTATACCATTGTAAAGACAAAAGACAAAGCAAAGTGAACTCTACTAATAGTGATAGAGAGGAAGAATAATGAAAAATAAAGAATAAATAAAACAAAATATGTAGCCAGGCAGTGGTGGCGCACACCTTTAATCCCAGCACTCGGGAGGCAGAGGCAGGCAGATCTCTGTGAGTTCGAGGCCAGCCTGGTCTCCAAAGAGAGTTCCAGGGAAGGCGCAAAGCTACACAAATAAACCCTGTAGCGAAAAAAAAAAAAAAAAAAAAAAAAAACATGTAACAATTAGGAAGTCTACATGCCATCAACATAGTTTGAAAATATGTAAATAAAAATCCAAGTTGAGTTAAAATCAAGAATTGTCAACTACCTCTCCTGGGCTACAATCAAACTCACCTAAGAAGGAAGTTGGTATAGCTATCCTAGTTTCTAAGCAAATGACTTCAAATCAAAATTAATCAAAAGAGATGGAGATGGGCATTTCATACTCATCAATGGAAAAATCCACTAAGATGATGTCTCAATTCCTGACATCTATGCCTTACATGTAAGGGCACCCATGTGCATAAAAAATACATTACTAAAGCTTTAATCACATATTGAATCCAATGCAATAAAGCTGGGAGATTTCAATACCCTACTCTCAGCAATATACAGGTAATCCAGACAGAAACTAAAGAGAACAAACAGACTCAAATGGACCAAACATATATATACAGAACATTTCATCCAAACACAAAAGAATACACATTCTTCTTTGCACCTCATGGAACCTTCTCTAAAACTGATATATACTCAGCCACAATGCAAATCTCAATAGATACAAAAAAATGAAATAATCCTCCGTATCTTATCAGACCATGATGGATCAAAGCTAGATTTCAACAACAATGAAGAAAACGGAAAGCCTAAAAACTCAAGGAAACTGAACAATTCTCTACTGAATTACCACTGTGTCAAGGAAAAAATTTTAAAAAATAAATTAAAGACTTCCTAGAATTAAATGAAAATGAATCTACAACATATCCAAACATATGCTACATGATAAAAGTGGTATTAAGAGGAAATTTTATAGTACTAAGTGCCTTCATGAAGAATTTGGGTAAATTTCATACTAGTAATTTAAAAGCATACCTGAAATTTCTAGCTGTGGAGTAGAGGCTTGGCTGCATGGGAACTAGGCATGGCTGTGTGCTTGGGCAGGCTATGAGCACTGTGGGGCCCAGATATGGCCGGCAGGTTTCTAGCTGGGCTCCAGTGTGGACGTGGGGCAGAGCTGGAGGGAGCCAGCAGGAGCCTGAAGGAGATCAGAGTGTGGGGGCTGGTGGAGAATTAACTGCCCCTCCAAGGTCACAGCTGAGAAGTGGCCTACAAGTCTGTGGGCCCAGCCAGGACATGGAGCCACTTTCAGTCTACAGTTCTCCTGTACTAGAAAATCTGAGGTTGACAGCAATCTTTTGTCCCCATGGTGGATGCCTTCCTGTACTCTTCCTCTTCCATGCTGTTGGGTGGGGCTCCCAAGACTTGCCCTGAGGCTAACAACTGATCAAGGTCTGGCTGCAAGAATGGAATGTCACTGCCTATGATCGATAAGCTACTGTGGCTATGTTATAAGGCTAACAACAGTTTCTTGTCTGTGGTACAGTGCTGATGCAAATTTAGTTATTCTTGTTATGGTATATGCATGTATTTTTGTTCTTGTTTAAAATATTGCAACTTTACAATATATTCTGGATTACTGAGGGAAATCACAAGAAAGACTTTTGTAAGAGTTTCTGTTTTAAAAGAAAAGAAAAAGCAGAATTTGTCTAGAATAAATGTCTGAGGGATCAAAGGAATGGACTGGGGGTGGTAGAAGGTCAGAGAGGATGTAAACTGTTTGTTATGGTTTCTTATACCTGCAAATACTGAATTTGAAAGTTAATTCTGGTTGGTTTTCATCTTAAAAATGACTAATGATTCTGCAAACTGCTTTTGTATGCATATATGTGGACAGGTATGTGACTTGAAAATGTAAACAAACTTTAACTGTACGTATGTATGTGTGTAACTTGGATCCAACTGTGTGTATGTGTGCAAGTAATTATTGTTTAGAAAAACGTGCTTTAAACAGCAACCACGTGGCTTCCTCCATTTTGGCTGGTGACCTCATGGACAGCCATGTGGCTGACAGCCATCTTTTACAAAGTTTATAAAGATCTACTTGGGTTAACACCTAAGTACTTATGTCTTTACCAAGTGTTCAACAGCAAGTTTCTAGAGAATTTAAATAGATGGTAACATATGTTTAATAAATAAGGTATTTGATAAATATTAAAGCTGCACCTAAATGTTTTTATACACAGGAATATACCTTGCTCTGGCAGCTAAATTTTGTAATTTAAGATTTACACATGTAATAAAATGATCATAGAGAACAGCTGAGGTTTGCAAATGTATGGCAAGAGAAGAGTTCCAAAAAGAGTCTAGTGGCAGTGGTAGACCTTAGCAGTTTTGAAGAATGCTAGTGCCAGGTGAAGATCACCAGAAGCACCAGCCATGATAAAATGGAGCACGCAGCCTATGTATGTGCTTCCAAAGGGTAAGGTCAAAGAAATCATCCAAGTAAAAGAACCAAAAAGATTATAAATAAATCCCATATATTGAACTTTGGGATTGTTTACACTTTGGAGCATGGTTTTACTTTATACAGATTGTGATGATGCCATGTTTTCTCCCCCTTAAAGTAAAAGAAGATACTTTATTGTTGATATTACAGAAGACATTTGAGAGATCTTAATCTTTTAAGAACAGTTTTTACAGTTAAAAACCAATGACTTAAAAATGTTTCTCCTTACCTAAGGTATGTTCAGGCTTAAGAATGTTGTCTAGCCTTCTTGTATTTGCTAAGTTTGTTAAGCTTAAGTTATTTGGATAAACTGATACATATATATGTTTTATATTGATATTTTGTTTTGGTTTCTTTACTGAACCCGTATTTGATGCTAGAAGAGTTTCAACTTAAAAGCATTGTTTTTAGGCTACTTATTGTAGACTGTTAGAGAACATAAATAGTCATTCATAAGTAATCAAGTTTTTTTTTTTTTTAATTGTAGTCAGGGTAAGTAAGTACTGATGTAATATTACAGGGATAAGTTTACTCATTTACTCAGTTCCTTACATATGTTTTCAGGGTTGAGCTTGAAACAAGTAACTAGAAACAAAGTTTGTCTATTCAGATATACCTAGACAGCCCTCATAATTCAGAGATCTGCAGAATATGGTATTTAAATGTGGATCTATATGAGACAGTCTTCCAGATCCTAGCAGTGACCCAAGGTCTCCAAAGGAGATTACGTATGAGGCACCACAATGTCTCTGCCTGGATTATGGCTACACTGACCACATGGCAAGATGCCTTAATGCCCGGCTTACCCGAGAGCTGCAGGAGGAGGTGACGCATTTGAAGGAGCTGCTGATGGCTCAGGGACTCTCAGCCTCTGCTCTAGGAGGTCTGAAGGTAAAAGAGGGCAGTCCTGGAGGTGCTGTGTCAGCTGCATCATCTCCTCTCACCCCAGCTTCACCCTCATCTCCTCCTACACACAATGGGGAGCTGGAGCCCTCCTTCCCCCCCAGTGCTGAGTCCCAGATTGGGCCTGAGGGGGCCATGGAGAGGCTGCAGGAGATGGAAAAGATTATTTCCAAGCTGAATGAGACTTGGGAGGGAAAGTTATTTAAAACAGAAGCCCTGAGAAAAGCATTGCTGGCTGAGATGGGCATGGCTGTCCAAGATGACGGTGGTACTGTGGGTGTCTTCTCTCCTCCAAAAGAGAGAGAGAGAGAGAGAGAGAGAGAGAGAGAGAGAGAGAGAGACTCCCCACCTGGTAAATCTGAATGAGAATCCCTTGATATCTGAATGTCTTCTCTACCACATCAAAGATGGTGTTACCAGGGTTGGCCAGGTAGAATTGGACATCAGGTTGACTGGACAGTTCATCCGGGAGTAATACTGTCTCTTCTGAAGCATCCCCCAGCTTGATGGTGAAGTGATGGTCACATTAGAGCCTGGTGAAGGACTTGATGGGAAGCTTGTGATGGAGCCGCTGGTGCTGAAGTCAGAAAACAGGATTGCAATGGGCCTGATGGTGGAAGAAGATTGATGCTGTTCTGACTGGTGCCTCTAACACTATGGAGACCTGAATAGGGATTGGTCCCTGTAATTTATAGGACTGGAAGCTTCTTGGTCTACACTCAGATATAGTTTATCCTTCTCAGATTTCTGATAGTATTGATGGCTAGGCTACCTCAGTACTTTGTCAGCATGGCAGCATCAGACAACCAAATCCTTCTGCAAGGCTATAACTACCTTGTTAGCTCACTTTTAGAAAAATGTTCTCAAGTATAAAAGTTAAGTAAGTCATAAAGGTTCAGATATGAGTCAAAAAATGATTTAGGATAAGATATGTTTCAGATTACTCTCCTGTTCTATGATATAATGGTTCAGAGCTTAACATTTAAGAGTTCTGATAAGCTGGTAGAGCAATGACTACTTACTGTTTAGTCACAAGCTCAACATTTTAGATTTATTTTAGATGTCATCTAAATATATCTAAATGTAAACCTAAAAGTGATTCTCATCAGGTCAAAGATCTCTGTCCAATTTATACCTGGATTTCTCGACAGAAAGAAAATGCACAAGCTTTTAACCCAAATTTGTAGTTCTTGTTGGGACTCAAAGGTATGAGTCCATTTCTGCTGTTTTACAGACAGATTGGTAATACTAATGTATCTAAAACTTTTATGTCGTTTTGTAAATATGCCTCAAAGGATCAAAAGAGTCATAAAAACCGAGACCCACTTCACAGAGGTCGAAAGGACCCTACATAAGTATTCCTAAAGATGGTATTTTTCCTCTCTCCTGGTCTTGGGACTACTGCTTTTCCCATTACTAAGGGTATGGACCTAAGGGTTCCAAATAAGTTCATAAATTTTAACTTCTGTTCCTAGTTAAATGTGTCTCAACAGATTTCCACTTGACTGGCAGTCACCTCCAAGCTTCAGCTGCTGACTACACTGCTCCAGATGACTGTGAGCTCCGGACTTGCTAAAAGCTGATGTGGACCAGCCCAGCCAATGTGATTGTTCCTTGTCTCTACAGGGTCAGACAGCCACATGCTTCTGACAATTGCCCCCTTGCCCAGTCTTTGACTAGCTTTCAGCCTTTGGGGGGCCCTGACAACAGCACCCCATGCCAGCTTGAAGCAGTTCCAGAAGAGAATACATCGTCCCATGTTCCCTGTTCAGAAAAGGCTGAAATGCTGAGTCAAAATGAAACTCCCTGGCATAGAGACAAGATGGCTAACTATACATGACCATTATTAGAGAGGGATACTTACTGCCCAAAACCCATGATTGGGTTTCATTAAGCACATGAGAAGAGGGGAATGTGAGACCAAAATGAGCCACCTTAGAAATAAGACCAAAATGCTTTTACCCTAAAACTAAGGCCTGAGATATCTCCTTTTAGGTACAGGCCATGAGTTACTAAAACCAGTCAGTTCAGATTCCAGAAACCAGGAAGTGTAAAAGTACAGAGTCACAAGGCAGTCATGAGGTAATGACTGTCGGACTATGGAATGTCCTCTCCCTGGTTTTCAGGGTAACTGACCACAGAAATGTCCCCACCTGAGGGCAGCCAATGAGAAATGGTGGCGGGCAACCACCCCCTTAGAAGTAAGATTAAGCCATGATTTCTAGAAAGCCCCTAGAAGCAAGCCAATCAGAATTGTAACCATACTAGCACCCCTAAATGATGTAACCTTGTGGCTTTTGCCTTTAAAAACTGAGCTTGCAGACAGGCAGGCACTTTCTCCAGCCTCCACTGTGTTGGATCTGTTGGACGAAGCTCCTGCACAGGCTTGTATATCCAGAATTAAACCTTGCTTTTGCATTCCGGCATGCTCGTCTCTGGTGGTCTCTCTGGTGGTCACGATCTGGGCATAAAAATTGAAAGCATATGCTATTCTTCCAGAGGATTTGAGTTCTGTTCTCACCATCCCATCAGGAAGTTTACAAGTGCTTACAACTCCAGCTTGAAAGGATCTTGTGAGTGTTTCATATCATCTCTTACAGGAGTGTGGAGGAAGTTTCCCTAATGCAAGTGTTACAGCTCTGAAAGGAAAGGAATTCTGGCAGTCAGGATCCAAGAATACCACAAAGTCACACTATACAACACACCTCACAGCTGAGATTTATTGGAAGGGAAAAAGCCAGGAGAGTGACTGCCTCTGCTCCAGTGAGAAGCAGCATAGAACTTAGTAGAACACAGGGTTTGTATAGAGTTCCTTGGGGAGGGGTTAGGGCTTCCCAGGGTAGCTTTGTATTAGAGGCATTATGTAGCCTGATCATGGGGCAGACATGAGGATTGGTAGGATTCTGTGGCCTAATCTTGAAGCTCAGTGATTGGTGGGATTTCTTACTCAGGGATTGGCAGAATGCTTTATTTTCTTGGCTTTGGTTTCAGGCTTGGGTTCAGATCAGTAACAGGGTGTTCTTTCCTCAAGGTCACATCAGGGGCAGGATGTTCTTTTCTTGGCCCTGGTCTCAGGCTTGTAGTCAAGTCAGGTTCAGGGTGTTCAATCCTTGGCCCTGGTCTCAAGGTCAAGTCATGGTTAGGGAGTTCTTTCCTTGGCCCTGATCTTGGTGTCAAGTTGGGGTCAGAGTGTTCTATTCTTGGCCTTTTTATCCTGCAGATTGAAGTCCTCTTCTGACCTCTGCAGGTACCATCATTCATGTACATGTATCTATACACAGGCACATACATAATCATAATTTAAAATAATAAAATAAATCTCAAAAAGGCATCATAATCCCTGAACTCCAGGTCTACTACAGAGCTATAGTAATAAAAACAGATTGGAACTGGCATAAAATCTAACATGTGGACCAATGGAATCAAATTGAAGACCCTGACATTAATCCATATACTTATGAGCACCTGATTTTTGACAAAGAAGCCAAAACTCTACCATGGAAAAAAGAAAGCATCTTTAACAAATGGTGCTGGAATAACTGGATGTCAACATATAGAAGATTGCAAATAAATCTATATCTGTTGCCATGCACAAAACTCAAGACCAAGTGGATCAAATACCTCAATATAAATCCAGTTACAATGAACTTCATAGAAGAGAAAGAAAGTAGGGAGTAGTATTGAACACATTGGCACAGAAGACACTTCCTAAATATAACACCAGTAGCACAGACACTGAGAGCAACAATTAATAAATGAAACTAAGGAGCTTTTTTAAGGCAAAAAACACTGTCAATAAGATAAGACAACAGCCTACAAAATGGGAAAAGATCTTCATCAACCCTATGTCTAACATAGGGCTGATCTCCAAAATAAATAAATAATTCAAGAAACTAGACATCAAAATACTGAACAATCCAATTTAAAAAATGGGCTACAGAGCCAAACAGAGAATTCTCAACAGAAGAATCTCAAATGGATGAAAGACATTTAAGGAATTGCTCAAACTTTCTTAGCTATCAGGGAAATGCAAATCAAAATGACTCTGAGATACCATCTTACAGCTGTAAGAATGGCTAAGATCAAAAACACTGATAATAGCTTATGTTGGAGAGGATGCTGAACAAGGGGAACACTCCTCCACTGTTCCTGGGAGTGCAAACTTGTACAGCCACTTTGGAAATCAGTACGGTGGTTTCTCAAAAAATTGGGAATCAGTCTACCTCAAGACCCAGCTATACCACTCTTGGGCATATATCCAAGGAATGCTCAATTATACCACAAAGACACATGCTCAACTATGTTCATAGCATAATAGCTAGAACCTGGAAACAACCTAGATGTTCCTCAACTGAAGAATGGATAAAGAATATGTGGCACAATGGAGTACTGCTCATCAGTTTTAAAAAAAAAAAAATGCTATCATGAAATTTGCAGACAAATGGATAGAACTAGAAAATATCATCCTGAGTGATGTAACCCAGACTCAGAAGGACAAAAATGATATGAACTCACTAATAGATGGATACTAGATGTAAAGCAAAGGATAACCAGACTGCAACCCACAGCTCCAAAGAATCTAGCAACAAGGAGGACCCTAAAAGGGATGCATAGATTGCCCAGCAAAAGAGAAATAGATGAAATCTACATGAGCAAACTGGGGTTGAGGGGAGGGATAATGGAAGGCAAGTGATGGGGGATGAGATCATAAAGGAACAGAAGGTTCAAGCTGGAATAGGGACAGAGTGGGAAAGCAGGGAAAGAGATTCCATGATAAATGAAGACATATGGGAATAGGGAGAAACAGGGTGCTAGGACATTTCCCACAAATCCACAAGGATGACTCCACCTTAGACTGCTATCAATAGTTGAGAGGGTACTTGAACTGGCCTTCTTTGGTAATCAGATTAATGATTAATTAAATAATACATTAACTCTCATCATAAAGTCTTCATCCAGTAACTGATGGAAGCAGATGCAGAGATCCAAGGCTGGATGTCAGGCCAAACTCCAGGAGTCCAATCGATGAGAGAGGGGAGGGATTCTATGAGCAAGGAACACAGAGACCATGATGGGAAAATGTACAGAGATAGTCAGTGAGACTAGTGGAAACATATGAACTGTGGACCAATAGCTGTGGAGCCCCTATGGGACTGGACTAGGTCCTCTGGATAGGCAAGACAATTTTTAACCTTGAACTGGTTAGGGGGCCCCTAGGCAATGGGATGGGGATCTGTCCCTGGTGCATGAGCAGGCTTTTTGGACCCCAGTGCTTATGGTAGGACACCTTGTTCATCATTGCTAGGAAGTAAGGGTCTCAGGAGTGTGAAGCAGCTGGTCACAATGTATTACTACTCAGGAAGCAGAGATAAATGCATAATAGTTCTCTATTTTTCACTATTGTATTCAGTCTAGGTTACCCATCTCTCCTCAGTTATATATAGCATGAAATACCTGTATGAAGGTTCAGGGCCCAAATGAGACAGTGCTCCCTCCCATTGATCAATCCATGTGAGTCTATTAAATGGGTAACAGAATTTATTAAGACACGAATTGAGAAAATACACTCATGAATAGAGAATGGATTAGGCAACTGAACTTGCCCTCTGATCTGACAAGGAGTGAAACTACCTCTCAGGTGGGAGAAGGGGCAGGTGACCATGTACCCTTTCCCTTATAAGAGGTCACATACAAGGGCAGGAAGCCCTCATATTTTAGGCCCTTTAGTCCAAGGTCATGGGTGGAGAAAATACCATTACAGATGTACATATTGTTATTAGAAATATTGTCAAAGAGACCATCAAATCAACCATCACAGAAGACAATGTATTTCATTCAATCAATTTAATAGAAAAATCACATTTAAAACATTTTAACCAAATCAATATATCACAGAAATATTCATATATGCATGTTTATTACATCATTAACTATGTAGTTTAACCAACCTAAGAGCCAAAAAAGGAGAGGAATTCATGAAGAAATTGTGACTTATAGTCACAGTGGATTTTTTCACCCACAAAGAAAACAACTATATATTTTATCTCACTTGTTGGTCTTAGACATAATTGATATATAATATCATGTATGTTCTGATGACAAGAGTGTAGAAATGAAACTGCTCTAGAACAAAGGAGAGTAATGGGAATGATGAAGGGTAAAATGAGTGAGAACAGTGGAGTATGCAGGAGAATATACTCAAAAATACACATGAAATACATTATGTTATCATATATAGTAGTGAAAAACAAAAATAAAATGTTTCACTAAAACCATCTTATGCTTAAGAGACTATAGATCTAGTCAGGTTGACACATAAAACCAGTTACAATATTTCCCAAAGTAAAAGAGTACGACTTAAAGGATAATATCTAAAAAATGAGAAAACAAAAACAAGTGATTAAGAGCCCATAAATTATTTTAATTAAAAAATAAAAAAACAGAGCTAGAGAGATGGCTCAGTGGTTGTGAGCAGTGGCTGCTCTTCCAGAGGACCTGGGTTCAATTCTAGGCACCCACATAGCACCTCACAACTATCTGTAGCTTCAGTTTCAGAGTATCTTACACAGACATACATGTAGACAAAACACCAATGCACATAAACATAAACAAAAATTTTTAAAAAAGAAAACTTTCATATTAACAGGAGAAAGCACAGAATATGAACAGTGTAAAGATGTCAGGATAAATGCAATGATTAGTTCTTTGTGTGAGCTTGAGTAAGCCGTAGTAACCCAGTATTCACTCAAAAATTATTGTAGATTACATGTTGATTAAAATTTTAGATAAAATTTTAATTTATATCAGTGAATTCTAAAATTAGATTATTCTGCATGTTATTAGTAGGCTTCATTTAATTTAGCCATAGGCCTACACATTGCCATTGAAGTCTGTTATGGTTTTGCTATAACATAGTTCTCTCAGATCTTTAGGTATTGACATCTGGTTCATAGTTACGTTATAGTGGGGAGGCCTGACCTGTAGTTGTAGGTCATTAGTGACAAGTCTTTTAAGATTTTAGCCTGACCTTTTGTTGTAGCTTTATAGTTCTTAGTTTCTTGGTGCCTTAGTTATTTTTTCTATTGCTGTGACAAAACACCATGACCAAGGCAGCTTATAAAATAAAGCATTCAATTAAGGGCTTCTTTACAGCTTTAGAATGTGAATTCATGACCATCATGGTAGGGTCCATGACAGCAGTCAGGTAGGCATGGTTATGAGGCAGTAGCTACGAGGTTCAACCTGGTCCACAAATACAAAGCAGAAAGAGAGCTAACTGGGAATCAAGTGGGATTTGAAAACTGAAAGCCCACATCCACAGGCACACCTACTTCAACAAGACTGTGATTCCTTTAAAGAGGGCATAACTTTTAATTCTTCCCAAACAGTTCCATCAACTGGGGACCAAGCATTCAAATATATGAGCATATGAGGTCCATTCTCATTCAAACCACCATAGCTTCCATGATGTTATGAGCAGTCTCACATCCCATAGATAAGTGTCATTCCTACATGAGGAAATTGTGAGAGTGACTAAATTACTCCTCTCTTAAGTTACTTTTGTCAGTTATTATATGATGGTTTTGAGAAAAGTAATAGACTGTTATGGAATAATCCTTTTGTACACTGTGAAGATGTGTTGTTCTCATTGTTAATAAAAAGCTGATTGGCCAATAGCTAGGCAGGATTTGGGGGGCAGAGAGAATGCTAGGAAGAAGGAGGGCAGAGTCAGGAGGTCCTAAGAGTCTCAAGCCAGACACAGAAGAAACAAAATGGTTAGTTCATAGATGAGGTAAATGAGCTTCAGGGAAGCACATGTATTAATAGAAATGAGTTAATTTAAGTTCATAAGAGCTAGTTAGAAACAAGTATGACCTATTGGTCAATCATTTATAATTAATAATAAGGCTCTGTGTCATTTTTTGGGAACTGGCTGATGGGAAAGAAAATTCTGCCTAAAATGGACACCCGATACAGAAAGTTGGGCTTGTTTCACTGACAAAACAGAGAGTGTGGTCCATAGATATTTTAAACTGGTTTTCAGGAGGAAGCTGGAATGGTTCCCAGTGACAGGATACAAAAAATAACATGTGATAATTACTGCTTAATAATCCTGTCTGTTGGGTATAGTTGGAAGATTCCTTGATAATCTTATGGGGATCCTGAAAAAACTAAGAATTATGGTCAAGTCCTGACTGGAGTAGTCTTTGAGGCTGCATTGTCTCAGCCAGTTGCTTTGGAGTTGTTTTGAATGTTGGATCATCTGGGCCATGGCTGTCATTGGAGACCTTTTAGGGGGTCTTGGTTGATCCATCCATATTAGTCTGGAAGCAATCCACAGGTTCTCATCTTCTGTGGAACAAAAGCAGAACATCTTATCCAAACAATGTATCCTTAGACATAAATTTTGAAATCAAGGTATCTTTAAAATATACATATTATTTTAACTCAGCAGATTTTACAATCAAATGTCTCTCTGCAGTTAAAAATTCCCAAAGACAACATAATTCAGATTCTCTGTGTAATATTCATCTTATGTGGCTTATTTTTTATATTACTTTTATTATCTCTTCAAAGACTTCATTTTTCAAAACTAACATTTCTTTATTTAATTGTCTATCCTCCTTTTCCTCTTTATTTCAAGCCTATGTAAATTTTTACACACACTGTAAACTATTTAAAGTCTTATTCCATCTGAATCTGCCTTATTATGAATCTATTGCTTTAAACTGCAGAATTACTAGGACTGAAATGGGAGCTTTGGCTGCTGGCTTCTCCCACCTCAGTTTTCCACCATGGTGGTGGTATGTTTACCACCAGCTCTGGGGGAGGCATGCTCACCACTGACTCTGGGAAGCAGTAGGTCCTTGCCTTTATCCAACAGCTTATAGCCCAGAAACTTTTTTATTTTTATTTTTTATTTTTTTAAGTAGCAAAAGTTATAACCACCATGCACCATGATGCAGGGGCTTGCAGAAACCTTTGTGTAATTCAGTGGGAATCTGCCATGCTGTAGATCCAGCCTGCATGCCGTGAATCTGCCATAGCCAGGGGACACATCATTTTACCTAGGCCTACTATGAGTGACATGAACTAGGAAGGTTCTCTTAGCTACATTTATAATCTCTTTTTAAGCTTTCTCAGATTTTAGGTGGAAACTCTAGCCATCACCTGTGGGCACCATTTGTAGTTGAAGGTTTTTCTGTGTCCCACCCAGTCCTCAGCCACTCAGTCCCAAGTAAACACACATACAGGCTTATATTAATTAAAAGTGCTTGGCCATTAGCTCAGGCTTACAACTGACTAGCTCTTGCACTTAACCTCAGCCCATTTCTGTTAATCTGTATGTCACCACATTTTCCATTGCTTTACCTGTGTGCCATTATATGCTGCTTCCTGGACAGTGGGCTGGTGTCTCTTCTCAGCATTCAGCCTTCCACTTTTTCTTTTTTTTAATACTAGCAAAAGCTAGATCGCATACTGTGCCACTTGTCACTGTGTACCTTCAGCTACATGGGGGTATAACATTATTGTATGAATGAGCAATGTCACTAACATTTGGATGTGTCTAGAAATCTGCTTCCTAGCTGGTAGCTCCATTTTGGAAAGCTTTGCAGCCTGAGTTTTGAAGTGCGTTACTGTGTGTGGACATATAAGTATTAGAGCCAGTATTCTGTTACAGTGACAAAATAGTTTTTTAAAAAATCCAATAGCCAAACTAAGTTTTTTTTCCAGGTACTATTCTGAAAAATTTAATTTCCTAAATATCATAGTTATTTGAATGAATTTCTTGAAAAAATGTTTCTATGTACAGCATCATATCATCACAAAGTATTGTATATGTTTATCTTATGCAAGAGTACCTAACTAAACAATATAAGAAAAATACATTTGATGAAATTATAAGAAAAGCAACAGATGGACACCACTTCAGAAAACCACAACCAACCAAAACACAGAGTGGTAGAAACCAGTCCCAATGGATACATATACAAAACATGTCCACACCTAGGGCTTGGGCAATACTGTGGGAGAGGGGTAGAAAGATTGTAAGATTAGGAGGATTAGAGTGTTTGTTTTGAGTCTGTGTCTTGTAGCAATATCACAAGCCACATCCATAAAAGTTTTAGCAACATGACAGCTCAAATGTGTGCTAAACTAAAAGGGCTACAGTGGACATGCCAAACTGGGTGAGGAAATGCCCAGGAGACCTCAAAGCTACAGAAAGAACCACAGGCTACTGAGGAAAGCTGGCAGTGGAAGAGGTGGCCCTCTCTAGGGAAGGGCACAACAATTGGTTGCCCACTGCCAAATCATCAGGCCTGAAAACATATAGAAAGTAATATTAATGGATTCAATATGATATATATGTGTGTGTGTGTGTGTGTGTGTGTGTGAATGATATATGTATATACAAATACATGTATGCATGCAATAACAATTGATGAAAAAAGAGGTCATAAATTTGAATGAGACCCAGAAGCCATATATAGTAGAGTTTGGAAGGAGGAAAGGGAAGGGAGAAATATTGTAATTAAATTATAATCCCCCAAATAAACAAATAAAATAAAAAAATTAAATCAATGATTGTAATTTAATATCATAACCATAAAAAGTAAGACTAAATGAATTTAAAAGAGAAAATTGTCAAAAGTGACAACATAAAATTATGAAAATAGCCGGGCAGTGGTGGCGCACGCCTTTAATCCCAGCACTCTGGAGGCAGAGCCAGGCGGATCTCTGAGAGTTCGAGGCCAGCCTGGGCTACCAAGTGAGCTCCAGGAAAGGCGCAAAGCTATGCAGAGAAACCCTGTCTCGAAAAAACCAAAAAAAAAAAAAAATTATGAAAATATTGTTAATCTTTTAAACTTTATATTATAAATCAAAATCTCTGTTTATCATTGCCTTCTCAGTTCTCCAAGCTTAAATGTAGTGGACGTTTTTAAGGATTACTTAATATTATATGTGTCCAATGTATAGAAAAAGAGGATACAATTCAAAGCATGTTTTACACCAAAGTCTAGATAAGAGTGTCTAAGGATAGAATACTACAAACTAATATTATTTGTAAGTATAAATATAAAAAGCCAAATAAATATTATCAAATTGAATTAACCATTGCTATATACTTGACCAAAGAGAGATTATTTCATAAATAAGGAAATACTAAAATTCAGAAAAATGTATACTAATGTAATTTATAAGCTTAATGGGCCACAAGGAAAATAAAATCTTAATAGAAACGATGAGGTCTCTTTTGCCAATTTTATACTTATTTATGAAAAACATATTATCAAATAATGGTCAGAATTCTCATTAACACTTCAATCCATCTATAAAGATTCCATAGCAAAAACACTGCTGATCATACTCAGTTATGAGCATTCCCTTTAAAATTAATTGCAAAAGCAATGCCTGTTTTACTGTAATTGTTTACCCTATAATGACATTTAAACCAAATTGAATGAAAAAGAATGTGAAAATAATCATGTATATTAGAAAATATTTTATCAAAACTCCTGGTATTTTGATTATTTAAAATTAATCGTCATTTAATTAAATGTCGTTAAATTTAATGATTTCATTATTGTTCTTATATAGCATACATGTATGTGAGCATGTGTGCTATGGTGCATGTATGAGGGTCACAAGACAACTTTTTCAGATTTCTCCTCCATGTTTATCTGGATTTCAGGAATGGAAGTCAATTTTTCAGACTTACAGAGCAATAACCTCTACATACTGAGTCATTTTTCTGACCTCTGTGGTTTTTTTTTTTTTTTTTTTTTTGTTAGTTGTTTTTGAGACAAGGCTGTTAGCATTTAAGCATTACCTGGACAGCCCCCTGGGAATCTTGTCAATAAGCAGGCAGTACCACGGCCCATTGAGGGTCCTGACAATGTCATCCTATATAGCCTATTTGTGTAGCCTATTAGTGCATATGCTAAGCGCCCCCTTTTCTGTCTCTCTCCATTCTCTTTCTCCTCTCTCCTCTCTCTCCCTTATTTCCCCCATCTCCTCTCTCCATAAGTCTGTTCTGTGCCTCTTTACTCTTTCCCCTCTCTCTTCCTTCCCCCAATAAAATCCTCTATGTGAGGGCTGTCTGCATGGTGTGTCTCTGTCTTTCACCTGCCATGGGACCCCTTACAAAGCTGCCACCTGCTGATTTTAAAATACAATAAATGTCTCAATGTAGTCCATGCTGGTCTTGAAATGACAATTCCCTTGCCTCAGTTTCCCAAGTGCTGGGACTAATAGTAAGCATCACCATACCGATCTCAAGTTTTCATATTTTTGTAGATTAAATATCTAAACAGAATTGTCACAGAAAATCTAATCAATTTTGAACTAAGTCATTTCAAAGATTTACTATGTATATTTATATCTACTTTGTATATATTTAGCATTATAAAAGTGAGTAATTTTTTAATTTATTAAAATTGAACAAGACATGATATGATAAAGACAACACAATTTTTGTAATAACATACCCATAAGCATACTGAGAAAATTAAACAAGATACACAGAAAAATGAACAGATATTATTGATTGAAACATACATATTAATGCATACAAATTAGATGTAAAAATGTTATTTCTTCATATCTTCATATAAATTTCAGTAAAATTCTAACCATAAACTCAAGAGAAAATTGAGAAATGTTGTGCTAAATTTGTATATAACATACTTTTGGTTTTAAATTGTAGTTCTAAATATTTATTAAGAAGTGAGAGCATGCTTATGCTCACAGAATATTCATAGCATATTTGTTAATAATCATTCAATATTGGATTCATAAAATAATGGATGTGGATAAAAATTTTATTATTGTAAGAGGATATTATTCAACCATAAAAAGAAATACAATAATGATTCATAAACCACATGAAGGAATCTGAAAATATTATAAAGTATGAAAGAATTCTTTCATAAAAATGTTCCTACTGTGCAATTCTGTGAATACAAAATTCTAGAAAAGTCAAAACAAAGTTTTCAAAACATAGTGATCACTTCTTAGAAAGACAGCAGAATATATCAGCTGGGAAAAGTATGAGATAACATTCCAGGGCATTGTGACATTATTTATCTTGATAAACTACAAATTATACAGGTATATTCAATGGTCAAAATTTTGAGTATAAGTTTTTATCATTTATTTTATTATAAGTAAATTCTATGTGACTATAGAAACAAACCATGAACAAATATTGTACCTTCTTTAATGATATTTATGTTGAATTATTTTGTAAAAAATTGATATTTGCACTTTACTTTGAAATGATACCACTATTCTCTCACCATCATGATGTATATACTAAGGGATATAGATATATAGGTTTTGAGATCTCAGATATGCTTAAGATATCACCCAGTATCTCACTCCACTCCTGTTGCCTGTAAGATGTATGACTCAGACACTTCTCCAGCACCATGTCTCACCATAATGACAAGGGACTGAACCTCTGAACTGTAAGTGAGCCCCTACAATTAAATGTTTCCCTTTGTAAGAATTGCCATGTTCATGGTATCTCTTCAAAGCAATAGAAACCCTAACTAAAACAAAGATCAATACCAGGGATTGGGGCATTGCTGGGATTGGCATGACTATAGTTTGGTTTTAAGGAATATGGACCTTGGGACTGTGGATTAAAAGAACAGATGAACACTTTAAGCACTGCTTAATGGGCCATACTATTAGGAGTATGGAAGACAGTGGTGCTGAGTGTGATTTGAACTATGGGTGCCTTGCTCAAGATGTTTCATAGGAGAAGAATATTAATATGTGACCGAGAGACATGTCTTGTAATATTTTGATGAAGAATGTGACTTCTTTTTGCCCTGGTTCAAAACATCTACCTGAGACTAAAGTGAAAAGTTTTGGATTAATTCCATTGGCAGAGGAAATCTCAAAACAGCCTAGTATAGACTCTGCCATGTGGTTATTAGTGTTAATTATAATGGAGGTTTATAATGAAGAGGAGCAAGCTAAGCAAGGAAAAATACAAAATATAAAATTTGAAGAGAAAATGAGCACCAGAAAATGAAATAGAGCTAAGTCCTGTGTTCAAGGAGTTAAACTGGTTAAGAAATAGAGTAAAGGGAGTGGTGGCCTCAGGGTAAGATCCTACCCAGTTAAGTTTCCAACTTGTGAAAATAAATTAAAGAAAAATTTAGAGCCACTTTTGGTGGTACACACCTTTAATTGCAGCATTCCAAAGGCAGAGGCTGGTAGATCTCTGTGTTTGATGCCAGCCTGGTATATGGAGGAAGTTTCAGAACAGCCAAGTGCAGGCATTGAAGAATACCATGGTAAAAATGAAAGCTGATTTCTGTGGAATAATTCTCTTGTACACTGTAAAGTTTTGTCACTTGAACTGGTTTAATAAAATGCTGATTGGCCCATAGCTAAACAGGAAGTATAGGCAGGGTGATCGAGCTAAGAATACTGGAAAAAAAAAAAGAAGGGCAGAGTCAGGAATCACCAGCCAGATGTAGAGGAAGCAAAATGAGAATATTGTACTGAGAAAAGGTACCAAGCCATGTAGCTAAACACAGATAAGAATTATGGGTAAGAGCTAGTTAGTAATAAGCCTGAGGTCCTGGCTTATTTAGCCTCTGACTGGTTATATGGGAAATGGCAGGCATGAAATAAATGTCCTATTACACCTAGTAAAGAGGTAATTGAATGAAAGGGTCATGTTCCAGCCCTAGCAATCAGCAGAACTTGGCTACTTCAGTTATATTATTCTGGCATTACAGGCAAGGATAGAAGAAAGGGGTTATGCAATTTGATTCTATGTATAAAGGATGCTGCTGAGGCCAGGCATGTATCAGGGGTGTCCGTGAATGGAGTTTGAGAAAGGTGATTTAATGAAACTGTGAAGATGAAGCTTGGATTGCCTTAGAGATCCCAAGATGTTGGAGATGCCAGAGCCTTGGGGTACCCACCAAGAAGAGCTGTTAATAAAGAGTGGAACCAGCCCACGAGAAAGAAGTGTGTTTCAGTCAACAAAGCTGGATGGAGTTAGAGATCTGAAGAGCATTTTGACATCCAATGTGGAGATGCAGAGTTCAGAGTTTGCCTAGTTGGTTTTTGATTTTGCGTTGGTCCAGCATTTCCTCACTACACTTCCTTCCTTATGATTTGGAATGATAATGTATAACCTGTGTCATGTTAAATGTTGGAAGAATGTATTCTATTTTTAATTTGGATTTTACATGGGATTACCATTAAGAGATTGCATGAATCTCAGAAGAGACTTTGAACTTTGGACTTTTAAACATTGTTGAAATTGTGATAGCATATGGGGACTTTTGAAGTTGGACTGAATGCACTTTTGCATTCTGATATGACCTTTGGCAACCAGGGAGTGGAATGAGGTCATTTGAAAGAAAATGGATCCCAATGGATGTGGTCTTTTTGGAGGAAGTATGTCACTGTGAAGGCAGGCTTATATGCTCAAGATATCATCCAGTGTCTCAGTCTACTACCTGTTGTCTACAAGATGTAGGACTCTCAACTACTTCTCCAGCATCATGTCTGCCTGCATGCTGTCATATCCCACCATGACGATAATGGATTGAAAAGCTACCACAATGAAACGTTTTCCTTTATAAGAGTTTCCATGATCACGGTATCTCTTCACAGCAATAAAAACTCTAAGACACATAGTCTATGGCTCTTGTACAGAGGGTATTATCACCCAAGAAACATAATTTCATTTAAAGTATGCATACATATATATGTGTACATATACTTATAAGCATATATGTAAGTATATATATACATACATAAATATATACAAGCATACACAAATATATAAGTATATATATATATGTGTGTGTACATTTAAATATATTTATTTATTTATTATTAGTTAAATATATATACTAAATGTAATTTTAGATAAATATAAAATAATATGTATCCTTATAGGTTTTTTATGCATCCTTAGTAAAATTTATCTTTACACATGTCTGTTTGATCTGTATTGACTTCCTTCTTTTCTCTCAAGTTTTAACTTTATACATTTTCACATTTTTCCCCTACAAATCACATATGTCTTGCTATGCCATTCTCTAGTGTTTCCTTGTCCATGGAACTGTTTTACTTTCCTATGTCTGAAATTAATATAGACTTAATTTTCACACATAGAAGATTTTAGGCTTGGAACTTCACATGAGAGAGAACATGTGAAGTTAGTCTTTTTGGGTCTAGATTACCTCCCTAAACATAATAATTTCTTAGTTACTCTGTTTACTTGCAATTTTCATCGTTTCATTTTTTTACCAGTGAATAGTATTCCATTTTTATGTGTACATTTTTGATATTCATTCTGCAGTTGAAAAATATTCATGTAATTTCAGTTTCCCAGCCACTATGAATATAAAGTTAATGAACATGATTGAGCAAGAATCTGTGGTGTAGGATGGCAAGTCTTTTGGGCATATACCAAGGATTAGTTTAGGTGGACCTAATGATAGATTTAATTTCAGACTTTTAAAAATTGTCTACACAGATTGCCAGGGTGGCTAGACCAGTTTGCATTCCTACCAACAGTGAATAAGAGCTCCTCTTCCCCATATTATCACCAGAATTTGTTGTCAGTAATTTATTTAATCCCATCTACACTTCATACTAAAAAGTCTGAAGTCTATTTTGTCAGCTATTAGGCTTCCAAACCCTTCTTGCTTCCAGTTTTCATTTGCTTAGAGTACTTTCCCCATCCTTTCATTTAAAACTAAAAGATGTTTCCTGAAGACAACAGAATAGTCAATTTTGTTTTCTTTTGTTCATCTTTTCATTTAGTCCTTGTCTTTTGATAGGAAAGTTGAGGCCATTATAATTTAATGTTATTATTGAAAAGTGTGAACAGATGTGAAGGGTTCCAGAACAGTTTCCCATTTGCAAATGACTATAATTTACTTGAATATTATTAGACACAGTTTTGCAGAGAATTAGGTTCTGTCTAAATTCATGAATCATATTAAGAATGTCTTGTCCACTGTTTCTATTTATTTGATTCTACTTATTTTCACTGTTATCAAGTGATATATATTGTCTGAGTTATGGTGAAGAGACATTATGACCATGGCAATGCATATAAAGAAAACATTTAATTGGTGTGGCTTGCTTATAGTTTCAGAGGTTCAGTCAATTATCATCATGATTGGATGTTTGGGGGCATAGAAGCAGATGTGTTTCTAGAGCTGACAGTGCTATATTTTGCAGGCAACAGGAAGTCAACTAATTGTCACACTGAAAAAAGCTTGAAGAAACTAAAAAGCCTTCCCCAACAGTGACACATTTCCTCTAACAATGCCATACCTCCTAAAAGGGCCAATCCCTTTGGGGACCATTTTCTTTGAAGCCACCACATTCCACTTCCTTCCACTGCCAAAGGCTTATAGCCATATCATAATGCAAAAAAAAAAAATACATTCAGTCCAGCTTCAAAAATCTCCATAGTCTATAAGAGTCTCAAACTTGTTTCAAAGTCCAGTCTCTTCTGAGATGCATGGCAATCTCTTAATTATAAAGTCCCTGTAAAAATAAAAATAAAATAGTAGATCACATACTTCCAACATATAAAGGCACAGGATACACATTACCATTCCAAAACACAGGGAACAGGGCATAGCAAGGAAATACTAGACAAAAGCAAAACCAAGAGCTAGCAGGGCAAACTATAGACTCTGCATCTCCATATCTGACATCAAAACACTCTTTACATCTCCATGTCTTTTCAGCTTTATTGATTGTAAAACACTTCTTTTTCTTGGGTTGGTTTCACTCCCTGTTAGCAGCTCTCCTCAGCAAGTATGCCATGACTCTGGACTGTTGAACAGGTTGGCCATAGACTCAGAGATAAACGATCCTCTGCCTTTCCAGTGCAGGGATTAAAGGTTTGCCCCACCACAACCAGCTCTAAGATTTCTTTAGTTTCTTTCTATAAGTTGGAAACCTCGCAGGGTGGGATCTTGCCCTGAGGTCACCACTCCTTTTATTCTGTTTCTTAATCTGTTTATTGCTTTGAACACAGGATTCAGCTTCATTACATTTCCTTGTGCTCTTTTTCTCCTCAAAATTTACTTTTTGTAAATTACATTGCTCAGTTTGTTCTTTTTCCTTGTAAGTCTTTATTAGAGTTAACACTAATAACCACACAACAGAGTCTGTACTAGGTTGTTTTGAGATTTCTTCTGCCAATGGAATTAGTTCAAAATTCTTCACTTGAGCCTTAGCCAGACTCTTTGGACAAGGGCATAAGGCATCCACTTTCTTAAAAATTTCTTAAAATCTCAAGAATGATCTCTACCCAAAATATTAGAATTCTTCTCCTCTGAAACATCTTTTTTTAAATTTCTCTTTTATTTTAATTTAATGCCAAATGCTGTTTATTGAAGGAGGGAAGAGGTCTTAAATACAGGTTTACAGCACAATGGGAGAAACCCGGAGGGCAGAAGTTCCATAGTGATGTTTTACAATCTTGCATCCAAGCTGTTAATGCCCATTATGCAGGATACACAGACAAGGAACTTCCCTTAAGCATTCAGGAGGGTGGAACCCAGCAGGGAATTAGCATAGGGAGGATATCAAGGTCAAGGTCAGCAAGGAAGGCAACAGTTACCCAAAACAGGGGCCAGGACCCTATAGGTCCCCCTTTTACTAAAAAAAAAGAGCTTCTGACTTAAGTTGTGTGAGACGTCAGCAGGTCACCTCACCCATCATGGATACACCTGCCCAAGCAACAGAGGCACTCTATCTTAGGTTGGTGAGCGCCCCCCAGGTATTACTCGTCTCTGAATACTCATCTTGAGTGAGCCCCCAATAGTTCAAATAACTTTTAGCACCATTGACTTCCATGATCCTATTAGTATGGCCCATTAACTAGTACTTAAAGCATTCCACTGCTTTCATAACCCAAAGTACTAAAGTCCAAATTCCTCCAAACAAACACATTGTATAGTCTATCATAGCAATACCCAAGTCCTTGGTTCCAATTTCTGTCTTAGTTAGGGTGTCTCTTGCTATGAAGAGACATCATGACCATGGTAATTCTTATAAAGAAAACATTTAGTTGAGGGAGCTTGCTTACAGTTCAGAGGTTCAGTCCATTCTTATCATGGCAGGGAGTATGATGGCTTGCAGACAGATGTGGTGCTGGTAGTTGAATGTCCTATATCTTGTAGGCAACAAGACGTCAACTGACTGAGACATTGAGGGAAGCTGGAGTAAAAGAGACTCAAAGCCCACCTCCTTCAACAATGACAAACTTCCTTCACAAGGCCATATCTCCTAATAGTGCCATTGTCCATCCTATCAGAGCAATACCTGAGTCCCTAATGCCAACTTCTGTCTTAGTTAGGGTTTTTATTACTATGAAGAGACACCACAACCATGGCAACTCTTATAAAGAAAACATTTGATTGGAGTGATTTACCCACAAGTTCAGAGGATCAGTCATCATCATGACATGGAGCCTGTTGGTGTGCAAGCAGATGTGGTGTTGGAGTTGAGAGTGCTACATCTGGCAGGCAAAAGAAAGTCAATTGACTGTCACACTGAGGGAACCTTGAGCAAAAGAGACCTCCAAGCCTGCTCCCACAGTGGCTTACTTCCTCCAACCAAGCCAAACATCCTAAAAGTGCCACTCCCTTTGGGAGCCATTCTCTTTCAAACCACCACATTTACAGTCTCAGATAAAGGTGTTATTTTATTTTACCTGCCATAATAATTGAAATACAAGACATGCATATTGTTAAATCAAAACTACTGTTCTTCATGATTTAGAGAAATAATAATGTCCTTGTTAGTAAAATGGAATTAAAAACACAAACCACTTTTTACTAGTCAATTTACATATAACAGTTAATGAACACACAGTCAGTTCTGGGTCTGAGCTTAAGGCAATGCAGGCAGCAGCAATGTCATCCCAGCATGAAGCAAATTACTCAATTTTTAAACTAATTTAAGGGTATTTTAGTAAATGGTTAGTTTAATAGGTTGTATTTCATTTTAATGTATTATTCTGTGGTAAAAAACTGATTATTTGTAACAGAAAATTTAGTGATATGAAGTGTACTTAATGGTTTTGAAATAATTTATGCATTAGGACATATTTGTTTAATAAGTGAAGAAGAGGAACTTCCATGTTGTTAGAACTTTCTACTCTTCACTCTTATGCTTGTGTGGCAGAATAATATCTAATAACTGCAAAGCAATGGCTTATGACAATTTTCTCCAAAATATTCTATTTATGGATTTATTGTTATCATCTATTGTATTATTCAAATCTTTTATCATTACATTTTGCCATAGAATGTATCCCCATTCTTGTTACTGGAACAGTAAATCTGTACATACTACTGTATGTGGTTGGGTAGAAGGTAAAAAGCAAAATTAAATAACTGTTTCAAAATTACACTATTTTGTTGGTTTAATTAAAAAATGCCTATGAAAGGTTTTTTCTTCATCTTTAATGTAAATTCTTATAAAATGTAATTATTGGGTTTACAGCTGTCTAATGATGATGGCTTTTCTCTTGTGGAAGGATTACATAGTACCTTCTAGGACTGTGAATGCTATGTAGTAGGAATAAAGCTTCCAGCTGGGCACCAACTTAACTTCTCCATGTTTTGTAACATCAGTCAATGGTTCAGCAACAGAACCTTATTGTTAAGTTATTGAAGGTAACCACAAAGCATTGGCAAAAACCTGTAATGTTTCATGGACCACTTTACCAATAATTTAACAAGATATAACCCATTCTGGGTACATGGGGTATTATTTGTAACATATAATATCTAGTTCTGGTATTGTCTTCCCTATTGTATATCATTTAAATTCCTTTTATATATTTTAGGAAGCTTCTAAAGTGGTATATTTCAATATGATTTTATCAATAATCTTTAATATTAGTTATTTTTCCTCATAGTCTCTCTTTTACCTTGCCTTTCCATTTCCCTCCCCTTTCAATTATCAAAGTTGCTCCTTTATAGTAAAATATTTTATGTCCCTCTCTTTGGAACATCCCCTTTTCCCCCCTGGTCGCTTAATAGCTACCTAACCTCTGTGCTTTTTCAAAATGAAGCACACATATTTAAATTTTAAAAGCTGACATCCACTTATAAGAGAAAATATGCAAAGCTTGTCTTTCTGTTATTTTATCTTTTTTATTTTTTTCCTTTTGGTGCTGAGAACCAAACTCAGGGCCTTGTACTTGCAAGGCAAGTGCTCTATGACTGAATTAAATCTGCAACCCCAAGCTTATCTTTCTGAGACTAGGTTGCCTCACTACGAATGATTGTTCCTAGCTTCATCCATTTAATTTCATCTGTTTTAATAGCTGAATAATATTTCATTGTACAAATGTACATTTTCATTTCATTCATCAGCTGTTTTCAGTTTCTGGCTATTATGAACAGGAGAGCAATATACATGAATGAACAAGTATCTCTACAGCAAGATGTAGAGTACTTTATATATATGTTCAAGAATAGTATAGTTAGATCATGTAGTAGATCAATTTTCAGTTTTTACAGGATCCTCCATAGATTTCCATAGCAGTTGCATCAGTTTTCACTCTCACCAGCAATGAATCAATGTCCTCCGTCAACACTTCTAATCCTTGTCATCATATGCTGTCATTTGTTATATTAATTTTGAATATTCTCATAGGGGTGAGATGAAGTATCAATATAGTTTTAATTTGCATTTTCTTGATGGCTAAGGATGCTGAATAATTTTTTTTAAGTTTGTCTCAGCCACTTGTGTCTTATTTTTGAGAACTCTATTTAATTCTATACCCCATTTTTAAGTTGAGATAGATATTTGATTTTTCATGTTCAGGAATTTTTGTTTTGTTTTGCTATTTGCATATTCTAGATATTAATCCTTTGTCAGATGTATGAGAAACAGGCACAAAAATCTCATGCCTATAGAAGCTATGACCAATTGATATTTGCTGGGAGAGTGACACTGAGTACATCAGCCACACTCTAAGGCAGACTTTGTATTCAGGAGTAGTTGACCAACATGAAACAGATTCTGTGTGTGTGTGTGTGTGTGTGTGTGTGTGTGTGTGTGTGTGTGTATGTGTGTTTTCCTATGGTTTGATTTTTTTGTCTTTTGGCATTTGTTTTCTTGTTTCATTTATCTTTTTATTGCCTTTATAAAAGGAAGAAAGAAATGAAGTTGGGTAGGTAGGGAGGTGAGAAGATCTATGTAGACATGGGAGACTGCTGTGAAACAATCTTTGTACACTGTAAATATGTATTGCTCTCATTGTTAATAAAAAGCTGATTGATCAATTAGCCATGATTTTCAGGGCCAAGAGAATGATGGGAAGAAGGATGGAGTCTGAGGAGTCTCAAGCCAGATGCAGAGGAAACAGGACATGTAGAAAATGAAGTAACAAGACATGAGCCATGTGGTAGAACTTAAATAAGAAATATGGGTTAATTTAAGTTGTAAGAACTAGTTAGTAACAATCCTAAGCTATTGGACAAACATTTATAATTAATATTAAGTCCCTTGTGGTTATTTTGGAGTGATTGCCAGGACACAGGAGAACTCTGCCTACAGGGAAGAGGAAATATGACAAAAATATTTTGTATGATTTTTTTTTAGAAAAAAGAAAATTTAAAGATAAATTATATAATCGAAAACTGTTTTAAAATTATGTTTTTGTGTATTTTACAATAAATTATACATTATTCTAAATTCAATTTAAGAAGTTATTTAAATGTTAGAATGTTTATATATGTGTGTATATATGTATGTGTGTATATGCCTATAAACTAATAAGACTGAATTGTACTAACAGCACTCTAGTGCAATGATTCCCTTATAGAAAAATCAACTTAAATTTTAGAAGTTTTTCATCTATGGACAGCCTCCATTCTGGATCTCCCTTATTGTAATGGCATCCACGGAATTCCAGGCTTCACATGTAGATTCTTTCAGCTTTTGGTTTTAGAACAGAGGGTAAATTTACAGTTCTTCTTGTGAAGGTGTTATTAATTCATGAAATTTTCTAGAATCATAATACAAAATGTACATATAAGATGGTCTTCTAACCTAGGTGTAGTTCAAAACCACAAACTTGGTTAGTCACTATGGTTGCTTCCAAATATTTATATCACAATCTCTGTGTATATCAAATGGGACTTTGCAGATGTGATTTAGAATGTGGGCCTTAGTGTAGAGAGACTGTGGTATGCACTAAATGAGTGCCAATGCATGAGCATTTCAAAGTGGAAGTGAAAGTCAAGTGCCAGAGAGATATAACATAAGAAAAGTCAGTAGATTTTTGAGGTGTCATACTGACTTTGATGACAGAAGAAACAGTCATTAATCTGAAAATGCAGGGTGCTACTAGAAGCTGAGGATGTCCTATAGAACTGACAGTCAAAAAGGAAATGAAAATCTCATTGTACAACTGTATGAAACTAATTTCTAACAACAATCTAAATAATTCAAGGAGACTTTTTCCTAAAGCCTTCAGTAAGGGCTACCCTGCTGTCACTTTATTTTAGCATGTCTAATCTTTGCCAGAACTATGGTCTATAGAGGTGAGAAAATAGATGAATGCTTTATAACTAAATTTGTAATAATTGGCCATGATAACAATAGAAAAGATGTACTGTCACTGTCGTTGAAATGATTAGCCATTGCTATAAATTATTTTATTCATGGCAGTATTCTTAAAATGTTTTTCAGTTCTATTTTCTTTTTTCAGTATCCTGACTATGCCAAATTAGGCATGTTATTATTATTTCTAAAATATTAATAATCATTTTCTTCTGAGAATAGGAATGGAAAAAATATTTAAAAAGAGAAATAACTATACACTATTGTAGCTACATTGAAACTTTACAGCTAGTTGTGTTTCATTGTATTTCAGACTTGAAATAAAAAAAAACTTCATGATTCAATCACATGAAATTCCTCTGGGATGAAAATAATTTAAAGTTGGAGAACAAAAGAAAGAAGTTAAAATGGAGCTTAGCTTGACAGTTCAATAGTAATGTCACAGTCACTTCACTTTAATAGATAAAATTTTCATTCAACCCATTAAAATGTCTTCAAATATATAACACTCAATATTAAAGTCCACAACTAACTTGGCTTAATATTGTAGTCAATTCTAAATAAGAAAAAATGTTGCTTTAAAGTTCAGTTAAAATCATTAGAGTATAAGGAAGAGTTGGTATCTGTCAAAAACAGGTGATTGCATTTTTATTAAAGAAGTGACATTCAGTCATCATAAATGGTGACTGTCAAAATGTAAGATATTGGTGAAAGCACAGATATAGATATTGTTGTTGCTGCATGCCTCTAGTTTTATTCTTTCTGACTCATAGGGAAAGGGATTTAAATCAATGACAAAAACTGTGAAGCCCATTTCAAAAATAAAAATCATGCTTTCATAGCCTTGAAGGAAGGCTAAACTTTCCATCTTATATTTTTTCAAGCTTAAACCTGTCACTTATTTGTCAAATAAATATTTTTATGAATATATAAAGTTATAGAATTTCTCACTGGCACTATTTCCTTCATTTACCCAGTTATATGTAATCTGTGTTTCCACAACCACAGAAGGGCAAAGGGTGAAATAACAGATTTTATGCAATACAACAACAGTAACACCAAACCCATAGTTCTCTGTGACTCCATTCATTTTTTTTGTCCTCAACAATTTATCTATAGGCGTCATAGCCAGTGGGCCAAATAAAACCTTGGAAAGTGTCTCATATGTGGCTTAGTCACTTGCTTTGCTGGGGGCTCTCACTATTTTCTTATTTTCTAGACAGAATTCTTATGGCCAGTAGTGAAAAATAAGACGCAATTCTGCCATTGATATCAGTGAAGATGTTATTGCTGCTATTCTCTATTTGAGGAATGGGCTAAGTAAGATGAGATGAAATCACAGAAAAAAGGATGACTTCAAGTGCTGAAGTGATGGCTCAAATCTAATGTTCATGTTAATATGTTCCCAGATTTTTCAAAAACATACACTTAAAGCTTGATAAAAGAAAGACTATGCAGTATAAACATGACATGTATCATCAACATCCTTTCAAGTATTAGAATTCCATTTTAACAGTATGCAAATTAGTTATGCTTTGTTTCAATGTATATCTTTGCTTCTCTTGGCATAGGTAATATTTTCATTTTTAAACAGTTAAGTAAACTAATTACTTAGGAACAATAAGAGATATATGTGAAGGTAAATAGATATTATGGTTTGATTTTTAATGTTTAACTTGTTCAACTAAATTCTAGTGTTATAGGATGAGTGATAGGAAGGAAATACATAATTCTTAGCAAGTGTCCCCTTTGTCTTCTTTTTCTCAAATTATTTAGATTCTGTGAAGATACCAGAAAGGTCTAATGGAGATTAGGAATATAAAGCTAGGATGCAACCTGTAATGAATTTTCCAAGTGTGAACTTAAACTGGACATAATATTCCATGATAACATTTTCAGTTCACAGTATTGCAAGAGTCAATAATGAATATAAATTGTTCACAAAATTCCATGAGACTTACTATTTTCAAAGAAATTTCTACAGTCATTATTCTTATTATGGATAAATAATGTGGGCCAAAATTGACTAAATGAAGAGACATATAATTCTAAGTACACCAAGCCATCAAATGTGGAACACTCCTTTTCTTATAGAGTCAGACATAGTGATCCTTTCTCTGTGTCGTGATGTATGACAATATGCACAGAATATTAGGCCCCAGAAAAATTCGCTCAAGAACTTGCTATCCACCTTTCATTAGTGTTCAATTATGCACCATCCAGTGGCTGTTTTGCAGTTTCTTCCAAGATTAAAACCTTATAAACTCATTTATACATATACTGTTAGAGGTGTGGTGAAACAACACATTGTCCTATGGAACGCTCCAATATTTCATCCTGCAGGGAAGCTCCATAAGCTCAGAAAGTAAACAGTTCAAAAATAGCTTTAAAACACCCCTGAAACTTATTACATTCACTAGGCTCCTCCTTCCTGAGTCTTATATAAGCAATCAGAACTTCTCAGAGATAGTCTTAGACAAGGAGAGCTGCCTAGAGGACTCTCAGACCAGCCAAGCAGACCAGAAGAAGCAGAGGTCAGCCAAACTACCTAGAAAAATATAAAGACAGGTTGAGCTTCCTAAAAAAGACTCAGAATAACCAAACTACATGCAAAGTACACTCTCCAACCTTCTGAATTCTCTGGAGGTAATGCAGTGAGCTCCGTGCTGGTTTTAGTGATGTAGCTATCATTAAGGAATTTCTACTAATGTAAGTAACCTCTCACCCATATTCATGACAGTAATCACAATAAAACTCATTGGTTCATCAAATTGGACATTGGTGGTATCTGTACTTTGGTCTACTGTTGATTTCTGGGATGAGTAGTTGTTTGCTCCCTGCTGGCCAGAAAATACATGGTCACACAATACCATGTGAATGATGCTTATTTTCCAGTGTATACTAGAATTTAGTTAATATATTTAGTTATCTATCCTTTAAGAAGTCTCAACTAAGACTCTATCCCCCAACTTTCCCATGGCTCTAACGAAAACCTCAGTAGCAATCTGTCTTTTGGCACTAGCTCCTAGGTAAATAAAGACATTTGATTGTGCAGGAATTTTCAACATCCTTGATTTCATCCTCCATTTGCCAAAAACAAAGTCCAGCTCAACATCTGTTACAGCTTAATTCTTTCTATAAATAGTCTAGTATTTTTTTTTTAGCATTTAAGTAAACTAAGGCTAAAAATCACATTTCTTAAGTATAACTATACATTTATAGCCTTGTAAATTGAAGCCTTGTGAATCTTCCAGCAGGAATGATGAAAAAGACTTCAATTTCTTTTTTTTATAGAAGAAACTCCAAAACGCACTTAAAGAAAAATACTAGAAACCAAAAGCACACAGAAAATAAAACATTCCACTAGAGACTCTCAAGACACTATTAGTACAAGCCATAAACTCAGACTTTCATTATTTACTGGAAATCCTAATATGCATGGTGATATTTCGATTTTGATTAGTTTCTCCGACAGTGTCCTCACCTTGTTCCTTTCCTATACTTGGAAATTTAAATTATTCATGGTAAGACAGACCCTAAGCAAATGAGAAAAGCAACAGGAAAACAATGATAATAAGCCTCTTTGTTTACACATGCTTTAGACAACAGTGTAGCAGAATGAGAGCTTTGCTCTGGGGATCCTCATTTGATTCTGGCTGCATCACTATTTTATAAAGGTTTCTGTATGTGAATGCTCCTGTGAATTTAAGTGTTTTCCTTCCTAATGATATTTTCCCCCCTCTGAGTAGAAAATTAAAAAAAACCTGGCATTATATACAAAAATGCAAGGAAATTTAATGATATTCTTGTTTTCTAAGTTCTCCCTGTGCAACTGTACTTAAATAGTATTTACATAATGAGAATAATTGGGAGAGAATTTAAGGAAGCTGCTCTATAGATCATGCCTGGGCTCTTTTCATTTATTATGCAGAATAGGTACTTTTGTTTAGGGAAGACAGATATTCAGGCAAGTAACTTATACTACCCCTAACTTGAAAGGAATGATTAAAATAAACACAGTCATATACAAAGAGCCTCTTTGTATAAATTATGACCTTTTGTATAAGGCCATAATCAATATCTGAAAGCCTGAGATAAGAAACTAGATGACTGTACTTTTATTTTTCACCCTCTGGGTAGCTTATTGTGTTTCCAACTGAATAAATCTAACCACAAACAAAACATACTAATATGCATGTTGACCAGGGAGCTGATTAATATAATCAAAATAGATGAGCCCCATGTGACATAAGACAGGATAGAAAACAATATGAAGTCCCACTAGAAAGCCAAATACATGGTTTTATAACCTAGACCATGAGTAAGTCTAATGCTTTGAAATTGGGGAAACTAAGATGGAACTGCCACAATGATTTCCATAGTGGCCATACAAGGTTTCACTTCCACCAGCACGGATACGGATTTCCCTTATTCCACATCCTGACCCCAATACTTTGTTGTATTGAACTTGAATATTTTGACAACTGTATGATAAAATCATAAAGTAGTTTTGATTTGTATTTCTGTTGAACATTTCTTTAAGTGTTTCTCAACCATTTGTGTTTCCTGTGCTGAGAGTTCTCTGTTTATATCTATAGTCCATCTTTTTAAATTGGGTTGTTTGTTTTCTTGATGTCCAGTGTTTTGAGTCCTTTATACATTTTAGATACTAGTCTACTATCAGATATGTACTTTGTAAGAATCTTTTCCAATTCTATAGCCTGCCAATTTGTCCAGATGATGGTGTCAATTTCCACACAGAAGCTTTTCAGTTTCATGAAGTACTGTTTATAAATTGTTGTTTTAAAAATTTTATTTTATTTTATTAAATACCTATAATATTGATGTTCTGTTCAGAAAGTCTTTTCCTGTGTTAATGAGTTCAAGCCTATTCCCCACTTTCTCTTCTATCAGAATCAGGGTATCTGGCACTATATTGATGTCCTTGACCCATTTGGAGTTTAGTTTTGTGCAAGGTGATGAGTATGGATCTAGTCACATTTTTCTAGATGCTCCATCATTTTTCACCAGTGCCATTTGTTGAATATTCTATCTAATCTAGTGCGTATTTCTGGCTTCTTTATCGAAGATAAAGAATGATGTCTGTAGGAGTAAGGACTTCTCTCTAGGTTTCAGTTCAGTTCCTTTCATTTGCATGTATGTTTTTGTGCCAATATCATGCTGTTTCTATTACTATAACTGTGTACAACAACTTAAGATTTGGGATGACAATACCTCCAGCAGTTCTTTGATAATTCAGGACTGTTTAAGGTATTTTGATTTTATTTTATGTGTGTATGTTTCCATATGAAGATGAAAATTGTACTTTCAATTTCTGTGAAGAATTGTATTTGAATTTGTAGGGAGACTACATTGAATCTGTAGAGTGCTTTTGGTAAAATTGCTTTTGCCATGTTTGTTATATTAGTCCTACTGATCAATGAGCATGGAATTTCATTCCATCTTCAGGTATCTCCATAAATTCCTTTCTTTAATATCTTAAAGATTTTGTCATACAAGTCCTTTACTTGCTTGGTTAGAGTTACCCCAAGTTTTTTGTTTCCTGTTTTTTGTTTTTATTTGCTTGTTTTTGAGGCTATTGTGAATGGTGTTGTTTCCCTGGTTTCTTTCTCAATCTATTTGTCACTTGTAAATAGGAAGGCTTCTGATTTTTGTGTGTCAAGTTTTTATCCTGATACTTTGTTAAAAGTGTTTATCAGCTATAGTAATTTCTTGATGCAATTTTTTGGGGACACTTGTGTATACTGTCATATTATCTGCAAATAAGCATACTTTGACTTTCCCCTTCCCAATTTGTGTCTGCTTGATCTACTTCAGTTTCTTTATTGCTTTAGCTATGGCTTTAAGTACTATTTTGAATAGGTATGGAGAGAAGGAACAACCTTGTCATGTTCTGATTTTAGTAAAAATTTATTGAGTTTGTCTCTATTTGGGTTGACATTGGCTGTGGACTTGATGTAAGTGACTTTATTAAGTTAAAGTATGTCCTTTCTATCCCTTGTCTGTCCACGACTTTTATCATGAATTGTTTGATTTTGTCAAAGGCCTTTTCTGCATCTAATGTGACAATCATGTGTTTTTTGTCTTTCAGTCTGTTTATATGATGGATTTCATGTATTGATTTACATACACTGAACCATCCCTGTATATCTGTGATGAAGCCTACTTGATCATGGTGGGTGATCATTTTAATGTGCTCTTGGATTCACTCTGCTAGTGTTTTATTGAAAAAATTTGCATCTATGTTCATAATGGAAAA
The DNA here is from genome assembly GCF_004664715.2 of Peromyscus leucopus. NCBI lineage: Eukaryota > Metazoa > Chordata > Mammalia > Rodentia > Cricetidae > Peromyscus > Peromyscus leucopus. The sequence goes on from NC_051083.1 coordinate 73,219,026, forward strand.
TGGTTCTTTCCTACCTTCTAGCTCCTGAATAACCATTCAGAGGCTTAACATTACTTATTACTGCTCAGCCAAAAGCTCAGGCTTGTTACTAGATAACTCTTACAGTTTAAGTTAACCCATATTTCTATTTGTGCTTTGCCAAGTGGCAGTACCTTTACTAGCATGGAATGTTCATCTCCTGCTTCCTCTGTTTCTGGTTGGTGAGTCCTGACTCTGCCCTTCTCCTTCCCACCTTCCTCACTTTGCCCAATCTATACTTCTTGCCTGACTACTTGTCAATCAGTGTTTTATTAAACCAATTTGAGTGACAAATCTTTACAGTGTACAAGAGGATTACACCACAGCATTTCTCCCCTTTTATCTAATGAAAAGGAAAATGTCAACTTTAGCATAGTAAGATTACATACAACAAAAAGTTATCAAGTAAGAATTACAGTTACAATATCCAGTCTATTTGTATTTGACAAAATTAGAGAAAATACTCTATTATCTATCCTATCTTTGTGAGTGCAAAATTTTGTACCTAATTTATCTATTATCATAACTAAAGAAAACTATAACTAAGCTATCTAATCTTCAACTCCTTCAGAGACGCCAGGAGGGTAAAATGTTACGTGATGACAAGGATATCAGACTACCAGGACAGTCACCCAAAACTCCTCTAGAATGTTGGGGTATCCTACCACCTCTGGCCTACTGGCCTACCATATCTTAAATACTTTCCCCTGAAGCAGGGAATTTTGAAGGACTATCCTGCCTTATTTTGTCAAAGTATGGCCGTTGATTTTCTTGTATCATGCTGGATAATTCTGGACAGTATGTTGTCAACAATTGAGGCAAGTGCAGCTTCTTTGCCCACATGGCTATCTTTTGCTGTAAAGAAAGCAAACTCCATACAGAGTTTCTTGGATGCCCGTCATCTTCTCTGAAGTAAATTGGTGCTCCCAGGAGTAGATGTGTCTCACTGTCATGAAAAGTCTGAGTTATTAAAACATTTAAATACCATATTCTGTAGGGCTTAGAAGTGTTTGAAGATTGTCTATCTGAAATACATCAATGTATTTGAAAACCTAACTAACATGACTATAAGTTTGCTATTATAGATTACTATTAACCTGTATTTCTTAATTATGTATTATATTTTTAAAGAACTACATAGACATAATACCCTAAACAAGTGTAGAAGTATACATACATTATAACAAAATTAACTTTAAATTTTTATCAATGAACCAAAATCTATACAAATGTAAAATATGTAAGATTAATAGTTATTTTGGATTAAATTAGTTCTAATTATTTACCTTTTATCCTATCATTTCTATACCCCCTTTTTTTCAGAACAAAATCCCTGAATCTAATCTCCTATGTTTAACTTTTTTCCTAACTATAACCAATAACAACTTGTAAGCAGCTCCCCTTAAATTATAATAAATATCCATAACCCATTTGGGGGAATGTGGGCATACTTCTCTAAACTACTTCCTGCTGATTGGGGGCACTGGTACTCTTTGCATGACCCTGAGAAAATTCAGGATTATGGTAGTCCTGGCTATAGTATTCTGTAAGGCTATAGTATTCTTTGTGGATTGTGTAGCTAGAGTTTTCCTGCCTTGCCCACAGTCAGGAAAAATCTTTATCACCCGCCAGTCCCACAGCCACTCAGACACAACCAAGTAAACACAGAGACTTATATTGCTTTACAAATTGTATGGCCTTGGCTTCTTGCTAACTGTTCTTACAGCTTAAATTAACACATTTCTATAAATCTATGCTTTGCCACGTGGCTTGTGGCTTACCAGGCATCTTCACATGCGGCTTGTCCTGGTGGCAGCTGGCTGTCTCTCCTTCTGCCTTTCTGTTCTTTTATTTCTCCTCTCTGTTAGTCCCGCCTATACTTCCTGCCTAGCCACAGGCCAAACAGGTTTTATTTATTGACCAATCAGAGCAATTTGACATACAAACCATCCCGCAGCACAGCCAAGTGCAGACCATCTCAGACACCTGCACTCTGGCCCATGATCCTAATCATCCTCTATGCGGACCTGCTGGGTAAAGCCATGAGGAACCTGAGAACGGGCTCCCACAGGACATACAGAACATCCTACAGCAGGATTGTGTTGGTCACTAGTACTGAAGCTATTCTGGATAAAGAATTCAGAAGAAACTGCAACAGAGGTGCTCGTTTTGAAACCTTAGATCATCTGGGACATCTTTTCCCATTCGAGATTTTTCAGGGGGTTTTCTTCAATCAAACATGATTTTTCTTAACCCAGAATGAAATCATAGCCTCTCATATTCCGTGGAATATGAAGCAGAAAAAGGATGACTTCTGTGACTCTGTCTTTTTATTAGGAAATTGAGACCATGGATGTTGAGAGTTTCAATGTGCAGTATTTATTGATTCCTGTTATTTTATTGTTGTGGTATGGGGTTTTCCCAGGCATTTGATTTTCTGTTCTGGAATTATTTATTCCTTGTGTTTTCTTGGGTGTGGTAAATGTTCTTGGGTTGAAGTTTTCTTTCTAGTGCCTTTTGTAGAACTAAATTTGTAGCTAGATACTGATTATTTTTTTATTGCAGAATGATTATAATTAAGTCTGCCTTTATCGGTTATTTGACCTTTTTCCTTTTCAACTTGTAGTATTCTTTCATCTGTACATTTAGTGTTTTGATTATTATGTGTTATAGGAATTTTATTTCTGGTCTAGACTGTGTTCTGCATGCTTCTTATGCTTTAATAGGTAACTCCTGTTTGTTCTATGATTTTGTTGAAATTTTCTACATTTTTGGCTTGGGTCTCTTATTCATCTATTCCTATTACTCTTAAGTTTGTTTTTTCATACTGTCCCATATTTCTTGATGTTTTTTGCTTAGATTTGTTTATATTTAACATTTTATTTAACAAAGGTATCCATTTCTTCTATTTTTATCTTCAGTGCCTGAGGTTCTATCCTCAATCTCTCATATTCTGTTGCTGAGATTTTCCTCTGAGGTTTTTGTTCTAGATTTTTTATTTGCAGTTTTCCCTCACTTTTGATTTTCTTTATTGATTCCATTTCTACTTTCATGTCTTGAAGCATTTTCTGATTTCATTCATTTTTGTGTGCATTTTCACAGAATTCATTAATGGATTTATTCCTGTCTACTTTAAGGCCCTTGGACATAATCAAAATAGCTATTGTGAAGTCCTTGTCTTGTATTTCAACTATATTGTCTTAATTGGAGCCCACCATAGTAGGGTTTCTGGGCTCTAGTGGAGGAGACATATTGTCCTGACTGCTAGTGATTGTGTTTTTGTGTTGGCATCTAAGCATCTTGGTTTGGAATGATTGGGTATTCCATTCCTTGTTTTTTGTTGTCCTTTCTGGTTCTTAGGAGAGTGTGGTAGCTGTGGATTGCCTGGTAGGGAATGCCACTGAGATCCTTTCAGGTGAGGCCACTGGTGGAGATGGGTAGAACATCTTACTGTGTTTGGGGAACTAAGAGTAAGGAATGAGGATGGAATAAAAGAGTGTGAGAGAGTCAGGAGGGAGTAAAAGAATATGAGACAGTCAGTAGGGAGGAGAGCTGGGTGTGATGACAGTATCTGTGTAGATCCTTGGGATTGGAGGCAGAGAGGAAGGAGAGACCATAGCAAGAAGTCAGCTACAGTCCTGGTGGTTGGCCTCAGGGACTGGAATTGGAGATGAGAAAGGAGAAGGAAGATTGTATGACTAATTCCCTGGGATACACTGCTACTGAGTTGAAACAAAGAGATCAGATAAGATACTGAAATTTAAAAGATATTCCATGGTGGTTGGTAAAAAGATTGAAATAGACTGCTGGAAGCTAGGCATGATGGTCCACATTTGTAATTTCAGAATTCTCAAGGCTAAGGCCGGATGGTTATGAATTCAAGAACAGAATGGTCTACAACATGAGTCTGTCTCAATAAAAAATGTTGAGCAAAATGTGGATTAAAATAGTTATCTTGAAAAGAAGAGTGAGCTAGTGTGGTAATTTGAATATAATTGGCACCTATAATCTCATATAGAGTGGCACTATTAGGAGGTGTGGCTTTGTTGGAGTTGGTATGGCTTTCTTGGAGGAAGTGTGTCACTGTGGGGGCAGGCTTTGAAGTTTTCTATGCTCAGAATACTGCTGTATGAATTAGTCAACTTCATGTTGCCTGAAAGATGTAGGACTTTCAGCTACTCTAGTACCATATATGCCCGCATACCACCACACTTCCCTTCAAGATGATAATGGACTGAACCTTTAAAACTGTAATTGAGTCACTCCAATTAAATGTTTCCTTTATAAAGGTTGCCAGGTTCACAGTGTCTCTTCACAGCAATAAAAATCCCAAGACAACTAGTAATGGAAATAAGCAAAGAACACAAAAGAATAAACACACTAGTAATTCAGGCCTATAAATAACATTAATAAGATTTACCATCACTTTCATTTATCTAATACTCAAAGCTAGGCAGAGTACTCTGATTCCTTATAGTGAAAAAAAATAAAAAAAAAATGGATGTATCCCTATCACTGTGAAGAATATTAAAACAGAGAATCTGGAGGGAGGCTTGGTATAATTCATGCATCCTATGTGGATTATGGAAGGCAAACATTCTATGTGAGCTGAGTATATATTCCTTTTTTTCTGTTTAGTATGAGTTAGAAGTGTTAAAAACCTAATGAAGTTTGACCATGTTTTAGTCATTATTTGCCAATTGATCCAAAGGTATGGTTTAAATTCCTGGGTTCCTGTGTAATAGAGTTCTGTTGCTATATGTAAACCATCAAGGTGAATTTGTGTAGTTATCAATACTTCTGAATTTTCAGTTGAGTAGTGGATACAAAGGAATAATTTGATTTTGGCGAGGACAGGGCCCAGTAAGAAAATAGAAACTAACTACTTAAATGCAGAAAAGATTTAGTGTGAAGAATTCAAATACAGTATCTGAAAAACTAAATAAAAACAATTAAGACAACCTAAAGTTTCACAACAGGAGATAGCTATTACCATCTTTACAAATAAATAGATAATGGAAGGTAGTGTTTCATCAGGCTCCATAAGCCAATGCTGCTCAGCATGACCAACCACCATGGCAGAAACTACCCAGCTGTTAGTCATTATTTATCATTATGAAAAAATACTTGAGATGATAAAGTTAAGGGAAGAAAAATTAATTTTTTACTGTTTGATAAATCTCAATATTAATGGTCTCAATTCCCCAATACAAAGACTTAATAGAGTGAATTTTAAAGTAAAAAACTTTTCTGCTATATCCCATTCAAAATACAGTTTATAATCAAAGATATATCACCTTAGGGTAAAAAGGTTATAAAAGACACTTCAAGAATTTGGATTAAAGTAGCAATCAGGTGTAGCTATTTTAATATCTGAAAACAAGACTTTAAACCAAAACTAAACAGAAGAGAAAAAAGGATACTATATACCCATCAAAGAAAAAATACACTGATATGACATTACAATTCTGAACATCTATATACCAAACAAAGGGACATTCACATTCATGAAAGAAACACTCCTACTCAAAAAAAAAAAACATATTGTCTCTCATACAGTTATAATGGGTGACTCTGATACCCTACTATCACCAATAGACAGGTCATTTCTAGACAAAAAATAGAGAAATCACAAAGCTCAATAATGTCATAAACCAAATGGACCTAGCTGATATTTTCAGAACATATCACTCAAAAGAACCCACCTTCTTCTCAACAGCTCATGGAATAGACTCCAAACTTGACCACATACTTGGACACAAAGCAAGTCTCAAAAGACACAAGAAAAGAGAAATAACACTCTTCATCCTAACAGATCACAATAATTTAAAACTGGCTATCAACAACAGAAACAACAGAGAGTTTACACACTCATAAAATGAAAAAACCACTACTGAATGAAAAAGGGGTCAAAACAGATACTAAAAATTTTAGAATTGAGTGAAAATGAAAACAATGTACCCAAACTTACAGGATTTTGGAAGGCAGTTATAAGAGCGAAATTCACAGTATTAAGTGCCCATTAAAAAAAAATTGGATAGATCTGATATCAGTAAAAAGAAGGCAGTAAGAAATAATCAAACTCAGGGATGAAATTAATAAAGTACAAATAAATAAAAAAGAACAATATAAAGAGTTCATTCTTTGAGAAAAATGAGTAAGATTGATAAGCTATTAGTCAAATTAACTAAAAGATGGAAAGAGAAGATCAAAATTAACAAAATTAGAGATGAAAAGGGGGATGTAAAAACAGACATTAAGAAAAATCTAGAGAATCATAAGGATATACTTAAAAAAACTGTATTCTATCAGATTGGAAAATATGAAGAAATGGATAAATGTCTTGAAATATATTACCTACAAAAGTTGTCAAAAATGGATAAACAATTTAAAGAGATTCATATCCCCTAGTGTGTAGATGTAACCAAATGTCTTATTAAATAAGAAACACAGAAACAATGTAAAAGAGAAAGCCAAGAGGTCAGAGCTCAGAGCTAAAATCTCACCCTTCCTCCTGAGGTGTCCCAGCTTCCCGAAAGAGAGCTATTTCCCTGTGTGTAAGTCATTTCATAGTCATTCTGCCTTCTCATTGGTTGTAAACCCAAACACATGACTGCCTCATCACTGTCTGTATGTACAGCCCCCCCCCCAGGTCTTAAAGGCATATGTCTCCAATGCTGGCTGTATCCCTGAACACACAGAGATCTATGGGATTAAAGGCGTGTGCCACCACCGCCACACTCTGTCTATGGCTCTAATAGCTCTGACCCCCGGGCAACTTTATTTATCAACATACAATCAAAATCACATTTCAGTACAATTAGAATACCACCAAATTTCCCCTTTTCTATTTTAATAAAAAGAAAAAAAGCAAAAGGTTATAACTAACAAAAGAAAAACTATATACAAAAGTACAATAACTATATACAATATATACAAGTAATAAATACCTAAACAGGTATTTGACAAATCAGAGAAAATAATTCCATTATCTATCCTATTTTGGTAAATCCAAGATGTATCTAATGTACTTTCTATCCTAATTAATTTTCAACTATAACTAACTAATCTTCAACCATAACTAACTAATCTTCAACTCCCTCAGAGACCCAAGAAGGGAATAATATTAGCTAACAAAAATAAAAACAGGAAGTGCATGCAAGCAATTTCCAAAAAAATTTGTGAGTTGACAGAAACAGCCAGCTGCCTGGACAGTCACCTGAGGTTTCTTCGCAGTGTTGGGGCATCATCTTCAGCCTATAAGCTTAGTGTATCTGACAGACTCATTTGTGAAGTAGGATGTACACAAGGTCAACAGTTCAACCTCACATTGGGTGAGAGCAGTCCATGTACCAGAAACACCTCAATTCCACTAGTGTCCTGTCATGATTCAGGATTTTAAATTCTGGAAATTGTTGACAGTTTTTGAATTCAGCTGTCCATTCTTCTTGGCTGTGTATATATGGCTTCATCTCAGCATCCCCTTCTTCTCCACATCCCTCTATGAAATGCCAGTCTGCTATCGAGAGGCGTGAACTTTCAGCTGCTGTTCCATTGCACAACAGAAGCCATCGTCCCTCTGCCTGTTAAGCTGCCTTCGAAGAAAAGGGCACCGTACCTTTTCCAGATTGCGAAGGCCACTTCAGGGATGGGGCTATATTGTCCTGGCCTCAGAAGATGCCTTTTGATAAAGCCATAACCACACTTGTTTTGGCAAGAATCAGTAATTCTTTGTTTCGTGTTCTGTCTGTCCATTTTGTCCTGTTGATTCGAGGATACTTTGTTGTCTAGTGGCTAACTTTTGCCACAATGAAAGTTGACTTCATATGCAGTTTCTTCAATGCCCATATTTTCTCTGAAGTAGATTGGTACTGCCAGGAGCCAACATGTCTCAAAAAAGAAAAATTTTCTAAGTTATTAAAACATTTTAAATGCCATATTCTGTAGATCTCTGAAGGGTTTGAAGATGACCTGTCTAAAACATCTCTGCTCAATTTTTAAAACATATCTAATATGATTACAAGTTCTATTGTAATGTCTAACTACTAGCTTTCATTTCTTTATATCCTAATAGTTGGTAATAATAACATTCAAGGATCAGAAAATTGTGTTACATTGTTAAATGAATGGTATAAATACAATTAGAAATATACATATAGCATTTTCTAACACTATTGGTTTCAAATTTGTATGCAATATAAAACAATCCAATCCAATGTAAAGTATTTAAAACTAGTAATTGTCTTTTTCTTTTCTTTTTTTCTTTTCTTTTCTTTCTTTTCTTTTTTTTTAAACAAGAACCTTAAATCTAACCTCCTTTGCTTAGCCGTTTTCCTAACCCTTGACAATAACTTGTAACCAACCCCCCTAAACATTGAAAATTATCCCAGACCCAAAACCCATTAAAAAGACCAAAAAACCACCCGCCCCACACCACCTCTTTGGGAATGTGGGCATCGTATTCTTAAAATTGCTTCCTGCTGGGTATGGGCGAAGTTTTCTTTATCCTGAAAGAAAAATTTTAGGTTAATTGTCAAATTCTAGGAAAGGTAACTATATCCTTCATTATCCAGTCTGTGTATAATGCCAAAGTTCAGGTTTTATCTCAAGTCATTATTCAAGTAGTCTTTGAGACTGGATCATCTCAGCTAGTCATCTCAAAATTGCTCTGAACACTTTGTAGTTCAAAGCTGATCTGTGGATAATGTTTGTCAGCTTAATGATATTATTACTGTCCACGTGGAATTGTTGTTGTTATGGGGTCCCATCTTCTTCCTGGAGACTTCAGTTGATGTTAGGCCTGGCCATGATTTCCTGCAGAAAACTGATAAGAGACTTGAACACAAAGACATATATTTGCAGCTAATTGAAGCCTTTTTTTCTAGAATTAGTTAGTACTCTATATGACCATTCATATCTTAACAAAGTTTAAAATGTATAATATCTATATATCTATATTAATCTTGTAAATTTTGATATAAAATTCATACTTTAAGAAAAGTTTAAAGAATCAGAATAGAATCAAAGAGTTGAGATTAGTAATAGAATAGTCCCTTAATTAATTTGGCTTTTGTCCTGTCCCATAGCAGAAGATGGCTCTTTTATTCTGGCATGATACAGGGAGTTTGCATTTTCCTTTTAACAACATGTTTGATTTTAAAGAAGGAGAGAGCCATTCTCCAACTCCAAAGTCAGCTTTAAATTTTAATTGAACTGGGACTATTAGAAGACTAATAGTGTTAAATCTTTAGAGAAAAGCAGAAACAAACATTTAGGAAGACATAAAATTTTTGAGATAATATATACCCATACACCGTTTCACTCTGTTTCTTGGGATAGATGATTTGTCCCTTTTCTTCAGTTGTCTCATTTGTCCAGTGTTCTTCAGATTCCTTAACCTTCATTCTCCTAAAAGACAAAAACAAAAACCTTTCCCCAAGACTAATTTTGGGGATATTCCTTTTTGGCAAATTATTATCTGATTAAATGCAAAGGCATGTGTTATTGATATAAGTTAGTTTAAATTGGATGTTCATGCTGGTTGATGAACTATCACCTCCTCTAATTAAGAGGTCTCTCTTGTTCAAATAGAACCTTTATCAATTTTGATGGTACCCACAGCTTATCTTCTCCTGTAGAAACAAAAGCAAAACCTCATCTCCAATGTAATACATACCCTGGTTTCCATTCTGAGGTCAGCACATCCTTAAAGTATATAGGCTGATTTAATTATGTAGTTTTTTCTATTATCCAGTGTCTCTCTGCAGCTGTTGTTCCTTTCTCATTGGCATTCAGAAAATTCAAAGTTAGAAGAGCATTATGCAGTCTATTTCTGGGTTTATTTGTTACCCATTTCTGTTTATTTAGCATATCTTTTAGAGTTCTGTTTGATCTTTCTATAACTGCTTGACCTGTAGGATTATGTGGTATGCCTGTAATATGCTTTATATTGTAATAAGCAAAAAACTGTTTCATTTTAACAGAGACATATGATGGAGCATTGTCAGTTTTGATTTGTGCAGGTATACCCATGATGGCCATAACTTCTAGCAAATGAGTGATTACAGAATCAGCTTTTTCAGAACTCAAAGCAGTTGCCCATTGAAATCCTGAATAAGTATCGATGGTGTGGTGTACATATTTCAATTTTCCAAATTCTGCAAAGTGAAACACATCCATCTGCCAGATTTCATTCCTCTGAGTACCCTTTGGGTTACATCCTGCTGGTAATGACGTTTGATTGTAGAAGGAACAAGTAGGACATTTCTTTACTATTTCTTTGGCTTGTTGCCAGGTTATGGAAAAATCCTTTTTTAAGCCTTTACTATTGACATGATGTTTTTTTTTTATGAAATTCTGAGGCCTCCAGCACATTTCCTGTCAATAATTTATCAATCTCATCATTGCCTTGTGCTAGAGGGCCCGGCAGAAGAGTATGGGATCGAATGTGAGTTATATATAAAGGATGATTCCTTTTCCTGATTGTATCTTGTAATTGCATAAATAGTGAAGTTTATTCTGAAGCATCAGGGATAAATTCTACAGTCTCAATATGTAACACCACTCTTTCAGCATACTGAGAGTCAGTTACTATGTTGAGAGGTTCTGAAAAATCCATTAATACCAACAGAATAGCATACAATTCTGATTTTTGAACTGAATTATAAGGACTTTGAACCACTTTACTGTGGTGGTAATCTAATTGTACTGAAATATTATTTTGATTGTATGTTAATAAATAAAGTTGTCCGGGGGTCAGAGCTATTAGAGCCATAGCAAGAGTGTGGCGGTGGTGGCACACGCCTTTAATCCCATAGATATCTGTGTGTTCAGGGTCAGAGCTATTAGAGCCATAGCAAGAGTGTGGCGGTGGTGGCACACGCCTTTAATCCCATAAGATCTCTGTGTGTTCAGGGATACAGTCAGCATTGGAGACATATACCTTTAAGACCTAGGGGGCTGTACATTCAGACAGTGACGAGGCAGTCATGTGTTTGGGTTTACAACCAATGAGAAGGCAGAACAACATACTTTAAAAAAACTAACCGACAGGAAGTAGGTCTCTTTTTTTCCACGAAGCTGGGACAGCAGGAGGAAGGGTGAGATTTTAGCTCTGAGCTCTGACCTCTCGGCTTTCTCTTTTACATTGTTTCTGTGTTTCTTATTTAATAAGACGGTTGGTTACATCTATACTTTACTTAAATTTTCTGATTTGTAACCTGCCTTTCCTTCTTTGTTGGCATCTGTATAAAATGTATGAACTCCAGATATGGGTTTTTGCTGTACAATTCGAGGCAAGATCCAATCAGCTCTCTTTATAAGATCAATTCTATTGCTTTTGGGATATTTGCTGTTAATTTCTCCCAAAAAATTACTGTAAGCTCTTTGCCAAGGTTCACTTTCTGTCCATAATTTTTCAATGTCCTCCTTAGTTAATGGTATGATAATTTCTGCTGGGTCTATTCCTGCTAATTGACGAAGTCTCAATTTTCCTTTGCAAATCAAGTCAGAGATTTTTTCCACATAAGTTTTTAATATTTTATTTGGTTTATTTGGTAAAAATATCCATTCCAATATAATATCTTCCCTCTGCATTAATATTCCAGTAGGAGAACGCCTAGAAGGTAAAATAACCAAAATGCAATCCAGCTTTGGATCAATACGATCCACATGTCCTTCATGCACTTTCTTTTCTACCAAGGCTAATTCTTTCTCAGCTTCAGGTGATAATTCTCTTGGACTATTTAAGTCCTTGTCACCTTCTAAGGTTTTGAACAAATTAGTCAGTTCATCATTTTTTACCCCAACAATAGTTCTTGGATGAGAAATATCTCCAAATAGTCTTTGAAAGTCATTAAGAGTCTGTAGTCTATCTCTCCTAATTTGCACCTTTTGGGGTCTAATTTTTTTGTAGCTCTATTTTATATCCTAAATAATTAATAGAATCTCCTCTTTGTATCTTTTCAGGAGCAATTTGTAATCCCCAGCAAGGCAAAATTTTCTTTACTTCTTCAAACATTCTTTCTAAAGTATCTGCATTTGAGTCAGCTAGTAAAATATCATCCATATAATGATAAATTACATTTAGGAAATTTTTTACGTATCACTTCCAATGGCTGTTGTACAAAATATTGGCACAGAGTTGGGCTATTCAACATTCTCTGTGGGAGGACCCTCCATTGAAATCTTTTAACTGGTTGAGAATTACTATAAGTAGGCACTGTGAAAGCAAATCTTTCTCTGTCTTTTTCTTGTAAGGGTATTGAAAAGAAACAGTCTTTTAAATCAATAACTATGAGAGGCCATTCTTTTGGTAACAGAGTAGGCAAAGGCATCCCAGATTGTAGAGAGCCCATTGGCTGAATTACTTTGTTAATTGCTCTAAGGTCTGTTACCATTCTCGATTTACCAGATTTCTTTTTAATAACAAATACAGGAGATTTCCAAGGGCTGGTTGATTCTTCAATATGCTGAGCATTTAACTGTTCTTCTACCAGCTCTTCTAAAGCCTGGAGTTTCTCTGTTGTTAAAGGCCATTACTGGACCCATACAGGCTTGTCTGCTAACCATTTTAAATGTAGAGCTGTTGTTGTCTTTGGAAGATCATCATTTGTTGTGCCCTGTTCTTGTATAATATGGATGGCTGGTGACCACTCATTAGAACAATATCTTCTAATATTTCTTTCAGTAACATGTGCTAGTTTATGATTTGTTTCTGAGATTGGAGGGATGTTATTCTGAGTATTCCATTGTTGCAACAAGTCTCGACCCCACAGGTTCATAGTTATGTTAGCCACATATGGTTTTAATTTTCCTCTCTGTCCTTCTGGACCTATACATTCGAGCCATCTTGCACTCTGTTTCACCTGAGATAATGTCCCAATTCCTAACAGTTGAACGTTTACCTCCTGAAGAGGCCAAGTTGGATGCCAAAATTCTGGTGCGATTATGGTAACATCCGCACCTGTGTCTACCAGACCAGACAACAAAACACCATTTTATTTTATCGTTAATTTTGGTCTTTGTTCATTAATAGAAGTTTGCCAAAAATTTTTCTTTATGTTTTCTCCTGAATTTTCTATTCTCTCTGTTTCATCATCCTGACCAGCATGATTTATTCCAATAGGCATTTGGTTATTTAATTGCTCAGAGCAGGGATTTCCTCTCTGGCTGTAGGAAAGGTTTGAATTGGATTTGCACTGGGGGCCTGCGCGAGGCCCCTCTGGGAGTTTCCTGAAGACTGAGGCAAAGGATTACCCTGTCTGTCCTTTGTTGATCTACATTCGTTGGTCCAGTGTTTTCCCTTACCATACCTTCTGCATACTCCAGAAGGAAGGGGCATTCTGTTGCCATTGTTCCTTGAAGAAACATTGTTTCTGGGAATGACCTGTCTATAGTCCCTTTTCAAATGTCCTTGCTTTCCACATCTAACACTCCTCAAACCTTTTGAAATTACTTCTCCTACCCGCGTATCATCATGCTCATTAGCCTCAACATTAATTGTTTCTCTAATCCAATCTTCCATAGGTGCTGATCTTGCCCTTAATGGCCTGATTATTCTTTTGCATGCTGCATTCGCATTCTCAAAGGCCAAAGATTCAATTATTGCCTTACCAGCTTCTGAATCCGAGACCATTCTCTTTACTGCTGAAACCAGTCTTTGTAAAAAATCTGTAAAAGACTCTTTTGGGCCTTGTATTACCTTTGTAAATGACTCAGATTTTTTTCCTGATTCCTCAACTCTGTCCCATGCATTCAAGGCTGCCGTTCAACATAAAATTTGGGTTTGGATATCATATAAACATTGTGTTTGTACTGAAGCATATTGGCCTTCTCCAATAAGCTGATCCTGGCAAACTCGTATTCCTTTATCCCTCCATTGTTTTTCTATGTTTTTAGCCTCCTCCTTAAACTAGGTCAGAAATTGAAGTCTCTGGCTGGGTTCCAGAACAGCTCGTGCAAGGTCCCCACAGTCCTGTGGTACAATCCTATTATATGTTGACCAAGAGTTTAACATTTGCTTTACATATGGGGAATACATGCCATAAGATACTATTGCCTCCTTAAGCCTTTTTTAATCCAACATTTCAATTGGAGCCCAAATATTTTGTGTAGCCATTTGATCAGGCATCTGCTGTACAGTTACAGGATAAATTAAGGGTGACTGTGTGAAAACAGGCTTTCTTTCTGTAACCTTATGATCCAAATTTGAAACAACTTTGCTGTCAATTTCTTCTGTCTGAATTTTTACAGGTTTAACAAATTTTTCTAAAGCTGTCATCCTGGCACTTAAATTGACTATCTTTTTAAATAGTAAAATGAGGATAAGCATGGTAATAAACTGCAAAATTCGATCAACATTAATCTTCTCATATAGTTGTTCCATTGTCAGACTGCCTAAAATTTCAAACAAAACCCAATTTTCTTCCAATGTACACATAAAACCCATTTTCTTTTTAATGTGGAAAAAATTCTCTTTAAAATAGTTTCCTTTAAAATGTCTGATATGTTATGACTTACCAAATCTGCGTAGAACAGTAGAAATCCGAGGGGATTTTCAAAACAGCCACCTAGTGTCCAAAGTGTAAATCCAGAGAGAGAGAGAGAGAGAGAGAGAGAGAGAGAGAGAGAGAGAGAGAACACACAAGAAAGCGTAGCCAGCTAAAGCTTAAATCCAGCCATGTGTTCCCTCTTGAGCCGAGTCAAGGCTTGGCTCTGGCTTTCTTAAGCTCCGACCACGTGTGTTGGCTTTATAGGTGGGGCCCTGTTCGGCAGGGCAGGTCTGAGTTGTTTGTAGCACTGGCTTTAGGCAAGCAGGCTTTAAGCAAGCAGCTCAAAGTTAGTCCGGCCTGAGGCCAAGCAGACCTAGGCCTGGGCTAGGAAGCTAACCGCCAGGCCTGCTGCCCTTGCGGGAAAGAGGACCTGCCGCCAACCCAAGCGGTTTTTAGTGGATTCTTGTCACGTTGGGCGCCAGATGTAGTTGTAACCAACTGTCTTATTAAATAAGAAACACAGAAACAATGTAAAAGAGAAAGCCAAGAGGCCAGAGCTCAGAGCTAAAATCTCACCCTTCCTCTTTCGGTGGTCCCAGCTTCCTGAAAGAGAGCTATTTCCCTGTGTGTAAGTTGTTTCATAGTCATTCTGCCTTCTCATTGGTTGTAAACCCAAACACATGACTGCCTCGTCACTGTCTGTATGTACAGCCCTCCAGGTCTTAAAGGCATATGTCTCCAATGCTGGCTGTATCCCTGAACACACAGAGATCTATGGGGTTAAAGGCATGCGCCACCACCGCCACACTCTGTCTATGGCTCTAATAGCTCTGACCCCTGGGCAACTTTATTTATTAACATACAATCAAAATCATATTTCAGTACAATTAGAATACATATGTTGCTTTGGAAAAGAGGCTCTGCTTTTGTTTCTACAGAAAGCCAGAGGCTATGGATTTGTTCCAGATTGAGATACATCAGGTTTGACCAGCCAAGACCACCTGAAAGGTCTCTGATGACACCATGGCCCAGATGATCCAACATCCAGAATCATTTCAAGGAGACTGGCTCAGACGATACAGTCTCACGGACTACTCCAGGATCCTAAAATTTTCTTTGTGTCCCCATAAGATACAGCATCCCCCTCCAGCAGGAAGTAGTAAGTGAAGCTATGCCCAAATTCCCAAATATACCAGGCTGGCTTTGGTGATGTATAAAAGTTAAAAACTTCCTTTTTTTAAAAAAAAGGGGAAGTGCTGTGGGATGGTCTATATGTCAAATTGCTCTGATTGGTCAATAAATAAAACACTGATTGGCCAGTGGCCAGGCAGGAAGTAGGTGGGACAGGAGGGAGGAGAATTCTGGGAAGCAGAAGGCTGAGGCAGAGAGACACTGCCAGCTGCCGCCATGACAAGCAGCATGTGAAGACGCCGGTAAGCCACCAGCCACGTGGCAAGGTATAGATTTATGGAAATGGATTAATTTAAGATATAACAACAGTTAGCAAGAAGCCTGCCACGGCCATACAGTTTGTAAGCAATATAAGTCTCTGTGTTTACTTGGTTGGGTCTGAGCGGCTGTGGGACTGGTGGGTGACAAAGATTTGTCCTGACTGTGGGCAAAGCAGGAAAACTCTATCTACAGTATCCCCTTAATGTTAGGTCTCAAACCCAGAGAGAACAGCTGAGGTGCCTATTTAACATATCAAAGCATACCTATTAACCAGATTCTCCCTGATTCTCTCAGTCCCTACCTATTACAGGGACCTCCTGGCTGCCATACTCCACCCCACATCCTAAACTTTTCCAGCCCAACGGCTAGGCTGCCCTTCCCCCAAATATTCTTCTCTATATAATATAGTCATTTTGGTCAACCCTATCATTTCTCCTCCCTCTCCTCACATGGCTCACAGTCAGGTCCAATGTGGACTCTCCCAGATATCACTGTCTCTGGCTATGCTCCCCCACATATCTACAACAAACTTTCTCCTCCACCATACCTAGAAGCAGTCATGTCTTTTCCTTCTGTTTCTTTTTTTCATTCATCTGGTGCCAAAACCTTATGAACTGAGAAATGCTAGGATAACCTGGTGGCTAGGTCCACTTTAATATATTAAATAGGCACCACAACCATTTGTCCCAGGGTTTAAGAATTAACACTTAATACTTATAGTTGTAAGGAAACCTAACTGAAAAAAGCCTTAGGAGACAATGACTTCACACAATAGTATAAGTGTTCAGGAATGATGCCATATTCAATGATGTGTTTGTTTTCATAAAAATTGATTGCAGTTTATCATACAAATAATCACTTAACTGTTTCATAAAGCAATAAAATGGAGAACATACTATTTTCATTCCCTTAGTATTTTTGTCTCTGAATCATTCTTTGAAGCATTCCAATACTATCTTCCAAATTAGCAATAATTATGTGATTTAACATTCATATCTATATTTGCATAAATAAAAGAAACACTGAAGTATGAGGACAATTAGTCTTTCATACATATTAAAACAAATAAACTAATATATATATGTATATCAAGAGAAACAAATCTTTGCTACTCAAAGAACTTAAATTATACTGCCTTTATTAACTATTCAATTAAAAAAATCATAGCACTTTCCCTCTAAATGTAAATTTCTTGTTCCATCTAAAATCATCTTTAAAAACTATGAGATCATAAAGATGAGTTTGTTGTAAATAAAACATGAAAGTTCACAGGCAATATCTAGTTCTAGTAACAGAAAAAAAAGTAATTGTTGGAAACCAGATGTAAAAATATTACCAAAAGGATAAATGGTTTTGTTTCAGATATCTTAGTTGAACACCAAAACCCCCATTTCCTAGTGTTTACACTGTAATATAATTAATTCCACTTTGCATGGGTACAATTTGTGACCTTTTTCAGTCCATAAAATATGGTAAAGGTGTTAGTATGAACCTGACTGCATATATACAAGATGGTTTTATATGTTGATATAATAGGTGCAGGATGGAGTTCAGAGGGCCCTAACTGTGATGTTTAAGTTCTTGTGTCCCAAGACAAAGACCTGATTCAGGGACTTTTGGATACTGGAAATATATTAAGAAAGGACTTTTGAAGTTGGAAGCAGTCCAGAAAGAGGAAAATAGCCTGGATAAGAGAGTTGTTAACTTTCATGGATCATCTTACATAGGGCCTGCCTGACTGTTTTCATTTGTAGATTTTGGGCTTTTCTTCTGCATACCTGTCACTTTCAGGTAGCTTGGTGGGGAATTTTCACTTTTGATCCCTGTTTTTAGCTTCTTTCATATGTTATTCTTGGTGCCTCCCTTCCCTCTTGCTGCTCTCCTTCAAAACTGATAGAGCACATTTTACTGGAAATTCTCTTTCCCTTTTTAATTTTGAAGAAGTAAGCTGTCTTGTGAGCTGTTCTATGTACTAAATCTACACAGTAAGGAGCTCTGGATGACACCCAGAGAGAAAGAACCTGAATTCTTTATTTCAATACTCTCCCTGCAAGGCACTTAAAGCAACCATTCTGTCTGCTATTGGGATTCCTTTCCTCCTACTGGGTACCCTTGCCTAGCCTTGACACCAGGGTTTTTCCCTTTTCTTATTGTAGCTTTTTGTTCCCTGTTTGGTTGACTTCCCTGGGGAGGGACAATGGGAGCAGTAGATCTTAGGAGAGGGGAGGTGGGGGTAGGGACTGGGGGAATGAAGGGAAAGTAAACTGTGATCAGGATGTATTGTATGAGAGAATAATAATAATAATAACCATCATCATCATCATCTTAGATGAAAACCCAATCGTGGTGGACAAATTTACTTTACCCTTACAGAAGTAACTGGTAAATCATTCTCAGAATCTGAACTCACAGAAACTGAGAAGCTATAAACTAATGCTTCAAACTAAAATTTATAGTTATATTGTTAAGCAGTATTAGAAAAACAAGAGAAAATGAAAAACTCCCATGTTAAAGTCATTTTATTTGTCTCTGTCTACAACTAGGAAACAACTAGAAAATCTTTGAGATATATACAATTTCATAAACAATTGCTGAGAAGAAGCATAGCAGCACCATTAAAATATGCATAGTACATGTATTATGCCCAGATTGTGGGGACTCCCAAAAGATCACAAGGGAGACAGGATCCTGTGTGTAAAAGCAAATAGCCTTTATTCAAACTCAAGTTTGGTTTCTCTGTCTGTCCTATGCAGCAGTGGGAGCAGAGTGCCCCAAGCTGAGAGGCGGTAGGGTTTTATCATAGCAGAGTTTGGGGTGAGGGAATTTCTAGGGTCCAAGACCCTGATTGGTTGACATTTGTCTAGGGGTATTTGTAAAAGGGAAATAGGTGTGTGCTAGGCTCAGGGACATCTTATCTTATCTATTCCTATTTAATGTTTGGAATGTTTGGGATGTCCGGTACTTCCCCTTAGATACTGGCACATCCCTGAGTGGATCCCTGGGTGGTATGAGTTTATGGCTTTTCCTGGATCACAGTGTTATCTGTCAGTAAGTCTTTCACATCAGTCTTGTCTAGGCCCCTAAGCCTGTCATGACAGCTGTGTGGTCAAACTATTTTGGACCCTCCACACACGATATAAAATAAAGAATATTAATCTTTGGCAATGATCTTTAATACAGTATTTACACCTTATCCACAGTTCTACATTCTGTAATTCTATTACTCATGGCAAACCAAAGTTCAAAACTATGCAACAGAAAATACCCAGATTAGAAAATTCAGAAGTTTCACATTGTGTGTTGTTGACTGATGAAACTTCAAGCCATTCTGCTCCATATTGTGTGAGTTGTGAATCAACCTTACATCCATGTTATCCATGCTAGATATGCTATTGGCCCATTTGCTATTTGATAGACATCAGTTGAAGTAACACACAGCATATGTATTTCAAATAACTCTCACATAGCAGCCTAATAACAGTTTTATTTACCTTGTTTCTGCTTTCTATATCAGCATTATATTAGTTATCTTCATCACAGGAAGGAAAAAACAGTAAAATAAAATTGAAAAAAAGAGAGAGCTATCTAGAGAGAGACAATATTGATGTAAACTTTATAATAACAAATTCAAATAACTGTTTCCTTTTGCTTTGTTTTGTTTATTTTTAGGCTAATTTTTCATTGTGAATAATTTTTTAAAGTAAACTGTAAAGTATTTTATAAAAATCAGTATGTACATATATAGATAGATAGATCAATTGATATATATCTTTGTATATACATACAGAGAAATATCTGTTTGATTATATAAATATACATATGTGCATGTTCATATATACTACAAATATGTAATATAAGCAAATATATGTGAATATTATATGTACTATGTCTAGAGTTTCAGACTAATATTGAGGGTCGTAGAACAAATTTGTCACAAATAAAGGGGTGCCATTTTATTAGGAGGATAGCAAAGATACTTGAAAACTGTCTCTCTTTTGCACCAACTAGGAAAATTAACCACAATTAATTTTAAGAGACTCTACAACCCCTAGACAAAGATCTAAGACTATGGAGAGAGGGAGAATTAGTCTCTTGATCCCCTTAATTGCTTATTAGGGATGAGCCCCTTAATTGCATATTCAATGTAAAGTGATCAGTCCTGAAATCATATGCATATAAACAAAAATGTACTCAGAAGTGTCTCACAGATGGGGGAAAGAACCTTAGAGGATTGGGAGGAAATTCAAGGAAGGAATAATATTATTTTAGTATAAAATATATTTAAAAACTATAGAACTGAGTTTCATATGAGCAATTGTCTTGTTCCCCCCCCAAAAAAAATGCATTGTTTTGCTGTAGTCATACACTTCCTCTGACTCTTACAGTCTTTCTGTCCCTTCTTCCATTATGTTCCATGATGACCTGAGTATTAGGATGGGGTGAATGGAAGATACAGATGTCCTATTTAGGACTAAATACTATATAATCTGTTATTCTCTGCACATTAACCTGGTATGGGTCTCTGAGTTAATCTCCATCTAATTTAAGAAGAAGCTTCCTCGATGAAGGCTGAGAGATGCACTAATCTATTAGTATAGTGTTGTTAGAGACAATTTACCTGCATAAGGTTAAGCCAGACAAAATTGGAGCTTGAAGGAAAAGAAAACATAAGGAAGTCTCACCCTTACCTGAGGAGCTATTGAGGATTAAAGGATGACAAAAGAGGAGAGGTCAGTTTGATTTGTTCATACAGCTCCAGAGAAGCTTCCTATTCAGTAGATGGACCTTTAACCCCACACATATTGCCATCACTAATTAGGATGTAATTGTCATAATAGGTATAGGGGAGAAACATGAATAGAAGGACTGGGATGGGTTTAATCAAAACACATTATATGCATGTATGAAATTCTCAATCAATGAAAAATGAAAAGATGATGAAATTATTTTATATTTATTAAAAATATGTTTCACAGGAGATTTTTAACCCAGAGTAGAGAGTAGAGAGTAGAGAGGAGGAGATTGGAGGTGGAACATGAGGGATCAAGATGGCCTAGTTTGTGGAGTGACAGAGAGGGAAGGCAATGAAAGCAGTATCTTTGCAGAATGAGCCAGTATGGGGTTAGGGAGAAACCTGGTGCTAGGGAGAATCCTGGTGCTAAGGAAATCCTAGGAACCCACAAGGATGATCTCAGCTAAGACTCCTAGGAATGGTGGAGAGGGTGCCTGAACTAACCTTCTCCTGTACTCAGACTGGTGACTACTCTAATTGTCATCATAGAACCTACATCTAATGACTGATGGAAGCAGACGCAGAGACCCACAGCCAAGCACTTGACTGAGCTCCTGGAGTTCAGTCTAAGAGAGAGAGGAGGGAATATAAGAGCAAGAGGGTCAAGATCCTGATGGGAGAAAAAAACAGAGACAGCTGACCCAAGCTAGTGGAAATTCAGGGATTTTCCACTCTGGATTGACAGTTGGGAAGCTGCATGGGATTGAACTAGGCCCTCTGAATGTGGGTGACAGTTTTGTGACTTGGTCTGTTTGTGGGGCCCCTGGCAATGGTACCAGAACCTATCCCAGGCACACAAACTGCCTTTTTAGAGCCCATACCCTATGGTGGGATGCCTTACTTAACCTTGATGCAGTGGGGAGGAGCTAGGATTGGCCCCAACTTGGTATGGCAGCCTTTATTGACTAAACAAGGAAAGCCTTATCCCCTATGAGAAATGAATGGGAGTGGAGGTGGGTAGGAATGGGCAAAGGGGAGGGAGGGGAAACAGTGCTATGTAAAATGAAACATTTTTTTTTTTTTGGTTTTTCGTAACAGGGTTTTTCTGTGTAGTTTTGTAGTTTCTAAACTTACTCAATTATAAGTACAACTTATAGATTAATATAATTGTGAAATACAGATCAAAACTAGGGAAATTCTTTTGCAACTGTATTAGTGACAGTATTTTATAATATTTTATAATATCCTTGGGTTATAATTATTTCATACAATATCATTTGGGACATATTTTTGATGAAGACACCATTAATGCTATAATAGATAAAAAATTGTATTTTTAGTCAGCTTTATAAAACACCTGAACCAAGGGAAAAAAATCAGAGGAAATGTTTATTTTGGCTCATGATTTCTAAGGTCTCAGTCCTTTGCTAATTAACACTAGTTTTTCTTTCTTTGACATACAAATTATATGGTAACACTATTTTACATGATATTCATTGTTTTCTACCTCATTGTTTTCTACCTCATTGATTTCATTGGATCATGATGTTCAAATATCATTAGCCTAGGGATATAAAAGAGAAGATGTTAAACATATGTCTTCAAAATAATTTTTCTTTTTTTTTTTCAGATTGAAGACTTCAGGGCTTAGGAAAATACATTGTGGTGAAAGAAATGTGTAACAGAGAGAAAAATCTTCAGAAACCAAGAGATTACCTCAAATCAAGCATCTACTGCTAACATTAGGGAATGATATGAAAGCCAATTTCAAGTTGACTCTTTTCTAACTAAGGAGATCATCATACTACAGCAACCAGAATGTCATTTGTCAATCATTAAGGTGAGGTTGACCTGTATTCATAATTTATTTGTTAGCCTGGCCGGATACCCTGTCTAAGAAAACCAGCCCCTTCCAGAAATAAAAAACTATGCATTCTGCATGTCTCAGGACTTTGAATTAAGACTACAGCATCCTGCTGTGGTGATATATGGTGTACCCCAATATATTGTGTACCCTAATAAACTTGCCTGGGCACACACCCTTTAATCCTATCACTCAGGAGGCAGAGATATGTGTGGATCTCTGTGAGTTCAAGGCCACACTGGAAACAGCCAGGCAGTGGTTATACACACCTTTAATCCTAGGACTTTTTTTTTGCTTTTTATTCTTTGAATTTGATGAATATTCCAAACAATTTGTCTAATTTACTATTACATATTTGGTTTCATTTTATTGAATCTTTGTAGCTGTTTTTTGCACATTTCTCTCTTGTATCTCTTTCCTGTAGAATGTCATTAGGCAGATAATATTTCTTTTTTCAGTTTATAATTATATTTTTTATTTTATAATTTAAATTAATTTTATATATCAGCCATGGATTCCCTTGTTCTCCCCCCTCCCCCCACCCCCACCGTCCCCCAGCACCCCCCCATTCCCACCTCCTCCAGGGCAAAGCCTTCTCTGAGAACTGAGATCAACCTGGTAGATTCAGTCCAGGCAGGTCCAGTCCCCTCCTCCCAGGCTGAGCCAAGTGTCCCTGTATAAGCCCCAGGTTTCAAACAGCCAACTCATGCACTGAGTACAGGACTTGGTCCCACTGCCTGGATGCCTCCCAAACAGATCAAGCTGATCAACTGTCTCACTTATCCAGAGGGCCTGATCCAGTTGGGGACTCCTCAGCTATTGGTTCATAGTTCATGTGTTTCCATTCATTTGGCTATTTGTCCCTGTGCTTTATCCAACCTTGGTCTCAACAATTCTTGCTCATACAATCCCTCCTCTTTCTCCCAGCTGGACTCCTGGAGCTCCACCTGGGGCCTGTCCATGGATCTCTGCATCTGGTTCCCTCAGTCATTGGATGGGATTTCTAGCACGACAATTAGGATGTTTGGCCATCCTATCACCAGAGTAAGTCAGTTCAGGCTGTCTCCCGACCATTACCAGTAGTCTATTGACTAATCCCCGGACTTTAATCCTTGGCAGAGGATTTAGTAGGGGTAAGAACTAGTGGCTTGCTCTCTGCCTCTCTGATCTTTCAGTTTTTACCCCAATATCTGTCTGGCTCTGGGTTTTTTATTAAAAGACCATCTAAGATTCACGTTACATTCTGCTATGACCAGAGGTCCCCTGTAAGAATTTCTGTTTACAGACAGTTTGTTTTCAGAGGTTCCCTCTACTTAATTCTCTCCTGCCACTCACCCACTCAACTCATACCATCCTATAAAAACCCAGCTCTCTTTTGCTGGGATTCCCTCCCTTTTTCCATAGACAGTTGAACAATTTGTACCTCAATAAAGCTCTATCCTTTGTCCTTTGTCCTCCATGCAACTCTGGTAGTCTTGCTCTTAAGTTAACCTAAAATTACTGAAATCCTATTTAATTCATTTCTGTATGGAGAATTTCTTTCAAAAGCTAGTAACGAGAGGTATAATGTGAAGTAAAGAAAGGAGCAATCTTTACTTTTTCCATCTTTAAAATAAAATTAGCTACAGATCTATGAAGACCAAAGGTATGTTTAATATACCACTTATGTGTCAGTGAATTCCATGACAATAATACATGAATATATGCTAATTACTATTTGCCATATTTTAATAGCCTAAATTTCCTATAATTATTTTAAGTTATCTTCATTTTAAAGAAAATAACTATGCAGCCAACTATCATCATTAAAAAGCCTTCACATTTCAAAGTACATTTCTTCCTAGAAGTAGCAAATGTAGCAAAAAATAGCATATAATCTATAATAATCTCAGTATCTCCAAAAGCAGTGTTTGCTTCTTCCCAGCAGGAGCATCCTGCTTCTGTCTACTTATTCAGCTATACAGCAGCATCATTAACTAATGGTTCCTTATTGCTCAGAGATACTCAGGTATACAAATTGAAGTACTTTCTGTGATATCTTTGCTCTTTGGGCATGGCAAAAACATTTTTGAATCGTGGTATCACTGGATCTTTTATTAATAAGACCCCAATTCCCACAAGTGATTTCCTTTATGATTCTCTTTGCTATGGCCCAGAAAAGATTGAAAACTCTGGTGTTTGTTGTGTTTTCCCTTTGGTTATACCTTCTCTACTCAGGGAGGAAATAAATTTTTTATTAAAAAGGAGCATGTGCAATGAATATGATTTTTTTTTCAGAAAAAAATGGTATTCTCTGTATGATTACTGTTATATTTCTCTCATTTATTTGATAATTTTGTTAATTCTTCTCTCCAGGATATTCCCTCAAAGGAGCCCTTCAATGAGCATGCAGTTTTGAACAACATGTAGAAAAAAATGAATAATTCAATTTGTATTAATTTAAATAATAATTGGTCTGAAACTCCACTACATACTAGGGAATTATATTTGAACATATAGATAATTTCACAGATAGAGTAATTTCAAAGCATCATTTAAAAGTACACCTGTATACATTAATGGGCATATTACCCCATTTTTCTGGTTCTCAGAGAACAGGAATTTTCTTTAAGTAGCTAAAATTTTATTCTAAAAATGAGATTGTAATCAATATGCTTTATTATTTATAAAGTCTTGACTGTTTAGGGTCCAGTTAACTATATTTGTTGTGCATACTCTCATACATATGTACATATGGTCTGCTAGTATGCATACACAAACACACATACACACTGCATACACGTACTTAAGGATTGAAAAACATGACTTAAGGATTGAAAGACTGACCCATGCTTTGCTCTCAGCAGTATGTCCATTGACCTGAAATCATGATATGAAGGAAAAGTCTTAGGTTGAGATAGAATCAGAGATTGCTTTGTCTGCAACAATATCCACTAGGAATTTAATGTACAAGCTCGCTGATTTTCTGGACAACAAAAAAGACTGCACTCTGCAAAGTAAATTTCATTCCATAGCCATGTAAGGACATTTGGGAATCTGTACTTCAGTGAGTTGTTTGTATTCTTTTCAAGGGAAGAACAGAATTTATTTCTAGGAGAGGTCCAATTGACTTTATCTAATTCTCAAAGGTATATATGACCTAAGAATGTTAACTAACCATTGCTTGAGAGGAAGAGCAATTATAAAAATATCAAGGAAAATAATTATGCTTAAGAAAATAACTAGAATGTGTATGTAAAATTTAAAAAGAAACCGACACTAGGGAAACAAACCTGGATGTATCTTGAGAAAGTTTTCATTATCTGTTAGGAAGAAGCCCTGGGTTTCTTTATTTCTGAGATCTTCACTTTGACCTGAAGGATGTTATGTTTGTCCCAAAGTTGTATTATTTGTAAAAAATATCCTTGACTCAATTCCCATTATCATTGTCTAGTTAACTTTTTGTGGTCCGTAAGGCTCACCTTTGAACCAATTTCTTTTTCCTTTTTTTTTTTTTTTTTTTTTTTTTTTTGGTTTTTCAAGACAGGGTTTCTCTTGTGTAGCTTTGTGCCTTTCCTGGAACTCACTTGGTAGCCCAGGCTGGCCTCGAACTCACAGAGATCCATCTGCCTCTGCCTCCCGAGTGCTGGGATTAAAGGCGTGTGCCACCACCGCCCGGCTCAGTAAGGCTCACCTTTGGGCCAATTTCTTGTGGAATTCATTTACATTACTAATCCTGCTTAAAATTTTTTCTTTTTAATTTTACAGATGTGTATAATGGTGAAATACCTAATGAATATTGTGAAAATGTAATATATTTACATTTAATTTGACTCATTTATTAACATTATATTTATTTATAATTTTTAATGTGAGATATGATGACAGTTAATAGAATGCAATTGTATCAATAAACTAATTTAATTAAAATTATTTTGCAGTTTAATTAATTTTTCCATTAGTCAAAATCTAAACTACATATTGAATCTCATTCTGATTATATATTGATGGAGTATGTTCTGAAAAATAAGACAACCAAAATAAACTTACATTTTTGTTTCTTATAGATGAACCAGCACTGTTATTATATGTATATGCATATATCTTAGAATGCATACAAATATGTATAATATTAAGCATACTGCAAACTGATCTAGTTTTAAAGATTTTGACACTGTTTTTAAGAGATAAAGATTAAAAAAAAAACCCACATCCTAAATTTATGAAATGTAGTATTACTTGCAATGATTTCTTATAAGTTGTATTGATTTAAAATCATTTAAGCTTATTACACATACCACTGGCAGTTATAGACCACACATTTTGTGATGCAAAACCATAGAAAAAATTGTGTTCTATAAGCCTTGGCTGAGCTGTGCTGACACTGCATCTGTTCTTGGATATAGTCAGGCAGTGGAGTCCCAGCTCTGTGTTATATATGCACAAACACTTCTTTTGAGCTGTTTTTGCTCTCTGGAGATTGTAAAAGGTCAGATGTAATCGGATCCCTTAGAAGATGACTATCTGTCATAATAATTGTCTTGAGTTCTCATACATAGACAATCATACACAGTATTAATGTGACATTTGAACCAATGGCTCCTGACTCCAAGAACCGTAGCTTTATAAGTAGACACATCAAATCTTGAAATATTATGGAGTAGCTTTTATCTGACTGAATATTTGGAGGAAATTACTAAAGTGAAAATTATCTTTCCTCATTGGATATGATGCATTTCATTTAGTTGTGTATTATTGTATTACCCCTTGAAAATTGACTCAGTCAATTTAAAAGAGTAAATGAACTTCTCCTTTGTTTCCTTTTTTGTTTTGTTCCAGCTATATTTAAGTAAAATTGACAAACACATTTTACCTTATTTGTGGCTCCTAGCTCTAAGTCTTAAGCACATATAATCTTATGTAATTTCAGAAGCTAGAAAACTAGAAAGGGACCAGGGAAAGGAAGAGTAAAAGAAGCTCTAGAGAGGTGTGTATTAGGATATGAGTGCTATGTTGGGGGAAGGGGAAATTGTGCATGGGGTAACTAGATAGGGAGTAGGAAATGTCATACAGAAGGAAAGGGAAGAAATCAATATAAATAGCACTAAATATGTCTTTAAAATAAACAAGGAAACATTTTTAAAACTTACTGATTTATAATACACATGAAGTTTTACCACAAAAAGTAATATTCCTCCTTACACAAGAACTATAGACTATCTACAAAAGACCCTATGCCAGGCACAAGAAACCTCCCTTTGAGTTTTTTGTTAAAAGGTTACAAAGATACTCCTTAAAACAATATTTGATATTGCCATTGCCCTTGTTTACCTCCAGGAACCTGAAGGTAATTCCCTATTGCACAAGACACCACATACTTTGGACACAGGATGTAGAGGAATCAAGCTGGAAATGATCTGGAAACTTTTTCCTTGATAACTATTTATCATGGTATTGAAAGGAGATTTTCCAGCTGCCAAGGGAGAAAATCAACCAATAATTTTACCCAGATAAAGCCAACAATTTACAATAATGACTGGCCCTGAAAGATACACCATTGGTGCAGTGGTGGCACTTTTACTTTAGGAATAACCAACAGCTTTCTAGTTGGACCTAAGTCTTGCTCAGTAGAAGGGATTCCATGCCTATTACTGTAAATCTATCCATCTACACATGGCTGAAGAGGTCATAGACTCTAGAGAAGAACCTACTACAGCCATTTTACTAAAACAATGTAATTTCTAACTGTATTCTAAATACTTATCCTTATATACAGGAGTCTAACTCTCATATCTCATAGAAGAAGCTTCTTTTTGCCACAGATAGAGGCTATTACAGAGATCTACAAAGTGGTAAAAATAACAGAAAATAACTAAATCTGGAATGCCTGGCCCCAAATATGACATTGATAATAATCCTAAGTCTTAGAGAGTATCATGGGAAATGGTCCAAAATGCTTTTAAGAACAAGACGATCAGGGTGCTTGCTGCTAGATATGGTCTACCAGACATGACCAGGAAGCTGCACCCATGAAATTTCAACCATATGCTTGCCTAAAGAAGACTTACATTACTATAACACAAGTCAATGTGATAGGGTGAGGATCATGTGGGACCCACCTCTAAATGAAGAGCTATAGGCAATCAATGGATGCTGGCAGAGGGAGAATCAAGTTTTCTACAGAGTCAATCCCATGATAAATTACCCAATCTCAAGTGGTCAGCCCTGTACATATAGGTATGCTGCATACTAACAACACTAAATAAATATAGTAGGTTGTATACACATGTACAAGCATATAAGACAATAATAGTTATGGAAGAAGTGATTATGGATTTGAGAAGTAGGGAGTCACAGGAGGAGTTGAAAGGGGTAGAGGGAAATTTAGAAATTATATAAAATCAAAAGATATGTTAAATTCTCAACAAATTCAAAAAATAAAAATCTTATGTAAATGTATTTTCCAGACAATTCCGTGTGATGGAAAATTGCAAAAAAAAGGATAACTTATATGGAAGAAAAATTTATTTTGTCTTAGAGTTCCAGAAACTCAATTCCATTATCAGCTTGCTTCATGCTATAGGCCTGTGTTAAGCCTGAATATAGTTGCAGAATCATGTAGCAGAAGCTTTTCACCTCATCGGAAACAGAAAGAATATGAAAATGGCCAAGGAACTACATGTTTTCCCAGTCAACTGTTTCCTTCAAATAGGCTACACCTCCCAATACTGCCATGTTTTGATTATATCCTTTTAGTAGTAGTGAGTCTTAATAATTCAGTCTCCTTTTAATAGTGTCAGCAATTTGAACCACCATTAAACACATATGCTCTCTGAAGAGTAAATTCCTATCCCAAAGTAGAATCACATTTTCCAAAAGTGAATTATTGAGTGCTCATCCTAAAGAGGAATGTTAAATAAATACCTAAAACTAACTTATGGAAAACAATTCTTTCTGATTTTCACTAAATACTATAAAATTACTTTGGGAAACATTTAGGTTAGATAGAAATTCACAAAATAGTTATCATGGCTTAATTAATAGATTACTTTTACATATTGTTATTAAATGTGACCAGAATGTTTTTGGTGAAACACTGCCTAATTATAATGAAAAACAGTAGGCTATCTCATAAGGTTCCTTCCTGACTATTTGCTCTATCTTTAAGATATATTTATATATTAGAAATAAACATGAAATTAAGAAAGGCCATGAATCAGTAACTTATATATTACCTTATCTTGAGAGCACAATGCATTTATTCTATAAAATTTTAAGTAATATCTTCTTTAATCTGGTCAAAACAGTAATGTATTTAAGTTTCTTGGTTTTCACCTACTTTATTCAGGAATGATAATGTAGTTTTTAATATCCTGTTTATTGATGTTTTATATTTTGCCTTACATTTTAGTTAGTTGACTAGGAGTAACAAATGCTACTAAAAGTTGATTATTGAAATCATAAGTTTATTTGTATTTTTAGATTTGGTATTTATATGTAAATATTTCATTGGTTGAAGTTTATTATATGCCATATAGATTTTGCAAATATTTAAAATGATATCTTTAAAACAAGCTGGAGAGTATTTAAAGATCCTCTTTGACAAGATTCTCTTTTATATTATTTAATGCATGTACACAGACATTTAAAAGTATTTATAGCCGTGCAGTGGTGGTGCACGCCTTTAATCCCAGCACTCGGGAGGCAGAGCCAGGTGGATCTCTGTGAGTTCGAGGCCAGCCTGGGCTACCAAGTGAGTAGCTAAGCTACACTGAGAAACCTTGTCTCGAAAAACCAAAAAAAAAGTATTTATTATTACTGTTTTATATGTGTATGGGTGTTTTGCAAATATATGCCTATGCAAGTGTTTGTGTCTGGGGTGTGCAGAGGCCAAAAGATGACATCATATCCCCTTAAACTAGAGTTATGGATGATTGTATGTTTTCATGTGGGTGTTGGGAATTGAACTTAGGTCCTCCAGAAGAACAACCACTGCTCTTAACCACTGAGTCAACTCTTCAGCCTTCTTTTGCAAAGTTTTATTCAGTACAATCGTGTAAACGCCCAGTTTACTGATAGCAACAAGAATATGTTGTAAGTATTTTTGTAGCCTGACATGTTAATAAAATCCTAGCTGTATCCTAATGGAAGTAGTGTCCTTTAGTTTCAAATGTCCTGGGCATAAGCTGGATGTAGCTCTTTGATCTCAGTGTAACAGGAAATTTCCACTTCTAGATTGTTTTTTCTAACTTGATGTGATGGTTTGAAAAAAAAAATGGCTCTCAAAAGCTCATAGGGAGATGCACTATTGGGATGTGTGGCCTTGCTGGAGTAGGTGTGGTATTGTTGGAGGAAGAGTGTCACTGGGAGTGGGTTTTACAGTTTCAGATGCTAAAGCTAGGCCCAGTATGTCTCAGCCCCTTCCTGCTACATGCAGACCCAGATGAAGAACTCTCAGCAACCTCTTCAGCACCATGTTTGCCTGCATTCCACCATGCTTCCTTCCATTTGATGATAATGGACTAAACCTATTGTTGCTGTGGTCATGGTGTCTCTTTGTAGCAGTAGAAACCCTAACTAAGAGAGTCCTCCCAAATTAAATAAAAACAATAAACAAAAACAACAAATACACATGCTATAAGGAGAGTAATTGTAAAGAAGACAGTGTTCAGCAGAAGTGGAAAGGGATGAGACAAGGTAACGAAAAGTGAAAATGACCAAAATTTATTACATAAGTATCTGAAATTTCCAAAAAATTAAAAAACGTATATAAACATGAAAAACACTGTGGGAAGTGATACTGAATGGATGATAATGAAGTAAATGATTTTTGAACATCTTTTATTTTGTAAAATTTGAAATAGTTTTGGATATGTAGTAATAAATCACAAAATAAGATAATTGGGAAATGAAAATATCCATGCAACCTAAGCAAAAAGTGTAAAATATAATTAATAAAATGAATCTGAAATTACTTTGTTTTTTGGAGAAAGTTTGACAGTCTCACACAAATACATAATACATTCTGATTATTTCACTTACCCACACACATCCTCTCTTATTTCCTTCCCATCCTAGCAAATCTTCCTCTCATGTTACAAATATCTTTCCTATATCCACAATTTTTGTTTGTTTTGTGTCTTACAGAGTTTAACTAGGACCCTCACAGTAATTCTTGGCTTGCAACTCTCAATTAGAGCATGGTAGGCTCACAGTGGCTACACTATGCAATGGTATGCCTCCTCATCTCCCAGAATCTTTTAGTTGCCAATAAATCAGCAGTAAGTGGCAGCATCTTATGAACCTCTTTCCCATTCATAGCTGACTGTTAAGAGGTGCCAGCTTGTGTGGTAGAAATGCTAGGAGACAAAGATGCTATGATTGTGTAATGCTTACAAGATAACATTTTGCATAAAGCCCTTCTCTTTATCTGCCACCTCTTGCATTCTTTCCAATTCCAGATCTTTTGCAATGATCTCTGAGCCATACGGGGTTGTATAAATGTTTGTTTCAGGCTGAGCTTCAACCATCTCTTTGTTCTCAGCATCTTAGGCAGCATGAGTGTCTATATTCATCTCCATCTACTGCAAGTGGTGATTAGTCTAATTAAAGCTGAGGGTCGCCTCTGTCTGTATCTAAACACAGATACTTAAAAGGAAGTTTGATAGTATGTCAATTCATTGGAGCAACAATATGTTCCCTGTGAAGGCCTAGTAACTCTTCAGCCATGAGTTTTGGAGAGAGGTTACAGTGTTAGGAATAGATTTCTTATTATAGAATGTGCCTACAATGCACATTCTAAAATGATTGGTTAGTTCCTGTAGCCTTTGTATTACTACTGAAACAAAGGGCACATCTTGCCTGGCCCCGTTTTGCCTGGAAGGTTTGTATATAGTTCAGAGTTCACATTTGGTAAGATTGTTGATGCCTTTTTTTCCTGCCTGAATAGCAGTATTCAGGAATGTACTAGTATGATTAGTATGATGAAGGCTAGCCAACAATGGGGAAGCTTCAAGCTTACTTCTGTCTTTATTCTTTTGTATCTTGCATTAAAAAGAAGTGATATCCAAGCAACATGATCTTTTTTTTTTTTTTTTTTTTTTTTTTTTTTTTTTTTTTTTTTTTTTTTTTTTTTTTTTTTTTGGTTTTCCGAGACAGGGTTTCTCTGTGTAGCTTTGCGCCTTTCCTGGAGCTCACTTGGTAGCCCAGGCTGGCCTCGAACTCACAGAGATCCGCCTGGCTCTGCCTCCCGAGTGCTGGGATTAAAGGCGTGCGCCACCACTGCCCGGCTGCAACATGATCTTATAGTGTTGTATTAAATAGTTGTGTTGAACAGCAAAGAGTAATGAAAAGAGCCTGAATTGATTTGGGATCCTCTAACAACTTCCTCATCAACAACTCCTCTGCCAGTATCGTACACCTAGCGCTGAGATTTTTGTTTAGTGATCCATTACTTCAAAAACCAGCATTATCTAGCCTTTTGGGCTACCTACTTTCAAATTCTCTGTTCTGATAATTAATTAGGACATCAAATTATAGGTTTTCAAATTGTTTTCTCATGCTTCTTTCATTTTTATTAACCTCCTTCCCTTTCTCTTACCTCCTCCACCCCATGACATCTCACCCATTTTTAGCTTGTCTACCTGCAATATTCTATATGCTACCAATCTGCTTTCCTTAAGTCACATCCCCACTATCTCCTTTCTAGTTTTCAGGCTTTTTGAAGTACTCCAAGTTAAACACAAAAAACTAAGAATCACATGCTCTGTTCATATTTCTGAGTCTGGGTTACCTCACTCTTATTTTATTTTTTTTTAAGTTCATGAAAATTTCATGGTTTCACTTTTCTTTACAGCTGAGTAATATTCTATTGAATATATTTATTAGTCACATTTTCTTAATCCACTCATCAGTTGATTGACAGCTAGGCTTATTTCATAGCTATTATGGATAGAACTGCTATGAACACAGATATATAAGTGTCTTTGTAGTAAGATATACATTCTTTAGTGCGTATGCCTAGGAGTGGTATGGGTATGCTATCTGGTAGATCTCTTTCTAGGTACATAGATAAACCTCCAGAGGAATTTCCCAAGTGAGAGAAGCAGACACCCAACACAGATAGAGTAAACATATTTGTGCTAGTAATAAGGTCTTAATTAAGGAAAAGCTCATATGATGAGTGAGGGTTTTACCAATGTTTGCAGGGAATTCCACAAATCTATGATTTAAGTTTTTATCTAAATAAAAACTGTGTATCTCTTAGAATTGAAATACTGAAAACATATCTTTTATTTGAAAGCAGTAGTTGTCTAAATAGGAGAAAACTTTCTTAATCTTATACAATGAGGTATTTTTGATAGTTTCATAATCAACAGGAAATAGATTTTCACTTCACACATGTACATAAACACACACACACACACACACACACACACACACACACACACACACAAACACACAGAACTAACTTTTCTTTTTTGTGTTTCAGTTTCCTCAGTAGTAAAGTGGGAAAACTAATAATATAAATTCAGTAAAAATCATTGTGAAAATTAACTTAGGTAATTCACATTAAATATTTATCATAGTACTTGGTAATTGGTAAAATAACTCTGTTAAATGTAAATAAACTATTATTATACTCTTTTCAATAAAAGTCATTTGTATACATATTGTTTTAGTCATTTCTTGATGTAATTGTCAATTGTTGAGAGTTTTAACATGATATTTTTCTATGAAGAAGGTACTAAAAATATTGAATTTTTTTAAAAAAATATATAAGTATATAGAACAAATTAAAAGTATTTGAATATAATATTTACAAAGATACACAACATAGGACAATATGACCTATCAATAATATAATAACAATAACAATAGCAATAATAATAATAATAATAATTGAAAATGCAACTACTAATTAACAGGATATGGTATTATTTGGCTCAGATAGTAATAATATCAGTTTTAGTATAGAATGTAAGTTCTATATTTAGGAAGATATGAAGTTTTTAAATATTTATGTATATATGTTAACTATTCACAAACTTTTAGTCTATTAAAACTATTGAATATCAAACACTTGCCAATAACATTTAAAAGTTGCTAAATGTCTGTTATTGAAAAAGCTTGTATTATAATATTGTGAAGTGAACTTTTAATCTAATTTACTTAGCATGACTAAAAAGGAAGAGTTTTGTTCTTTTTAAACTTAAGAATTTTTTTTTATTTTTATTACCATAGGCAGAGTAAACAATATATTCCAGGATAAAACCAGATTTAATCAATACCTGTCCACAAACCCAGCCCTACATAAAGCACTAGAAGGGAAAATCCAACCCAAAGAAGCTAAACACATCCATGAAAAATCAAGCAATAGATAATCCCACACCAACATACACCAAAGAAGGACAACACAACACAACCACAAAAAATAACAGGAATTAACAATCACTGGTCATTAATATCCATCAATATCAATGGTCTCAACTCACCAATAAAAAGACACAGGCTAACGGAATGAATAAGAAAACAGGACCCATTCATCTGCTACATACAAGAAACACACCTTAACTTCAAAGACAGACACTACCTCCAAGTAAAGGGCAGGGAAAAAGCTTTCCAAGCAAATGGACCTAAGAAACAAGCTGGTGTAGCTATCCTAATATCTAATAAAATAGACTTCAAACTAAAATCAATCAAAAGAGATCAGGATGGACATTACATATTTATGATGGGAAAAATCCACCAAGATGAAGTCTCGATTCTAAACATTTTTGCTCCAAATACAAAAGCACCCACATTCATAAAAGGAACACTACTAATGTTTAAAACACACATCAAACTCCACACATTAGTAGTGGAAGATTTTAACACACCACTCTCACTAAAAGACAGATCTACCAGACTGAAACTTAACAAAGAAATACAAGACCTAACAGATGTTATGACTCAAATGGACTTAATAGATATCTATAGAACATTCCATCCTAACACAAAAGAATATACCTTCTTCTCAGCACCCCATGGAACCTTCTCAAAAATTGACCACATGCTTGGCCACAAAACAAATCTCAACAGATACAAAAAAAATTGGAATAACCTCCTGTATCTTATCAGACCACCATGCCTTAAAGTTAGACCTCAACAACAACAAAAATTATAGAAAACCCACAAACTCATGGAAACTGAATAATGCCCACCTGAAACATCAATGGGTCAAGGAAGAAATAAAGAAAGAAATTAAAGATTTCCTAGAATTCAATGAAAATGAAAGTACAACATACCCAAACTTATGGGACACTATGAAAGCAGTGCTAAGATGAAAATTCATAGCTCTAAAGGCACACATAAAGAAGGTGGAGCAATCCTATACCAATGAATTAACAGCACAACTGAAAGCTCTAGAACAAAAAGAAACAAACTCACCCATGAGAAATAGATGCCAGGAAATAATCAAATTGAGGGCTGAAATCAAGGAAATAGAAAACAAGAGAACAATACAAAAAACAATGAAACAAAGAGTTGGTTCTTTGGAAAAATCAACAAGATAGACAAACCCCTAACCAAATTAACCAAAAGGCAAAGAGAGAGCACCCAAGTTAACAAAATCAGAAATGAAAAGGGAGACATTACAAAAGACAATGAGGAAATCCAGAGAATCATCAGATCATACTTCAAAAACCTGTACTCCACAAAAATGGAAAACCAGGAAGAAATGGACAATTTTCTGGATAAATACCACATACCAAAATTAAATCAAGACCAGATAAACCATTTAAATAGACCAATAACCCCTAAAGAAATAGAAACAGTCATCAAAAGTCTCCCAACCAAAAAAAGCCCAGGACCAGATGGTTTCAGTACAGAATTCTACCAGACTTTCAAAGAAGAACTAATACCAATACTCTTCAAAGTGTTCCTCACAATAGAAACAGAAGGAACACTACCAAACTCTTTTTATGAGGCTACAATTACCCTGATACCCAAACCACACAAAGATGCAACAAAGAAAGAGAACTACAGACCAATCTCCCTCATGAACATTGATGCAAATATACTCAACAAAATATTGGCAAACCGAATCCAAGAATAAATCAAAACAATTATCCATCACGACCAAGTAGGATTCATCCCAGGGATGCAAGGATGGTTCAACATATGAAAATTAGTCAATGTAATACACCATATAAACAAACTGAAAGAAAAAAAAACCACATGATCATCTCCTTAGATGCTGAAAAAGCCTTTGACAAAATCCAACACCGCTTCATGATGAAGGTCTTAAAAAGATCAAGAATACAAGGAACATTTCTAAACATAATAAAAGCAATTTATAGTAAGCCAACAGCAAACATCAAATTAAACAGAGAGAAACTCAAAGCGATACCACTAAATTCAGGAACAAGACAAGGCTGTCCACTCTCCCCATATTTATTCAATATAGTACTAGAAGTTCTAGCTAGAGCAATAAGACAACAAAAGGAGATCAAAGGGATACAAATTGGCAAGGAAGAAGTCAAACTTTCACTATTTGCAGATGATATGATAGTATACATAAGTGACCCCAAAAACTCTACCAGGGAACTCCTACAGCTGATAAACTCCTTCAGTAAAGTGGCAGGATACAAGATCAACTCAAAAAAAATCAGTAGCCCTCCTATACAAAATGATAAAAGGGCTGAGAAAGAAGTCAGAGAAACATCACCCTTTATAATAGCCACAAATAATATAAAATACCTTGGGATAACACTAACTAAACAAGTGAAGGACCTTTTTGATAAGAACTTTAAATCTCTAAAGAAAGAAATTGAAGAAGATATCAGAAAATGGAAGGATCTCCCATGCTCATGGATAGGTAGGATTAACATAGTAAAAATGGCAATCTTACCAAAAGCAATCTACAGATTCAATGCAATACCCATCAAAATCCCCACACAATTCTTCACAGACTTGGAAAGAAAAATACTCAACTTCATATGGAAAAAACAAAAGACCCAGGATAGCTAAAAGAATCCTATACGATAAAGCAACCTTTGGAGACATCACCATACCTGACCTCAAACTCTACTATAGAGCTATAGTAATAAAAACAGCTTGGTACTGGTATAAAAACAGACATACTGATCAATGGAATCGAATTGAAGACCCTGACATTAATCCATACATAAAGTGTCTTCAACAAATGGTGCTGGCATAACTGGATCTCAATATGTAAAAGATTACAATTAGATCCATATCTGTCACCATGCACAAAACTCAAGTTCAAGTGGATCAAAGACCTGAACATAAATCCAGTTACACTAAACTTAATAGAAAAGAAAGTAGGAAGCACTCTTGAACGCCTTGGCACCGGAGACCATTTCTTAAATAAAACACCAACAGCACAGACCCTGAACACAACAATTAATAAATGGGACCTCTTGAAATTGAGAAGCTTTTGCAGGGCAAAAGATACAGTCAATAAGACAAAAAGACAGCCAACAGAATGGGAAAAGATCTTCCCCAACCCCACATCTGAGAGAGGATTGATCTCCACAGTATATAAAGAACTCAAGAAACTAGACATCAAAATACTGAACACCCCAATTAAAAAATGGGCTAAAGAGCCAAACAGAGAATTCACAAAACAAGAACTACAGATGGCTGAAAGACATTTAAAGAAATTCTCAACATCCTTAATCATCAGAGAAATGCAAATAAAACAACTCTGAGATACCACCTTACACCTGTCAGAATGGCTATGATCAAAAACACCAATGACAGTCAATGTTGGAGAGGATGTGGAGCAAAGGGAACACTCCTCCACTGTTGGTGGGAATGTAAACTTGTACAACCACTGTGGAAATCAGTATGGCGGTTTCTCAGAAAATTAGGAATCGAACTACCTCAAGACCCAGCCATCCCACTCTTGGGCATATACCCAAGGAATGCTGATTCATACCATAAAGATACATGCTCAGCTATGTTCATAGCAGCACTATTTGTAATAGCCAGAACCTGGAAACAACCTAGATGCCCCTCAATGGAAGAACGGATGAAAAAAATGTACATATACACAATGGAGTACTACTCAGCAGAGAAAAACAATGACATCATCAAATTTGCAGGCAAATGGATGGAACTAGAAAAAAATTCATCCTGAGTGAGGTAACCCAAACCCAGAAAGACAGTCATTGTATGTACTCACTCATAAGTGGATTCTGGATATAAAATAAAGAACAGACCACAACCCATAGAACCATGGAGGCTATATATATATAGCATGGAGGTCCCTAGGACGACTGTGGCTTATAATAAATTTCAGTTTTACACAATTATTGAAAAAAAAATGGCCACATGAACTATGAACCAAAAGCTGAGGGCCCCCCAGCTGGATCAGGCCCTCTGAATAGGTGAGACAGTTGATTGGCTTGGTCAGTTTGGGAAGCAACTAGGCAGTGGGACCAAGTCCTGTGCTCATTGCATGAGTTGGCTGTTTGAAACCTGGAGCTTATGCAGGGACACTTGGCTCAGTCTGGGAGGAAGAGACTGGACCTGCCTGGACTGAGTCTACCAGGTTGAACTCAGTCCTCGGGGGAGACTTTGCCCTGGAGGAGGTGGGAATGGGGGGTGGGCTGGGGAAAGGGAGGGGTGGGAGGGGGGAGAATAGGGGAACCAATAGCGGATATGTAGAACTGAATGGTATTGTAAAATTAAAAAATAAATAAACAAATAAATAAAATAAATTTGTCAAAAATTGATGTGTGCATCACATTTTTTCCAAGGATCTGTGTATATAACGTTCTTTCTGTTTTACTGCTAAATAGTCGGCAAGACTATTCAATGAGTAAACAAAGTAGATGTGCTCATTTCAATTATTGATATTGTAAATGAAAAGCAACAGTGAAAATGACCTTAGCTTTAATGAAAAAAAAAAAAAAAGAGAAACAGAAAATCTAAGTCTGGAAACAGAAAGTATTCAGGTTTTAGTAAATTAAACACCTTGCTAAAATTAATACATTTTTTAGAGAATTTGAAAGATATTTTCTACAAACTCTATATAAATTTCTACAGTGGATTTTTTTTTTAATTTCAGCTTCAAAGAAAATTCAACTATTTCCAAAACAACAATTTTTGGATATTTTCCACTCTCCCAAGTTATTTGATTTAATTTCCTTAACATTTTTCATACTTTCTTTTAAAAGTTAGCAGTAAAGAAACATACATTCAATTCATATTATTTAAACTTATATTCCAGTTTAAGTTTGAAGTTAATGGTTTGGAAAACATTGAAGCATGAATCTTAGAAGGTCTTATTGATACAAACAAACCTGGAGCCAGGTATTGTGGTGAATCCTGGAAGATCAGAGAAGAACAAGCCACAGCTTCCTCCTTGCCAGTTCCTCAGCTGATCCTGTTTCCTTAGACTGGAAGCCTCTGTGTCCTCATCCAAATGGATCTCAGCCGAACTGCTGCTCAAAAGCCTAAAAGCTTAACCAGCCTAGTTCCTGGTTTTCACACCTTATATACCTTTCTGCTTTCTGCCCTCACTTCCTGGGATTAAAGGCGTGTGAGTCACCATTCCTGGCTGTTTCCAATGTGGCCTTTAACTCACAGAGATCCAGACAGATTTCTGCCTCTGGAATGCTAGGATTAAAGGCATGAGTACAACCATTTTCTAGCCTCTGTATCCAGTGGCTGTTCTGTTCTCTGACCTTAGATAAGTTTATTAGGGTGCACAATATTTTGGGGAACACAATACCACTACATTTCCCCCTTTTTTTGCTCAGTGTTAGAGCACTTGCCTAGCAAGCTCAAGGCCCTGGGTTCGGTCCTCAGCTCTGAAAAAAAAGCTTATAACTAATACAAGAAAAGCCATCCAATAAGTATATACAATATATACAGTCAAGAATTACATTAATGATGTCGAGTCCATTAACATTTGACAGATTCAGATAAAAACTCCATTATATATATGTTAACAATGTCCAGTCCAGTAGCATTCGATAAACTCAGACAAAAAAAACATTACTTATCCTATTTAAAACAAGTAGTTCCTTTTTAAAAGTAGATTCAAAAATTGACTTTTAACTTATCATATTCATATTCTCTCTTTTTTCCTTTCATAAAAGTTTCAATAATCTACCTTTTGTCAATTTCATATCTTCCCCTTTTTCTTTTTAGTGTAGATTCAATGATCTACCCATTTATCCTATTATTTCTTTATCTTTTTTTCTCAGAGTAGATTCAGTGATCTACCTCATATCTATTTTCTCTTCTTTCTTTTTCCTTTTTTGTTTTAAACAAAACCTCTGAATCTAATCTCCATGCTCAGCTTTTTTCCTGACCATTAACAATTAACAACTTGTAACCAACCATTGTAAACAATGACAATATCCAAAACTCATTAAACGGCCCAAAACCTCCCATGCCACCTCTTGGGAATGTGGGTGTTTGTTTTCTTAAAATTACTTCCTGCTTTCTGGGGGTAAAGACATCTTTAGGGGATTATGAAAAGGAAATTTTGAGGTTAATTGTCGAGTCCTGTATCATTTGTCCAGTCGCTGCATAATGAGAAAGTGCCTGGCTTGTTTCAAGTCCTTGTTCAAGTAGACTGTAAGGCTGGATCATCTCAGCTAGCCATCTCAAAATTGTCCTGAGCAGTTTGTAGTCCAAAGTTGAACTTTTGATGGTATTAATTGGCTTAAGGCTTTACCATAGTCCATGTGGAATCATTGTTGTGGGGTCCTATCATCCTTTTGAAGATTTCAAACTTGCTGTTAGGTGTGGTCATGGTTCCCTGCAGAATTTTTTTCTTTGTGCCTCCTCTGTGGTTTGGAGCAATCACAATGTGATAAATATCTGTTTCTCGGAACTATGAACATTCTTCCCTAGAAGATAAAATCTTCAAGGCAATTTCTCCCCATGATTTGTCTTGCCAAATTTTTCCAAACTGACTTTTGTTGATACTTTGTTGTAACAAGATGGTCCTGGCAATTCTTCTCTTAACAGGCAGCAGTAAACCCTTTGTCCTAGGTAGCAGCATCATTGCAGTCACCAACATGATGAGAAGAAGCCAGCAACGCAGA
The DNA here is from genome assembly GCF_004664715.2 of Peromyscus leucopus. Taxonomy (NCBI): domain Eukaryota; kingdom Metazoa; phylum Chordata; class Mammalia; order Rodentia; family Cricetidae; genus Peromyscus; species Peromyscus leucopus. The sequence continues at coordinate 73,260,633 of NC_051083.1, forward strand.
GCAGCAGCCACAACCTCCATGGTCCCACCACAGTTTGTGGTTCGGCCCTGGCCGAAGCTTCTCCTAGGTTGGCCTGAAACTCGTGATCCTCCTGCCTCTGCCTTCTTCAGTAAATCCAACTAGTGTGCCACCACAACTGGCTGAGTGTATCTTGGGTCTGAGCTGGGGCCCACAAAGCCACAAGCAAGAGGCTTTTTAATGAATTCCTACCACAAACACTGGGCGCCAGATGTAGCATGCATTTTAAAAGGTCTTTTTTTTAATTTATTTTTTCCTTTTATTTAATTTTTTTACAATATCATTCAGTTCTACATATCAGCCACGGATTCCCTTGTTTTCCCCCCTTCTGCCCCCCTTCTGTTCCCCCCATCCCACCCCCCATTCCCACTTCCTCCAGGGCAAAGCCTCCCCCAAGGACTGAGATCAACCTGGTAGACTCAGTCCAGGCAGGTGCTAGAGAGATGGCTCAGAGGTTAAGAGCGCTGGCTGCTCTTCCAGAGGTCTTGAGTTCAATTCCCAGCAACCACATGGTGGCTCACAACCATCTATAATGAGATCTGGTGCCCTCTTCTGGCCTGCAGGCAGAACACTGTATACATAATAAATAAATAAATAAAGCTTAAAAGGGGGGGGGGGCTGGAGAGATGGCTCAGCTGTTAAAGGCTAGGCTCACAACCAAAAATATAAAAGGTCTTATTAATTAAAACAAATCTGGAGCCAGATATTGTGGTGAATGCTGGAAGATCAGAGAAGGAGAACAAGCCACAGCTTCCTCGCCTCACCAATTCCTCAGCTGATCCTGTCCCCTCAGACTGGAAGCCTCTCTGTCCTCATCTGAATGAATCTCAGCTGAACTATTGCTCAAAAGCCTAAAAGTTTAACCAGCCTAGTTCCTGGTTTTCAGGCCTTGTATACCTTTCTGCTTTATGCTCCCACTTCCTGGGATTAAAGGCTTACTTTTTGAAAGAAAAAAAAAAAAGTGTGTGAGTCACCATTCCTGGCTGTTTCCAATGTGGCCTTGAACTCACAGAGATCCAGACGGATTTCTACCTCTGGAATGCTAGGATTAAAGGTGTGAGTACCACCATTTTCTAGCCTCTGTCTCTAGTGGCTGTACTGTTCTGTGACCCCAGATAAGTGTATTAGGGTGCACAATATTTTGGGGAACACAATACCACCACAAAATGCCCTTGGGTCTGCATTATAAAATGTATCTCCAAGAGATGATCAATGATCAATGACAATGGCAGTTCAGGAATTGTTTCCTATATATACAGAAAAAAAGTCACCCAGAATTTCATGAAATTCAGAAATTCGTGACTTTCTATCACTCATTCATTAATCCTCCAAATCTGCCTACAGCTATGATTTTGAAGAAAATAAATAGGAAATTGGTCACAAAGTAAGCATGTGAAGTGTACCATTCATAAATTTTAATTCATTATTGAAACAGAATCATGGTCTATTGGATAGGCAACCCTTAGAGTGCTTTATACCCAAAGAGACACTGAACTTATGGCAAACATTCTTCCCCTGCCTCTGGAATGCTGAGTTTCCAAGCCTGTGACACTGTGACTGGCAGTTAGATTTTTGTTTTGCTCTAGTTATCAGGCTAGCTGGGACAGACTGTAAAATTTGCTTTAGCTAGACCAAATCTATCTTTGAATTTGTGGAAGTCTTTTGTTGTTTTCAGTTTCAGGGCCTCAAGATTCCACAGCAAGATGGCAGTCTTAGGAACCAGGGGAGAAGAGAGGCTAGGGAGTCAGAAGGTTGTGTTCAGGGCAGCTTGTTTATTGGGGTAACAGGCTAGTTTATATATAGATTGAAGACAAAGGAACAAGCAAAATACACCTAATTTGCATACATGGGTTGGATTGAGGGCAGGAAGTCCTTATCAGTTCAAATATCAAGGAAAACCCTAGCAGAAGGAAATGAAGGTAGAGAGCAGAGGAAGTATGCAGAACAAGAAGTGCAGCAGAGGTAGCACATCCCTTAGTTATCAGCCAACCGGTTGCTAGCAAAATAACATATGTTGGCACCAGCTTTCTGACAGGGAGGGAAAGATTTGCTGCTTTTGAAATGATGTGAGCTTTTGTCCCCGTGAAGTGGATTATTGGAGAAATTATTTTGGCCACTCCACGTAGTTAAAAGGATATTTATTTAATGGCGTAACTCACAAATTAAGTAATGGGTAGGTCGCAGGGTCTGGGGAAGGTGTAATGCAGTCCAGCGGGGTTCTCCGGAGCTCTGCACAGTCAATCTCCACTGGTCAGCGTCCCGGCACCGAGAGAGCGCCCAGAGAGAGCGCTGGCCCATCCAGCTCTCGGGTCCCCAGGCGCCTCCCCTCGCCCCGCCTCGTAGGCATGACAGTTGCCAGAGTCTCAATGGGGGTTGGAACTTCCAGAACCAAGCTGGAATGGCTACCCACTACAGTGGATTCAGGTTTTTCAACCCAAGTTGAGAATGAATGCCCAATTCCTACCTTAAACTCTCAGAGACTTTAGGGTACAAGCACACTCTATTGACTTTTTTTTCCTAGAATTCCACAGTCTTCCTATATGATCATTCCAAGTGCAGCTTTTGCATGCACCAGACACTATTCTTGGTCATAAACTTCAGTTTTTCTTTCAATATTACTTGAGTATATTCATAGAAACATATAGGATGAATAGCTTATGCTGAAAATGCATTATTTCACACATTTCAGAATTTTATCTTGAAAGTCAGAAAATTTATAAATCTTTAATATTTATCAGACTTAACTTTCTTTTTTAGTATCTGTTTAATGCTCATTGTAATGGAGAAATAATTTTAAATAACCAGATAAAACATTCACCTCCCTTACATAGTGAAGGGTTTGAAGACTAGTGGATCTTCAAGCTAGTATATTTCAAGATACATTGATCAAACAACTACAAATTCTAACTGGCAAAAGTAAGGGAAAAAATATTTGTATGCCACTTTTTTGGAAGCCCTCCCTTGACAGAATCATCAACTTATGTCAAACTGGTGAAAGGAACACCTACTCATATTTAAAATTAAAGTACAAGCCACATGAAAAGATCCCAATAGAAATGTCTCTAAGATTGTTTGCCAAATAGCACTGGAGAGGTTTAGAGGAAGGGAAGGAATCCACTGTGTGATAGGCTACTCAGAGGATTAGGTTTGTATAGAGAAATATGACTTTTCTATTCTTTGGCTTTATGTATTTGTTTATACGATGCTAGAACAGACAATTCTAAGTCTGATCCACTTGGAACTGAAACATCTTTACTTGGGTAAGTGATTACATGTAGTTTATATGGAAAAGAAGTTATTGAAACTCTAGAGGAAGATTACAAACTGTAAGGCAACAGATCCAATTTGTGTGTGTGTGTGTGTGTGTGTGTGTGTGTGTGTGTGTGTAGTGTTGAGAAAAATATACTCTAAACTATTATGTAAATATTTTAAAAAAAATATTAGTTTTTAACTCTTTTGTGATTCTCATATTTGAGTGTCATTGTTTTCTCTGCTGAGTAGTACTCCATTGTGTATATGTACATGTTTTTCATCCGTTCTTCCATTAAGGGGCATCTAGGTTGTCCAACTCCTTCCCTGCTCTTCTACTCATTCTCATACTCAGACCCATGACACTTTTTTTTTTTTAAATATCCACATATATTTTACACAACAATGTATGTATATTGCTGAATCCATTCAATGTTGCCTATACATATATGGATTTAGGACTGACCACTTGGAACTGGATAACCTATCAGAAGGCTCCTCACTGGAAAAGATTGATTTTCCCTCTCTCAGCAGCCATTAACTGCTTACAGCTTTCTATCTAGGATTGATACCTTATGAGATATTTTCCCATCCACATCGACATATCAGCTTGTGTCATTGTGTAAGTATTGCTTGAGGAACCATATTTTTGAGATTTCATAGGTGTTGCTTCTCTGTCATACAAAAAACCACAGTTTCACAGCAGGCATCCTGGTTCTAGCTCTTATGTTCCCTGAGCCTTAGTTATATGGATTGTGTTATAGATGTGTCAGCTGGAGCTGAGCACCGGGGTCAGTTGTTCTCTGAAGTTTGACTAGTTGTGTATTTTTGCAATGGTCTCCATCAGCTGCAAAATGAAGCTAAATGTCCTTCAATTGGTGAATGGATCAAGAACACATGATACATATTCACAATGGAATTCTGTTCAGACGCAAAGATAAAACAAAATTATGAAATTTTCAAGTTAATGGATAGAACTAAAAAAAATATTAAACTGAGTAAGGCATCTGAAACATAGAAAGACAATTCATTTTCTCACCTAATTGACGGTCCTAGCTATGAATATGTAGATGTGGATATATAACCTAGAGTAACCACGAATACCAGAAAAGTTTGAAAACAAAACAAAGCAAAAATCACAGGGGAGTGTGGGAGGAGCTCTAGGGAGGGAGATATTAGAATACAGATGGTATAAATGGGAAAAAATGGGAAGGAGGACAGATGGATGTTATCAGAGGGCTAAATAACATTAACAATGTTAGAGAAAGTCATCAGTAAATATTATTTTCTAAGAACTTAAATAGACATACATAACACACACACACACACACACACACACACACACACACCATACACATTATCCCATTTGGGGTAATAATGATCCCCTTAAGTATTCTAGACTAATAAATTACAAAGTGTCGGTCATGGAAAACCTCCCTTTGAGTTACTGGTCTTAAGAGGAATCAAAGGAACTCCTAAATAATATAGTCTTCTGCAACTGCCCTTGGTTTCCTTCCAGAACTTGACAGTAAAGCCCTGTTGCTGAAGGTATCACATACTTTAGACACAAGACTTGGAGAAAACAGTCTAGAACTCACCACAAAGCTGCTGCCTTGAGTATTATCTCTCATAGTAATGGAAGATTCTTTGCAAGCTATCAAGGGAGAAAAGCAGTGACACTCAGCTGTAACATCTATCAACTACAACAGCCAGCCTGACAGGATATATTACAGGCTGCAATGGTGGCACTTATGTCTTGGTAGTAACCAACAGGTCTCTAATTGGACTTAAGGATAGCTCAATATGTAGGAATTCATTCCTGATACTAACCAACTACTAAGGGCAGAAGAAGTATAACAGCCTAGAAGAAAATCTACTGCCACTTTCCTAAACCACTATAATTTCTAACTGAATTTGAAATTCTTGTCTTTATACCTACAGACACTGTACCTGTCACTCATCTTTCTATTTTATTAAGATTAATTTTTTCCTAGACCTATCTTAGATCCACTTCCATTTATTCAACAGTGCAATCTTATTCTATACTTGAATACCTCAAAGATTCTGAGTATTAGCATGCATGAAATTCATTTAATTATTAGGGAAAACATGTTCATTTTCTTAATTGTGCATCTTACATTCAATGGATAGAAAATAAGCTCTTTACATTGCAAGAATGTAGATCAAAACTTTTCTGATATGTATTTAAAATACCCATATTATTGGTACATATTTGGTGAAACTACTTTCAACTATCCATGAATGTGGCATCATGCTGTGCAGCCTTTTTAGTCTTAAGTCTTCACTTAGTGAAATGTAAAAAATATAAATCTATGTTGACTTGCATATTTCATTAATGTCCCACTGTCTAAATGCACCAAATTTGTTTATGTATTTTCATATTGAAAAAAAGTCCTGGCTACTTCAAGTTGGGTTAACTGCTAATTAAAAAACTATAATTGCACACAGAAAGAATTTTATGAGGCTGTGTTTTCAATGCCCTGGAATAGAAGCTTAAGATTGCTGGGATACATGAAAATGTATGTTGAACAATCTAAGAACCTATAGTGACTGTATCATTTTATTTCCTACCACTAAAGAATAAAAATTCCCTTGCTTAATCTTCTTTAGCATTTTGTGTTGTTTGTTTGTTTGTTTGAAATTTTAATTGTCGCTTTTGTCCACTGATTTCATAATTATTAACTAATGAGATATAATTTTCACAAAATAAAAATGAACATTTATTATGTAAATTGAATGTTATAAATGTATACACATATAGCCATCAATGGAAACTAATATTTCCAAAGTGCACATTTATGTCAGGCCAGTCAGTCCATTGAAAATCCTACTTAAAAAGAATGATTTGATTTCTCTCACAGTATTTCAGATGTATTTCGATGTTTTCTTTTGTGTTGAATTTTATTTATTATTGTTGTACATGATGGATTTAATAATGACATTTTATTCAAGTATATTGTATTTTTACTATAATTAATTTTACATACATCTTTATTTTAATAAAATTATATAGTAAATAATCTTTTTATCTTGCTTCTTTAATGTGACATGAGGTTTGGAGGTGTTGAAAAAGCTACTACATATATCAATAATTGTCTTGTAATTTTATTGTCAAGTCCATTGTTTGAATATAGAACAAAATAATGACCTATTTAATTTTTCATGAGCATTTGAGTCAATTTTATCTTTTGGTCATTATAAGTAAGGGTATTATGAACATTTAAATAAAATAAATTAATTTAATTTTATTGATAAAATAATTAAAGAATAAAATTGTTGATTATATGAGATATGCTTAACTTGCAGGAAATTCACATGGTATTTTTCTAGAGTAATTATATGAATTTACTCTTCTAAAAGTGATATATGAGAGAGACCATACTTTACACGATATCACTAGTGACATTTTATTTTATCAGTCTTGTATATAGCCTTTCTAGTTTCAATACAGTGTCAACATTCTAGAATGTTATTGGTTGTTTGTATTATTTTGTAAAATTTTAACTCTGTTAGAAATTTTATTAAGTTGTTATTGATTATATTATTGGGTTTTATGAGATATTTACACATAATTGAATCGTGGTTTTAGCCATAAATCTCTACTGTGAATAGGTTTTTAGCGCCTGGTTTGATTTTTGGCTTTGTAATTACATCGAGAGGGTAGAAAGCTTTACTTTTGATGAAGAAGATAAATTATTGTTTTCAGAGGTTTGTTCTTCATATTCTGCATAAGAAATATTGCTCCATCACAAGATCATAAATATTTACATTTCTTTTTTGAGATGTTTTATAGTAAGAGTTATTACTCTGGGACATATGACATGGTTTTATAAATTATGTAAATCAACTGTTGATGTTCTTTTATTTCCATATGCTTCATTTACATGTGCTCAGAAAGATGACCTTTCCACATTGCCACAGTTTGACAACTTTGTGCAATAATTATCTACATATGTGGTGTATTTCTGCAGCTTCCATCATTTCACTGTCAATATCATTTCACATTTAAACTAATACCATGTATTACTTACTATTATACTCTCTTGAGATCAGTAAGTTTACCTTTGTTCTTCAAATTTTCTAGGCCACTCTAAATATTTTGAAGTTCTGTACAAACTTTAGATTGAGCTTTCCAATTATACAAGACAATCCATTGGAATTATAACTGCAATTTCAGTGAGCCTAGACCTAAACGTGGAGATAATGTGTATTTTAAAAAACACTGAGTCATTTTGTAATCAATCATAGTATGTTTCACAAATTACTTCATTAATTTCTTTCAAAACATTTCAGAGTTTAAAGTGTCATGATGGTTAATGTTCATTGCTCATTTGATAGAATCTACAACCACATGTGAGATGGGGTTCTGGGCCTGCATATGAGAAATTATTTTGATTACATTGTGCAAAGTGGTAATATGTAGCATGAATCTTAGCAAGTCTTATTAATTCAACAAACCCGGGGCCAGTGATTGGGGTCAATGCTGGTAGATCAGAGAGACAGAACAAGTCACAGCTATCTCACCTCATCTCACCGGATCCTCAGCTGGTCTTGTCTCCTCAGACTGGAGGCCTCTGAGTCCTCATCCAGAATGGGTCTCAGCTGAATTGCTGCTCAAAAGCCTGAATGCTTAACCAGCAAAATGCTTAACCAGCCAAATGCTTCTAGTTTCTGGTCCTCACGCCTCATATACCTTTCTGCTTTCTACCACCACTCCCTGGGATTAAAGGCTTGCTTTCTGGGATTAAAGGCGTGATGAGTCACCATGCCTATCTGTATCCTTGAACACATGGATTTCTGCCTCTGGAATGCTAGGATTATAGGTGTGTGCTACCACTGACTATCCTTTATGTTTAATATTGTGGCTGCTCTGTCTCTGACTCCAGATAAGTTTACTAGCATGCACAATATTTGAGGGAACACAATACCACAGTAATATCTGTCTTATTTGTGGGTAAAACCATTTCCTGACCAGGACATTCTGAGCTGACTGCATAAAATAGAAACAGTGAATTGCATTCATACCTTTGTTTCCTGATTGTGAATGCACTACAACTCCCTACTTCACACTCCTGCTACTGTGAATTTTCTACTATGATGTATGAGTTAATACATGATACCTTGAATTATGAGCTAAAATAACTCCTCTCTTCCTTGTTTTTGTAAGAATATTTTATTACAACTACAGGAAAAGAAAGTAAGACAAACGTATGTCTTGCAAATACTTTAACATTTCCAGCTTTTCTTGTACCTTATGAGACTGTATGTAGTGATGTTATTGGATTGACTAGTTGTTTATTACTCATATTGAGAAACAAACAGGTTTTGTGTAATGATCTTGTTACTTGCTCCTTCAACAATTTCCTTTAAGAATTCTAACACATATTCTCAAAAACCCTGTGCCTTTTCATAAAAGACAGCTATGTAATTTATGGCAGGGAAGTCAGATGTTGCTTCCAAATAATTTATTTTTTAACTTTATTAGAATTATTAATTTATATTTATTCAGAACCAAGGAAAATAAATGCACTTTTAATTTCTCCAAACATGCTGCAAAAAAATCTAGATTTTTTTCATAATAATAGGTCATGAGGTAGTGATATGAGTAAGAATGCCTACCATAGATTTTAATGTTTTAATACATGGTACCAAAGTTAGTGGCAATTATTAGAGAAGTTCAGAGGTGTGGCTTTGTTAGAAGTCAGTATGTTACCAAGTGGGCTTAAAGAACTTAAAGACTCTGCTACTTCCATTCATTCTTTCTGCTTCATAGTTATATTTGAAGAGTTGAGTTCTCAATTACTTGTTCCTGCCACCATGCTTGCTGCATGCTGCCATGTCTTTTCACAATAATTGACTGTTTTCTTTTATTAAACATATTTTCCTGCACTGTATTTTGAGCATATTCTTTACCCTCCCCCAACTTCACAGACACTTCCCATTTACCTATCCATCCAGCTTCATGTTCTCTGTCCCACTCTAAAAAAAAGTACTCTAATCCCTTTGGAACAATGATCCAATATAAGCTCTTCCTTCTCTAAGTAGCCTTTGCTGTGATATATACATATATATGATATATTTTATAATACATTAATATTTCTATATTAATATATTTATATATAATATTATATGTATGAAATCATATCAAGGCAAAATTTAATTCAGAAATCCACAGCTGGTTTGTCATTTGACCTCTGATTAATATAATCGCAAATAAACAAACTAATAACAAAGCCAAAATATTTGACTCTATGAATCTAGAAAAAGCAGTTGACGATTTTTGCCGTCATTTGCTGTAAGTTTCACAAAACCAGGAGTGAAAAAAAAGAATCAATATAATTAAGAAAAAAATTCAGCAATCAGCTTCTGTATTAGTTACCTTTCTGTTGTGATAAAATATGGCTAAGGTAGGTTTTTAAAGAAAGAGTTCAGTTTTTTTTATGGTTTCAAGGAGATGAGTCCATTATGATGAGGATGTGTGTCAATAAGAAGCAGATCTCACAACCACAAACACAAGCATAACTGAGTCTTTGAACCCTTAAAGTCCAACTCCAGTGACATACTTCCTCCAACAAAGTCTTACCCCCTAAACTTCCCCAGAGTCACAAACTAGAGATGAGGTGTTCAAACATCTGAGACTATGGGAATAATCTCACTCAAATTACTACTTTCCACCACCTATCCCTATAGGCTCAATCAAATTTTAAAGGCCCCCATAATCTCTCTTCTCCAACTCTTTCAGTACTCCCATTCACTCCTAAATTCGTGACCATTTTCTTTATTCTTGTTACAGTTACAGCTCAATTTTCTAAGCCCTGTATCTGAAGTATGTGGTATCTTCAGCAACAGGAACTTACTTTTAAATTCAGGATGACAAACAAGAACAACAGCAACAAACTCTGTTCCTTAGGACAGGTAGATGTTAGGGTGGGCTGACCCAAGGTCCATAATGTGGATCTGTATGATAGCTTAGCTAGTTGGTCCGGGCCACTGGGACCACTCCCTTCAGGTGAGGGGAAGAGCCAGCTCTCCCATGACCATGATGAGGGGTATAGCCATCTCTCCTAAGTGCAGAGTATTGCCTGCCTATGGGGTCAGGGTCAGCTCTTCTGCTGCAGTGTCCAACGAAGGGTAGGATCCGCTATCCCAGGATCAGTGAGGGGTAGGCCCAGCTCAGCACAGCCTTTGTATTTCAACATGCATGGTTTCTATAACCCCTGTGGCAACACGAGCCACGTACATCATCACAGACCCCAGCAGCAGCAGGAACATGGTCCCAGAAATGGCCCTCAGCAGCAGCTTGAGCCCATGTCACTATGCTCTAGGTGATAGCACAGGCCACCCCAGATGAGTATGGCCTCAAGTGGCAGTAAGACCCTCAGACACCAACAGGGTCTCAGGTGGTTGTCCAGACCCTGGATGTCTGCACAGGCCTCGGTGGTAACAGGAGCCATGGATATCACCTCAGATCCTGGCTGCTGCTGGGCCATGACCCAGACATGGTCCTAGGCACCAGCCCAGCCCCAAAGTACACCCTGGCCCTGTGTGGCACTATAGTCCACACATATCAGTATGGTTCTGGTAATGGCATGGCCTCAGACATCAACATGGGCACAGGTTGAGGGCTAGACTGCTGGCATCCATGTAGTCTTTGGTGTTAATATGAACCACGGACATCAACACAGACCTTGACTGTGATAGGACTATGGACACAGACATGGCCCTCGGCAGCAGCTCTGGTTAAATAATCTTACAAATTAATGTCTTATGTCTTTTTTTTTCAATCTGTATGCCTCTTCTTCTGTCCCTAGTCAAAGCCTCTCCTTCTCCATTTTTCCATCCTCTACTTCATACCACCTATGTCCTATTATTATCCCTATTTCTAGAGCTCTTTTCTTCCCACTCCTCCATCTTTTTTTAATTTCCTTTTTTGAGCTAGAATAGCTCAGAATGACCTTGAATTTTGCATTGTTTCCTAGGTTGCCTTTGAACTCAGCAGTATACTGCCATGTCTACTCCAATGATGAAACTATAGATGTGAGCCCTTATGCCTGGCTGAAAATAGATTTTCTTGAATAAATGTTTCTCTGTTTACTTTATAGTGTTAGGGTCATTTCTAGTGTTTTTTAAATAATTGAGTTTTTTTCCCTCCAACTACATTTTCTTTTTTTTTTTTTTTCTGTAATGAGAGCTCTACTTAGTTGTATAATAATTCTTAGTTGAGACTACTGTCTCAGACATGTTAATCAGGTTCTTTTTTCACTGATCTCTTTCATTACTATTCCCTTTTTGCTTTTTATTTTCAGTTGGACCCTCAATTAGTTGCCCCTACCATCATGAACACATTGTGTAGTCCAAAAAGGTATTGAAATAGTAATTCTCCTCATTCATTCCCCTAAATGGTTCAGTAAAGGCCTGTATAGCTAGTCCAGATAGAACTTGAACACTTCAAAATCTTCTGCAAATATTTTTTGAATGCTACTTAGGTGATGCTGATTTTTTAAAGCCTTTATTATTGTACATTACAAAAAAGGTACTCTGAGAGTAAAATTGTTATAGAACATTATATAATTGATTATTTTCAAAAGATTTGTCTTTCATATGAGAATTTCTATAAATTGATAGGATATATCACACAAGGGCAAAATGAATTGCCTTTGATGATTTTGAAAATTGTATTTTGATTCGACTTTATTTTCTGTTATAATCACATATTCATTCAGTATGACACATTTTGCCTTTCCCAAGCTGGTGGCATTTTAAGTAATCAATATTATAATGATATTTCAACTTGGACAACTGTCTCCTTGCATCTATTGTTTTATAAAATTACTGGCACAATTTCTATCCTTTGGCAAATAAACAATGTATTGGTATTTTTTTATTTTACTTGTATTTATCTTGTATTTTACTCCCCAAAAATATTTAAATTAACAAATTATAATTGGATGCATAGCATTGCTACTTAAATACTAAAAGTTAACCAAAATTATATACACCATGTTATTTGTGTATATTAATTCCCATGGTCACAGCATAACGTTGCTGTGATTTTTAGGACAATTAATGACCTAAGCAACAAATCATAAAGCTGATCTTACTTCCATCAGATTCTCTTGTATTTAAATATAAAGCCAGCTTTCTTGATATTAAAATCAATTGGAAAACTATAAGGCTATTATCTTGCTACAATAGATGATTTAAATAGGCAAAAAGCATAATTTGCAACCAGCTAAACAAAAAATAAAAAGTGCAAATGTGTAAAAAATGAATCAAAATAAACTTCTTATGATATTTTAAATTAGTTTAACCTCTGTGTGGCGGTGTCTGAATAAAAATATGTCATAGTATACAAAGATCTTGTGGTATAAAATTACCTGTATATTTGCATTTACCAGTATATTATGCAAAACAGCCAATTTATAGTCATTCTACATACCTATCAGATGATGAATGAATAAAAAATATCTTGTATGTATATACAAAATGTTATCCAGCTATAAATTAATCTTCAAAACTAGGATGGAACTAGAGGTCATGTTAAATGAAGTAAAAGAAAAAAATCTTATAAAGTCAAGTGTCAGTATCACACGTTTTCCCTTATATGTGGAAACTAGGACCTAAAAAGAACATTGCAGTAATAGAAAAAAAGAAAGAAGACACGAAAAAATGGTTAATCAGGGGGCAATAGCAGTGCTGAGTATGATCAGAATACATCTTATGCACGTATGGAAACATGATAATGAAAATCCTTAATGGGTAAAATAAATGTAAGTCAAATAAAAGTATGATTGAAAGCCTCAGTAATGAACTAGAGTAATTAAAGAAGGCATATCTGATTTTGAGTACAGGTCTTTCTAAATATCTCAGTCAAATGAAAAAAGAAATGAAGACAAAATATGACCCTTTTCACATCATAAATATTCACCCATTGTACACTTTGGGAGTTAGACAAATTAGAACTAAAAGAAAACAATAGGGCCAGGCAGTGGTGGCGCACGCCTTTAATCCCAGCACTCGGGAGGCAGAGGCAGGCGGATCTCTGTGAGTTCGAGGCCAGGCTGGTCTCCAAAGCGAGTTCCAGGAAAGGCGCAAAGCTACACAGAGAAACCCTGTCTCAAAAAACCAAAAAAAAAAAAAAAAAAGAAAAAGAAAAAGAAAAGAAAGAAAGAAAAAGAAAAAGAAAAAGAAAAGGAAAACAATAGAATAGCAAAGTTATTCAATAAAATAATTAGTCAGTGCCCTTCCCCAAATCTTGGAAAAGCCATACATATCCATGGATAGGAGAATCAACTGTACTCCAAACAGGGCTAATAAAAAAAATATGCTCCATACAATGTTTAATAGTTTCAGTAAAGCTGTCAAAAGTACCAGCAGAGACAGAGTTTAAAAACCGCAATGTAAATGTATCAAGCACATTTCAAAAATTCTCTCATAAGACTAAACACATTTCCTTAACAGATACTCTAAAGGTCACAAGGAAAGAGAATGTCACAATTTCTAAAAGAAATCAACAGCCAGCCACAAGTACTATACCACACAAAGTTGTCCTTCAGAAATTAAGGAACAATAAAGAATTTTCAGAATAAGCAAAACACAAAAGGGTTTATTAACAACACTTTGGCTTTACACAAAATGCTAAATGGAATCCTATATCATTAAGTAAAAGATACATAACTAACATCATTAAAACATATAAAAATATAATACTAATTGTCAAAGTAGACTTAAAAAATAGAAATAAACAAGAATCATTCCCTATAAGCACATGAAACAATAAACCCCAAGGACAGAGCTGCTGAAGTGGATAAGCATAGCTACCACATGACCCTGGCAAACTGAATTCCATACTGGATCCCACATAGAGGTGAAAAGTGAGGACAGATTCCATGAAGTTGTCATCTTACTTCCATACATGTCTACATACATGTATACTACATAATACACAAAAATAATAAATAATAATAAATTATGTTTAGAAAAAACAAAAATAACCCACAAAGATGAACAATTAAGATGTGAATAGAACAAAATATATACAAAATAGAAGCAATTTAAGCAAGCAGGAGTAAGTCATTGCATATCAATAATAGTCCTGAATGCAAACCAACAAAATATCTGCTTTTCTTGACTTATATAAAAGCTTATATATATATATGCTTAATCAAGATATTTACTTGATTCAGTGGTTTAATTGCTAAGATTGTGTAGTGCTTTGTGTAGTGGGTAGCCATTCCAGCTTGGTTCTGGAAGTTCCAACCCCCATTGAGACTCTGGCAACTGTCACGCCTACGAGGCGGGGCGAGGGGAGGCGCCTGGGGACCCGAGAGCTGGATGGGCCAGCGCTCTCTCTGGGCGCTCGCTCGGTGCCCAGTTGAAACCCACTCACAAAGACTTCCCGACCCCCATGAGAAATTAGTACTGTTACTGCCTTTCTCATTTTATGAGTTCTACAATATAATTTTACAAGTTCTCCCCTCATTCCCTTAATTTCTTACTAGACACAGCTCACTTTGGAGAATTCAGCTTGGACATTTTTCTTGGGAGAGCCCTTTTAGACTGCTTGGACTTATGTGAGCACTTACTTTGAGTTAGTAACTTCATTTCTATTCCTGTACAACATACTTCTACACAAAAGGCCAATAGTCATAATGGTATTATATTGGAGACCTTCAATTGTCTTTTTACTTTTATTCTTTTGTCTTTTTTTAAAACTTTTGTTGATTCTTTGTAGATTTCACATCATGCATTCTGATCCTACTTACCTCCCTGTCCCTTGAATCCACCCTCTGCCCTTGCCACCTCCCCCAAAACAAAACCTAATTTAAAAGAAAAAAAAACAAAAAAGGCAAATAAAACAAGGAAACAAATCAAAACAAAACAAACAACACGAAAAAGGAGAAGGTTCTTGTGGTGGAAGCTGTAGTGTGGTCCTTTGAGTCACAGTTTACTGTTTAGTCCACGTATCACTACTTGCAAGTGTTCATTGCCACGAGTCATTGGTTTGGCTTGAGGCCTCAGGCTTCTGATGCACCACCAATGATGGGCTCTCACTGGGGCTCCTCTGGGATATTCTTGAGATTCTGCTGTTTTGGATCTGTAGGTTTATATATTTCACATGCTCTAACAGTTCGTAGATGCAGTGGATGTTGGGGTGGGCTAACAACCCCAGCTATGAGCTATATTATTGTATGAAACCTATATGGTCTTATAATAAAAACCTGGAGCCAGATGTCAGGGTGAAAGCTGAAAGATCAGAGAAGCAGAACAAGCCACAGCCACCACCTCTTTCCTTACAAACTCCTCAGGCTGAAAGAGCACGAGTTCATGTCTCTTCCTGTCTTATATTTCTTTCTCTGTCCAACCATACCACTTCCTGTCTCAAACTTCCTAGTCCTGGGATTAAAGGTATGTGTCACTAGTGCCTGGCTCTGTTTCTCTTTTAGACTGGATTAACCTCATGTTACCCAGTATGGCCTTGAACTCTCAGAAATGCAGATGAATCTCTGCTTCTGCCTCCCTAGTGCTAGGATTAAAGCTGTGTGCCATCACTTCCTGACCTCTATGGCTAACTCTGTTCCTAACTCTGTCCTTTGATCTGAAGACAAGCTTTATTTCTTAGATGACAAACAATATATTACTGAACTGGTCAGCCTGCCAGCTTTCCCTAATAGTTACTTCCTAGGCCAGCTCTCCAGCACTGCCTAGGCTAGCTCACCCAATGCAGCCCACAGCGAGGAGTGGGGCCAGTTCTCCTGCTCTCAGGTCCTCAGATCAGGCTCACCCACATTCACACCACCAGGGCCAGAGTTCAAAACCTCAATGCTGGCTTACCTGCACTCCTCAGCCCAACAACACAGTCACCTCTAGTATGCTGCCCAAGCAAGATGCAGGGCTCACTCTTCTGAGTACTGCAGCTGGTGAGTGGCAGGGCTTCATTCTCTCACTCTCATGACCCTAAGCTAGCTCTCCAGCCTGCCTCAGGTGGTAATGGATGAGGGGGAATTGCACTTCTGTCTTAAGGAACAAAACCCTCCTCAGGAACACAACTCCCTTTCTTTCGTTTGATTTAAGGCACTCATAATCTTACTTCTCAGAGGTTTGTTTTATTTTAAAAATAACCATGACACTCCCTCCTGGCTTCCATCTGAAAGTTATCTTTTATGTTTACAGACCTCTTGGCTATGACAGGTCTTAGACAGTTTTCAGGATGGGTTAAGACTATCTCAGATTCTATAGACCTTGGAGATATTAATTCTCTGTGTCTTTGGCTCCAGCTTACTTAACCGCATGGGATGATTGATATCTTCTGTAGTACAGGCCATTAAGCTTCAGATGGTATTGTCTCAGGTATATTAATCACTACCATCTACATCAATACCTGCTTTTACCACCAAGTCTCTCTCTAGTCTACTTGCTAACCTGAAATATCCCAAACACCATTCAGTATACTATACAAATCTGAATGGACAATGCCCTCCTTAAGTATGAATCTAGACCCTGACTTCTGACCCAAAGACCATCAAATGACCACTCACCACAGAACTAGGGTGGGTATTTCTACTTCAATGGAACTCCAATTCAAAAGAAGGATATGAGGATGATTTTGATGCCACTAGCCCCTAGGATCCTATACTTCATTTATCTCTTTTAATATATAAATTAAGGCTGGAAATGACATATCATAGTGTTGAGAAGCCTGTTATTCATGCACCAAAATTATAAATAGAGAAGGCTACAAACAATATAAACCTAGTCACATCTCCAGATCCAGAGGCAAAAGGATGACTCTCACATCAAATAAATCATATATTTACTGGGGTTAATATTTGTTTTTCCAATGTTCTTCCAGGTACTTCTTATCCAGAAGTTGCATTGGTACCTTCCAAACATCTGTCTATTACCATACCTTTGGACCCATTCCATCATGGCACAATATATCCCCCTCCCTACTCCTTCACAGAAGACCTTTAAAGGATATATTTTCCTGCTCCTAGCTAAGCTGAAGCTTTTCAGAATACATTGGTCTGTCCAGCTCTAATAAATAAACTCTTTGCATGAAGGTTAATCCCACTTTGCTTGTCGTAAACCACAACTCACTCTAAAGCCTAATATAATCTAGTATGGGAATGGATTCTAAATATAGTTACACACACAGGATGACAAAACGTTTACTCTGTTTATTATATTTTCTTAGTAAAAAAACAGAGTTATGGCTAGATGAATCAAGTAAGACAATTGTGACAGTACTGGACACATGAATCAGCCATTGACATTGAACTGATAATTTTAATTCATAAATATCAAAAAGTAAAACAGTTTGTCAGATAATTTAGTACTTTTCATGACCTTGTCTTAGCATACTTTTCAGTCATTCTGTGTTCTACTACTCTGCAGTTCTATTTATTGTAGACTTGTTGATATGTTGTACCCATTTAACATTTTACAATTTTCTTCTTTTGATGTTACTTGTCTCCTTGTGAGAATTATTCCCCAACCCTCATTTTTCTCACTAAAACTCCATGTATTTCTCTGTGTTAAAAAATTTACCAGCACTTTAAAGCCATTTTCTACATTTTAATTGTGAAAATATTTAGAACAAAAAATACATCTATACTGAACACTATATGTTCACCTCTTACATGCATTACTTAGCAATATTTAGTTTATACCATAACTATTCATCCATTAAATACTTTATTTTCTGAATCATGTCAAAGTTATTTACACAGATCAAAAAATTAACCCTAAATATGCATATCATTTATTATAAAATGAATTATTTTGCTATTTTAATATCTCACTTGAATCCTTATATGAGTTTATTTGTACCTCTATTGATGAAATTATTAAGGCCACTCTATGAAGTTAAAAGGGAGGTTTATTTTGTGGGGTAACTTACAAGTGAGGGGATAGGTAACAGGGTCTGGGAAAGGTGTGGCTGCAGTCCAGCAGTGTTCTCTGGAAAACTCTGCTCAGTCTACCGCCAGCGTCCCGGGTCCAGGAACCAAGAGAGCCTGCACATCCGGATCTCGGGTCTTCAGGGTCCTCTCTCAGCCCTGCCTTGTAGGCGTTACAGTTACCGAAGCCTCAATGGGGGTTGGAACTTCCAGATCAAAGCTGGAATGGCTACCTACTACATACCTCTCTTGAAACTTTCCTTGAAGTTTGCATTGAAGTTGCTATCGAATATTTCATTCTTCTTTTAGAATGTACATTGCATTTAGTAAAAGTGAAATTATTATATTTTGGTCTCACTGAATGAAAATATATGATGGCTTGGTATATATTGAATCAAATTATAAACATCTGATTTGGTGCTATATCACTCATATGTCTTATTGGCACAACTGTATGCTAATCTGATGAAAAAAATCTGAGACCAATTTAATTTAACAGAACAATGAAATGAGCCCTAATGTTACATATTATCTGATACCAATACTTTGTTTTCAAATTCATGCTATTGTTTCATTCTATCTAGATTTTTCCCCTCCTTTTGATTTTGTATTCTTGTGATTGATTATGTCACCTATATTAGGTGCCAGTTCTTTCCAGGGCTTCCTTGCTACTATTTGTCTTTATTTCCAGTGGTTTGGTAATTTGGATATGTCAAATAGAAGACATAGTGCTTATTTTATGAGGATGGGTAAAGATTTCAAATTTTAAAAAGGAAGAAAATAGCATATGCTTAGGTTGCTAAGATCTGCAATAAGAAAGAATTTGTGATAGGAATAATATCACTTTATATCCACAAAATTGCAAAGTAGATTTTTGTTAGTATTGGCACATATTGTTTGTTTAACCTTTCTTTCAATGTTTGACACTTGTTGGAAACTTCTATTAGAGCTCTGTTCTCTAATCTCATAAACCTTGTCATAGTTTTGTATTTTTTTCTCTTTTCTACTGTGTGTGTGTGTGTGTGTGTGTGTGTGTGTGTGTGTGTGTGTATGACACAATTAGTCACATTAGATTTAGTTATACGGAAAGTAAAAGGTGGTAGTTGATTATTTGAGAAGAGGAAACAGTTTTACAGGAAGAGGAGGTGAAAAGAGTCATTAATGGTTAATGACAATGGTGTATACACTCACGTTTTATATATACACATATATATGTATATGTCTATATGTATGTATGTATATATATACATATATATTCTATATGCCATAATACAATACAATTTTATGACACATACTATTAATAACATTTAAAAGTTGTTATTACTTTTCATGTTTAATTTAGATAGAAGAGAGTGAAGAAAGAATAGACATAAATGCTGTTCTTTGTGAATTCTTAGTCCAAGAAATAGTGTGGATATGTAAATAGATAATTAAAGTGGTGTTTTCTAAACATAGTGAGAAGATAATGGCCAGGATTCTAGAATAATGGACATTTTGAGGCTAAAATCTAAAGGATGAAAAAATCTAAGTTGAAGAAGCATTCCAGACAGAAAAGTATAGTCGAATTTATAAGCAGTCTTATTAAATAAAAAATAGGGGTGAAAGCCTTAGAGATCAGAGAAATAGGAACAGCCACCAGCTAACCTTAGCTCATCATGCTGCAGTGTCCAAAGTGCCACAACTTCTGGTCTACCCAGGCTTTTATTGACTTGCTTTTCTGCCCTCTCATTGGCTGTCTTAGTCCAGCTACCTCACTTCCTTGTCACTGCCTGTCTGTACACACCTCCAGGTTTCTATGCTTGGTACTGGGATTAAAGGCATATGTTACCACACTTGGCTCTGTTCCCTAAAGTGGCCTTGAACACACACAGACCCTGCTTGCTAAGTGATAGCACTAAAGCTGTGTGTTCCACCATTTTCTGACTTCTATGCCTGTCTAGTGGCTATTCTGTTCTCTGACCCCAGATAAGTTTATTAGAGTGCACAATACATTGGGGGACACAATATCACCACAGAAAAGTATGCTTAAAATGCCTAAATTTCTGAAACTTCCTTAGTAACTCAAAATATACTTTCTTACTCATGACAAAGTGTCTAACAACATAGAAAAATTCACTTTTTTTTATCATATCACCAGACATCTGAACTTTAAAACACTGTTTATTGCTGCAAGAAAGTGTAGAAATTCATTGAACCTAGACAATTTGATTGATCTGATGGCAGCCAGAAAGCAATTTTCTCTTACCGAACTTAACCAAGTATAAGAAAATAAGACTTTTAAATTTTTTGAAAGTGTACTCTTTGCTAAATTGCTGTGATTTTATTTAAGATCTGGGAATTTGATGTATATGAATCATGCCTAAGTTTTATATGGCTGATTTTGTATTGCCAACTTCATGGTTTATTAAAATTACCAAGAACTCAGTTTAGCAAGTTTCTTGACAAATTAATGTATTTAAAATCGAATTTTTGTAATCATACAATTGCAGAAAAAAACATACTAAGTCCTGTGCATATGGTTATATTTCTGAGCCTATGCAATATTTCCATCTACTTGGCATTGTGAAAGAATATCTACAGACACCTGCCCTCACCTGCACATATCCACACATACATAATTAAAACTATGGCATTAAAATTTCAGTAAACAGTCAGTAAAGATGGCACATGACTTTACTTCCAGCAATTAGGAGTCAAAGGCATTTGGCATATTAAGAGTCAACTCACTTGTCAGATTGACTTTTGGAGTATCACAGTACTTGTATTCAAGGAACTTTTTTTCTTTGCAATAGCTCTAACCCATAAACATAAGTTATAAAGTGCTTACTTTATGTGAAAGGGTGAAAATGTGGCAATATATAAAGAAAAAAACAAGAGTGCTTTGGTTTCTACTATTTATGATGAGACTAAATCTATTGCTGCTATTCTAAAAAGGGAAAGAAATTAATATTTTGATAAATTAACAAATTTCTCAAATTAAAAAATTATTGAAGAGTAAATTAATAAAAAGAAAAATAAAAAATTTCAAAAATAAATAGTAAAGATAATATACATGGGCACTGGTAATTTTCAGCAGAAGTTCTGGTATGTAGGCACATCAATTCTTTGGTCATTAATGGTAATAATGTGTTAAAATGTGTGCTTATATATTGCAATAATTAATGGGTTTAAATATGAAATTGACTAATTACTTTTGTATCATTTTAGTTAATTGATTTAGATAAAGTTAATGAAAATATTGTAATGCATCAATCTGAATCCTGTTGTGAATGTTTGTCTGTTGCAATGTAAAGTGCAAAAGTTATTAGTATGATATGTTAATATGGAATGATGAATTTGTGTATGACTATACAGGAAAATGTGAAGTTTGTAGAGTTTGGTATAATCTGTGATTTTATGAGTCTACTGGGATTATTTGAGCATAGCATGCTCAGATAAGAGGGGGGTTACTGTACAACTCAATTGACCTTGATGAGGATTCTGGTTGGTACATTACAATATTTTCATTAACTGACTTGAGGTCTTGTCCTGACTTCCCTCAATGATGTATTGTGACCTGGGCATTATAATAAATAAATGTTTTCCTCCCCCAAGTTGCTTTTGATCAAACAAACTCGGACAGAGGAAATATAAATTTCCTAATCAGGTAGAACTGACCAGGTTTTCAGTGACTGATCCTTCAGTGTTTATATCATTTTCACACAGAAGTAAGTGCAAGTGAAGCCGCAATCATATTTTCTTTAAAGCCCAAGGGTGTCACATATAGACTTCTGGTATACACCTCTAGCTAACTCTAAAATATGGGATGAATTCTGAATATTTCTATCACCTGGGTAACCAGAAGCATAGATCTGGCTGCATGTTTTGCAACCAGAAAGATTTCAAAGCAAGAGTAGGAGACAAGATAACTGGAAGTTCGCATATTAAAACTACCTTGGCAGTGTACAATATGGTAAAGTAGTCTTGTAATGTTGACAATATTTGATGAAAAAGAACATTCATAATCAATTTACTATTGATTCAGGAAATTCCTCTGACAAGTAAAAATATCTACTGCTTTCAGCAGTCTGATGGAAAATTGGCTGTTATTCTCCACAGCTTGTCAGACTCAATAACACAGACAAGACATACTCGAAAGGAGCATAGTTAAACAATCCAGAAGTTTTACTCTTTTCTCTATACACATGCAAAGAAATATCTGCATTACCATTTCCACAACACTGATAAAGGACTATCAGAACCTATTAAAAGAAACAGATTAAATACTATGCTAATTAGGGTCATTCTAAAGTTCTTTGTGAAAACATATGTAAAAGAAAAGCTCTAGAAACAGTTTGACAAAAGTCAGGATGTGGGATGGTGAGGCATGAGAATATTTTAAACTATCCTAGGTGGAATTGCATGTGTGCAATGGCAAGAGGAACAGATATAAGTAAAAATTGTATGAGGTAAGGCAAGAACAAAATAGATCAAGGATTATGGTCCCATTTCTGGGTTTAATTCCAAAAATTCCTGCAAGTCATATGCTATTTGAGACTCAGTTTTCTTATCTGTAAAATGAAAGACAATGATATCTCTTTCCAAATGATTATCATGAGGACAAAATTAGACCATGTAGGTAAAAAATTCTAGCACATGGTTTAGCATTTGGAAGACTCTCACCACATGTGGATTTTCATCTTCCCTGTTTATCTCTCTTGGAAGTGAATACAGCCAGATGGGGAGAGTTAATTGAAAAGAACATTAAAAGGCAAACTGGAAAATTTGAACTTGCTATGAAAGCTGATTGAAAAACCCAGTTGCTCTTTCAGGAAGTAAGTGACCTATTTATAAGTAAAGTATCAATAAAAATTGCAATGTAGTATGGAAAATGTTCAGTAAGCAGGCACTTTCAGAAGTAATTATGGAATGTAAATTGTGGTAAGTGATTGTGGTGATATTTTATTTGTGCTAAAATGTGATATTTTATTTGTGCTTTAATAAAGCTTGCCTGGAGATCAGGAGGAAAGGTCAGCCATTTTCAGTAAACAGAAAGTCAGGCAGCACACACCCTTAATCCAATTACTTATAGGGCAGGGTCTCTGTGTGTTCAAGGCCATACTAGGGAACAAAGCCAAGCATGGTGACACATGCCTTTAATCCCAGTACTAACCATAGAGACTTGGAAGTCTGTACAGACAGACAGTGACAAGAATGTAAGGTATCTGGGCTAAGTTAGCCAATGAGAAGGTAGAACAGCAAGGCAACAAAGGCGTGGGTAATACAGGAAATATCTCACATTTAGAAGCTGCAGAGTTGGTGAGGTAAGGTTGGTTGGTGGCTTTCCCAATTTCCCTGATCTCTCTAAGGCTTTCACCCATATATTTGGTTACATGTTTTTTATTTAATAAGATCATTTATAAATTCATCTACAAGTAATATAAAAAATAACAGGGCTAAATAAAAGAAAAATCAAGGGGGTTACATAATTTAGAATGGAGAGAATGAAGATAGTCTTTCTGTGAATGTAACACTTAACTTGTACTAGAAAAATGAATAGCAGTTTTCAAGGTGAATTAAGAGAAACAAAATGCAATTTCTGCAGAGAGAAAGGTACACAATGCCCCAGTGTGGGGCAGTGTTTTATTCACCTGAAGACCTAAAAGCCTGTAGTAACTAAAATAAATGGTTGAGAAAAAAAAAATGAGGCCAGAGATGTGAGCACACCACTGTGACTGAAGAGACTTATGATAAAGTTTTTATCTAGTTCAATTTATTATTAAAATATTACTCTTGCCGCAGTGACATAATGAATGTAAACCAAAAGTGATAGTGAGGATACAAGTTAGGGGTGGTAGAATAGACTATATAAATAAAAGATATAGGTCTAATTTGAAGAATAATTTTTGATAAATTTGATACAGATGGTAAAAGTAAAGTACAATTTGTGGAAGATATGTAGAATTTGGGACTGAAGAAATACATAGGCTGTGAGAAATTTATGAATAGAACTTCTGTAGGTACAGAATCAATAATTATTTCTACATAGGGCTGTTATTAACATATAAAAGATCCAAATGGACCTTGCAACTCAGACTGTGTGTATGTATATTAGGTGTAACATGTAAAATATGTATGTTGGATCTAATAAATGGGAAAGTCACCCATCATTTTTAAATTATATTTTTAAATTTCTTTCTACAAATTTCAAAGTATTTTTATGTATTTTTCTGTAGTTAAAAATTATAAAGCAGTGTCTTTAAAATTTATTTAAGATAGAACCTATGGAAGTAAAAAAAATTAATCTTGCTGTCATATTAATTCGATGTTTATTTTATTTTAATAAACTAATGAATATGTTAATTATTTCCCTATCAGAGAGTAATATCTACTTACCAGATCAAATATGTAAAACATCTTTTGAACTTGCCTATAAAAGACATGGGTTAATATCACCCTTAAATATGTATAATCTCCTGTGTAATACATAGCTGTGCATTATATAAAAGAAATACTGCATCTTCATCCTCTCACTGTGTATGTGGTAAAAATCCTTTAAAAGTATTATTGCTAAGCCAATTGTTTCCTATAGGCTTAGGAGAAAGAAGGGAGACATTCTCCTCCACCAGAAATTGTAAACAAGCCATTTGCTAGCCTGAGAGAAATTTAGCAGACTGAAAAATAATTGTAGTCTGCAGGATCAAGGCCAAATTAGTAGCGTCTAGGTTGAATTTTAGTCTCGATTGCATGTATGTTCAAATATAACCATTCGTTAGCAGTGAATCTTCTTTTAAATTCTTTTGAACTAAAAAACAGGAAAATGCAAAGGCACATTCATTATCCAGAAAAGAATAAGGACATGAACTGTGTACACATAAATGACATACAGTTTCTCTGTCTCAGTCTCTTCAACTCTCAGTAAGCATAATGCAATAAGAATCTAAAAAAAATCTATCCCAAAGTTAGAATGTACAGACTTCTAACAGTCTGTTAGGGTTTGTTGTTCAGAAATGTGTCTCTATATTCTATATTCACTTAACATGAGTTGAAAGACTCCCTAGATTTCAGAGATATTATTATGTCTGAATATTTTGCACTCATTTGCATATCATGTTTTCTGAAGTGAACTATTTGCTTGTTCTAGACAATTGAGAACTTGATTTTACAGTACACTAATTTTATGAAATTTCTTTTATGAAAAGGAGTCTGACCATTTTAATGACCTGATAAAGATGTTAATCAAATGGCTTTTGATGATTCAGTAATACTTCTTAAAATAATTAAGATGTTGATTGTCCAGAAGACAGTGATGCACATCTAATTCAATGGGTGTTACTAGAGCAATCACTGTGCCACTTGTTTGAGAAAATTAGACATTGGTTCATTAGGACCCACTATAATTTTAGTTCAGATTCCCCAGGTCTGTAATAACCATGCCCATTGAGACCTATTTATTCTCTGTACAGGCAGTATTATAGTTGACAGAAGCTTAGGAGTTTTGTTTACTTACTTTTTGTTCTTGTAATTTTAAAACTTCTGAACTATTCCATGTTTTCTAACTCATGAAAATAGAAACACACCAGACTTCCAAAGTAAAGTTCAAAGGTTCTAGGTGAAAATGTAAGTAAGTAAGTATTTACAAGTATATAGAAACTTGATTTTTCAAAATGAAGGTATATAAACTCATTACATAGAATTCAGTTTCTGTTTTCTACATCTAAATGTAAAACTAAAAAATGTAAAACATGACAATAATAAAATACTACCTTTAATTAGAAACTGGACAATATCAATTAGCTAAAAGGTAAAATATTATTAAAAATATATATGTATAAATGTTTGTTCCAAAAAATGATAATGTATTGATGGGAATGTCTTTCTGTATGCTGTGAATATATGTGGCACTGATTGATTGATAAATACAATGCTGATTGGCCAGTAGCCATGTAGGAAGTATAGGCAGGATAAATAGACATGGAGAACTCTGTGAAGAAGAAGGCTGAGTCAGGCAATGCCAGCCTGCCATCCAGAGAGCAGCATGAAATGGCACACAGGTAAAGTCATAGAACACGTGGCAATGCATAGATTAACATAAATGGGATGAGTTTAAGTATAAGAGCTAGTCAGTAGTAAGCCTGAGCTAATGGCCATAGTTTAAAAATATTAGCCTGTGTGTGTTTACTTGGGTCTGAGCAGCTGCAGGATTGGTGGTTGAGAGAGATTTGTCCTAACCACAGGCCAGGCAGAACAAGAAAACTTTCAGCTACAATGTATATTTACTATCCCTTCACTAAATATTTTATATAGCATATATAATTTAGCATTCAGAACATTTATTAGATATATAAAGATTTGCAAAATATTGTCTGCATGGTCATTCATTAATTTAAACAGTATTTGTTAAACTTCATGTACAACAAATACCATCAAAGATACACATATTACTATAGGTGAAAAATGATAAACAGTAATGCGCAAAAATTCTGTGCCATTTTTATAACATATAGTCTAGCATATACCTATATATTGATTTCTCCAAACTATAAAGAACACATGTAAAAGTGATGTTTTATGAAATAAGTGAATGGATCTCTATTAAGGTAAATATGGGATAGATTTCATTAAAACAAAAATGTAAGGACAGGTATCACTGAGTCCTGTTTTGCTAAAACCTGAAGAATGAAAATTAAGAAAGACACAAGTATGATAATTCTTAACTGAGTACAGTTCAGAGCATAGAGTGTAAAGCACTTCTAAGAAAGTGATTCTAGACTTTGAACTTCTGACTGACTGATCCTTCTGACTCCACCTCCTCACTGTAGTATTGTAAGTGTGAATGTCCTCTTAATAAGCTGTGATTAAAAGTTATTCTTCAGAATTAGTAAAGATTTCTATGCAATGCTATATTTTTCATTATAGCATAAAATGTTACACATGAAAATAAATTCGATGGTAAATGCTGTTGACAACCTCCCAGAACTTGAAGATAAGTCCCTCCTGCTGAAGACACCACACACTTTGGACATAGGACATAGAGAAGTACAGGTGTAATTAACCTACAAGTATCCTTTCAGAAGAATAGCCCTCAGAATATGGATAGGTGCTCTGCAACCTCCAATGAAGAGGAACAGTTGGTATTCCTACCCATGTGTAAAGCCCACAAACTATAACCACAAGGTCCAGAGAAGTAAAATATCCCAAAAGGTGCAATAGTAGCACTTGTATCTAAGCAGATTTAAGGCTCACTCAATAGGAGAGGAATTCATGCCTGGTACTGTAAACCTAGCCAACTACCACTGGCTGATGAAGTCATGAACCCTAGAGGAGAACCTACTACTGCCCCTCTTCTAAAACAGTAAAATTCCTAACTGAAGTCTAGATATAAGTGTTTTTCTCAGTGATATTTTATTTGTATGTTAATAAGTAAATTTTGCCTGGAGATCAGAGGACATAGACAGCCATAAACAAAAGCCAGGTGGTGGTAGTACATGCCCTTAATCAGATCACATGGTAGGCAGAGTCTCTGTGTGTTCAAGGACATAGCCAATGTGGTGACACACACCTTTAATCCCAGTACCAAACATAGAGACCTGAATGTCTGTACAGACAGGCAATGACAAGGAAGTGAGGTAGCTGAGCTAGCCAATGAGAAGACAGAACAGAGAGACAATAAAGGTTCAGGTTAGACAGGAAGAAGTGGGTTCTCTTGGGAAGCTACAATGGTATGGTGAGCTAAGGTTAGCTGGTGGCAATTCCTTCTTCTCTGTTCTGTAAGGCTTTCACCCCTGTATTTGGCTCTGTGTTTTTTATTTAATAAGACTCTTTTGAAATTCATCTACAAATGATGCCAAGACTTGGGGTGATAGTCTCCACCTAAAACCAGAGAAAGTTTTAAAGAAGGGCTCTATAATGGAGCCAAGAACAGCTTCCTAGTTGTCTCTCTCGGGCCATGGGCTTGAGCTACACTATGGCGGGTTTATGGCATATGGACTTGACCTGCAGCATGGTGGGAGTGAGTTGTCTCCAAGCTGCACATTACACAGCATGGTGATTTTAGCCTTTGCTAATACAGACAAAAAAAAGAAAGAAAGAAAAGGTGTTTGGGCTAAATGCTGCTGGATGGAAGCATAAACCCACAGACTCTCAGAAACAGCAGACAGCATGGCAGCATGGTTTGCAGAGCTGGTGATAAATGTAGTTCTGCTATGTTGGGAAGCTGAGGTAGGCAGAGCCAGCAGCCAAAGCTGCCATTTCAATCCTAGTAATGGTGCAGTTTAAAACAATTGATTCACAATAAGGCAGAATCAGATGGAACAAGACTTTAAATGGTTTACAGTGTGTGCAAAAATGTACATAGGCTTGGAAGAGAGAAGAAAATGAATACAGACAGTTATATAAAGAAATAGTTTTTTTTAAAATAAAGTCTTTAAAGAGACAGTAAAGGTAGCATAAAAATAAGCCACATAAAGATGGAAAAGACATTTGGTTGTAAAGGCTGCTAAATTAAGCATGTGTGTGTGTGTGTGTGTGTGTGTGTGTGTGTGTGTGTGTATTAAAGGTATCTTGACTTCAAAATTTGGATCTGCGGTTATGTTGCTTTGGAAAGGAGGCTCTGCTTTTGATTCCATAGGAACTAAGAGGCTATGGATTTGTTCCAGATTAAGATACATCAGGTTTAAAATGATAATATGGCCCAGTTCACCCAACATCCAAAAACAACTTCAAGGCATCTGGTTCAGGCAATGCAGCATCACAGACTATTCCAGTCAAGACTTGACCATAATTCCTAATTTTCTCAGGATCCCCATTAGATTGCCAGCACCCTCTTCCAATAGGAAGTAGTATGAGAAGCTACACTCAAATTCCCAAAATATTGTTTATGAATATTTATTTTTATTTAAAGTAGGTTGATTATAAATGTAATCTCTTTGTAAAGAAGAAAAGGGGATAATATAGATATGATAGAATGAAAGGGTAGATTAATGGACCTACTTTTAAAGAGCAATAAACTTGTTTAAAAGTGTTTTACATTGCTATGAATTTTAGTTTATTGATACAAACTTAGAGTTGATTTTGTTATTATATATATATATATATATATATATATATATATATATATATTTCTACTCTTGTTTAAGGTAGTATGTTTATGTAACTCATTTAAATTGTAACAGATAATTAAGAAATACAGATTAATAATGTCTTCTATGAAAGTCAAACTTATAGTCATGTTAAGGTTTCTAGGTATACATAGATATAATTCAATTAATTAGGTAATCTTCAAACACTTCAAAGACCTACAGAATATGGCATTTATAATAGTTTAAAAATTTAGACTTTCTGTACAGTGAGACTCATCTGTTCTCGGCAGCACCAATTTACTTCAAAGAGAAAGATGGGCATTGAAGACCCTCTATATGAAATTTATCTTCTTCTTGGCAAACATAGCCATTTGGACAAGAAACTGCACTTTCCTGAACTGCTTGACAAAGTGTTGTATCAACTGGACATTCAGGACCCATGGGAAGGTGACTTCGCAAGTCAAGATTGTCCTTCAGGTTCCTGCTTCACAGAAGAAACTGCTAGACATACTACAGGACACAAAAAAGTAGCTGAGAGACTATGTCTATGGCCTGAAGATGGATGTCCCAATGTTGCAGAGAAACTTTGGATGACTGTCCAGGCAGGAAGCTGTCTCTGTCATTTCCACAAGTATGGAAGTTGCTCACAATGCATTTCCTATTTACTTAGATAATA